>NC_029775.3:18684589-18697763 GCF_000817695.3 Arachis duranensis
TCTCGATCATGTCGGAATAGAATCCAGTGATTCTTTTGCGTCTGTCACTAACGCCCCACAATCGCGAGTTTGAAGCTCGTCACAGTCATTCAATCCTTGAATCCTACTCAGAATACCACAGACAAGGTTTAGACATTCTGGATTCTCAAGAATGCCACCATCAATTCTAGCTTATACCACGAAGATTCTGATTAAGGAATCCAAGAGATACACATTCAAGCCTTGTTTGCATGTAGAACGGAAGTGGTTGTCAGGCACGCATTCATGAGTGAGAATGATGATGAGCGTCACATAATCATCACATTCATCATGTTCTTGGGTGCAAATGAATATCTTAGAACAAGAATAAGCTGAATTGGATAGAAGAACAATAGTAATTGCATTAATACTCGAGGTGCAGTAGAGCTCCACACCTTAATCTATGGTGTGTAGAAACTCCACCGTTGAAAATACATAAATGATAATGGTGATCATTGGCTTCGGCCCCAGAGAGGGAACCAGAAGAACCAAGATCTAGGCATGGCCGAGAGGCCAGCCCCCATGATCTAAGAACTAGACGTCCAAAGATGTGATCTAAGATAGCACAGGACTGATCAAAGATGAAAATACAATAGCAAAAGGTCCTATTTATAGAGAACTAGTAGCTTAGGGTTTACAAAAATGAGTAAATGACGTAAAAATCCACTTCCGGGCCCACTTGGTGTGTGCTTGGGCTGAGCATTGAAGCTTCCATGTGTAGAGACTTTTCTTGGAGTTAAATGGCAGCTTTTGTGCCAGTTTGGGCGTTTAACTCCAACTTTTGTGCCAGTTCCGGTGTTTAACGCCGGGTAGTCTTGAGCTAATTTGGAACACCGGTTTGGGCCATCAAATCTCGAGCAAAGTATAAACTATTATATATTACTGGAAATCCCAAGATGTCTACTTTCCAATGCAATTGAGAGCGCGCCAATTGGGCTTCTGTAGCTCCAGAAAATCCACTTCGAGTGCAGGGAGGTCAGAATCCGACAGCATCTACAGTCCTTTTCAGCCTCTGAATCAGATTTTTGCTCAGGTCCCTCAATTTCAGCCAGAAAATACCTGAAATCACAAAAAAACACACAAACTCATAGTAAAATCCAGAAAAGTGAATTTTAAATAAAAACTAATAAAAATATAATAAAAACTAACTAAAACATACTAAAAACATACTAAAAACAATGCCAAAAAGCGTATAAATTATCCGCTCATCACTGCTCGTCTATTTTAGCTAAAACTTTTCATCCTTGAGATCCTCTCGTGGAGCGCACATCATTTGTTTGTTGAGTCCAAAAGAGAAATCGCAGGCCCATCGTTATGTGTTGACAAATTATTCATTGGTGGGCAAGTTTCGTGAGTGAGATATATTGTTATTTCTAACATATATTTCAATTTCTTTATAAAACTATTGCATAACCAGATTCTACTTTACTAGAAAGCGTAGATGTGAGATTGCTAGAACATATCGTGGTAGAAAAAATGCAACAAAGCTCATTGAAGACTATATCCATGAAAAATTCCATGAGTGGCTTAGGAATTATGTGAGTTATTTATAGTTAGTTAAACTTATTTGTTCTCAAATCGAATCTGGGATTACATTTTGGAATTCTAATATATCCAACACATATAGGTCGCACAAAATGATGATCCAGATGTCACTTCGGAAATCAAGTGGCCTACAGAAGGATCTAATTATTGTAAAGAGATTTGAAGAGTATAATATTCATGGATTCAAATTTCACACAATGAAAAAAGATGAAGGGCTTAAAACACAAAATACTGGTTGGTTATGTTTACTATTACTAATAGTGTTTCAAATGACAGAAACTCTATTATAGTGGCAAGTGACAACACATACTATGGTAAATGGTAAATATGATAGAGTTAGACTATTTTGGCAAACTGAGGATTGTGCGATTCAAAAGTATCTAGGTTGATACTACATTTAACAAGGAAATCAAGATTGATCAACTTGGGATCACAAGTGTAAATTTCTCTAATTTGACATACACTAGTGATAGTTAAACAGATGAGCCATTTATTCTTACAACGGATGCAAAAATGGAATACTATGTTGATGATCTAGTTGACGAAGGTTGGTGTTCTATTTGTCACATGAAGTTTAGGGATTTATATGATATGGAGATTTGAATGACAAGAATTTAGAATCTTAGATGAGGACATACCATTTTGTGAGCAACAAGTAGAAAACCTTAAAGCATTTCAATTAACGAGGGACAAGGTTAATGAACCAGAACAAGATGAAATGTATGTTGACAAAAATGATGATAATGTATATGATGGTGATCATGAAATTGACATTGACCTTGGTATTTAAGGGTGAATAATGTGTTTTATTCTTAATAGCAATTTTCTTGATGGTTTCCAGATATAAGAGTTTCATAATTTCTATTGTATTCAGAAATTAAGTTAGATATTGTTTATATCTTTTTATTAAGGAATGTGCATATCCTTTATATATACTGTTGTAATGTATATAAATTTAAGTTAATGTTTAGAATTACAAGATGAATTAGTTTAATTAAAAAAATTAAATTTAAAAAATAATAATTCTTATATTCTGATTAAAAAATTCTTATATTCTTATCAATAAGCATTCTTAATAATTATAATTTTTTTTATTAAATTTAGGATTGAATTAGAAGTTTCAATTACATAAAATAAAAAAATTTTAAATTAATATTTATACAAAAAGAAGTGAAATTTAAAAATAAGTAAAGAACTTTTGTTGAGCCACCAAAATCAAGGTAGCGAAAATCGAGATTTTACATAAAATCGAAAAGAAAATTAAAAATCGTAGAATGTAAAATCGTAAAACAAAACGTAAGATTTTATTAAATATATAAATTTATTAATATCAATTATTAGAGCAATATAATATGATAAAATTAAGTAATTTAAATAAATATAAAAATTTAAATTTGACAAAAAAATCATAAATAATAACATGATGATAAAATAAAGCTAAAGTAGCATAAATATATAACAAAATGCAACATTTGTAAAGTTTAAAGATAAAAATATAAACTAGCCACAAGTCTAATGTCAACATCACAAATATAAAGAAGATAACATAACATCATCCTAAAAATTATAAAAACTAGAACAATTCATTAATGTCATAATCATTATGTTCTCCAACATTTTGATTTCCATTAGGAGGAAAGTTGAGAAGCTCATTGAAAGCATCATCATCAAGAAGAGGAATCTCCAAATCAATCAAAGGACTCTCATCTTTACCTCCATCTTCTTGAGAGGCTAAGTTTACATCATTTTGTGTGTCAAACTCCTCCAAATTTTCCATCATATTTTCATCTTCCACAATCCATTCTTCATTTGAATCCAAGTCTTCAAGACTATAGTCAACAGTATTTCTTGATGGCTTCTTCCTTGCCAATCTTGAATTGGTTATCACAAAAACAACGTCACTCATTATACTTGTCTTCAAACGATTTCTCCTTTTCGTGTGAACCTAATAATATCAAAATTTATTAACATTTATTTAAAATAAATACATATGCTAATTAGAAAGTAATAGAATTGAATAATTAACTAATTTTATAATTTAGAAAATAAATCCCTAAAGTAGTATCAAATTAAAAGTTTACCATCTCAAAAGCACTCAAATTGCGCTCACATCCCGATGAACTACAAGTCAAGCTCAAGACACGAATAGCAAACTTTTGAAGTTCTGGATGTTCATCCCCATAAGAATCCCACCATTGTGAAGGTGTTTTGGTTTTGAGAGCATTCTTGGCTACATCTCTACCAAAAAATTTAGCCTTACTCTTGAAATCTTCAAGTTGACTATCAATAATTGTAATGAGTGCATGATCTCCCACAAGTATATCCAAACAATCATAAAGTCCTTTCTTAACATCATACTCAACCTTAAAATTAGGACTATAATGAATTTGTGGATTCAAATAATAGCCTGCAGCATGCAAAGGCTTAAAGAATTGCTTGTCCCATCTTGCATCAATAATATCCCACAAAGACTTATAACTAAAAAGAACATAGAAATAATGAATTAGACAATTACCTAATTAGTAAATAATTAAATGGTAATACTGAAAGAAAAATGTTTACTTATTACTAGTTTTATTACCTTGCTTCAACACTTTGAAAAGCATCTTTAATCTTTTCTTTAGCACGATCAATTTCAGAATACATGTATCCCATAGCTGGTTTTCCCTCTGAATCTACTATACAGAGCACGTGAAGAAGAGGATAAGCACATCTCAAGCAATGGATAATGTTTTTCTAAAATGTTTTATCCAAAACAATATTTTCAATATTTTTTCCATCCCTTGTCTTTGAACACTTGGTTGCCTTCCACTCATCCGAGATGAACATTTTAATTATTGGATTCTTTTTCTCATTAAGACTACCCAAAGTAAGGTAGGAAGTAGCAAATCGTGTCATACCTGGTCTCACCAAATCTCTTCCTTTGGTGTGTTGTTGCAAAAGAGAAATTAGAGAAGTCCTAGAATATATGTAAGTGGTAAGTCTTCTTCCTTTGGCAATGGTGTCTTTTTGAAGAGCTAGCTTCTTCTCAAAATCTTCAAGCATCAAATCAATGCAATGAGAGGTACAAGGAGTCCAATAAAGATTCTTTCTCTTTTCCATCAACATTTGTCCTGCCTTTTTGTAGTTAGCTGCATTATCAGTTACAACTTGAACCACATTCTCTTCTCCCACTTCCTCTACAACTTCATCAATTATCTTGAATATCTTTTCAGTTGTTTTGCATATATCAGAAGCATTAATCGATTTCAAGAAAACAGTTCCCTTAGGACTATTCACAACGAAGTTGAGAATAGTTATCCTTCTTTTATCCGTCCAACCATCTGTCATAATAGTGCGTCCACTTTTCTTCCATTCAACTTTATGTTCTTCTAATGTTAGTTTGGTTGACTCTACCTTCTTCTTCAATAATTTTCCACTTAACTCATCATAAGAGGGTGGCTTGAATCCTAATTCATGGCAGGCAACCTTCTCAAACATGCTATGATATTCTTCAGATCTTGCAACATTAAAGGGAATAACATTATTGTAGATGAACGAAGCAATTTTATCACACGCCTCTTCCCTTAGACCCTTCTTAAAAATAGAGTTGATTGTTGTTTGAGTTCTCACACCCCTTTTCTTAAAGAGACTTGCTGGTGTCTCTATCTCTTTTCCCTTTCTTTTCTCACCAACTAAAGCATCCCCTTCTTCTTCTACTCCTTCATCTTTACTTTGTATCTTTTTCTCAAAGTCTCTTGTCTTCTTAACCAAATTTTTTTGCAATCCAATAACAATATCAAACATCTCCTTTTTAACCTCATCAGGAACACTCATACAAGGTTCAACATCTTTTTTTGTTCCTACCAAATGATGTTTCAACCTATATACTCCTCTTGTCACAACCTTATCACAATACTTACATTTTATTTTCTTGGCATCTCAATCAATAGAAATTCCATGCTTCCAAGCTTTGTCACTCCTATTTCCTGGAATATTTTTAGCGATCTTCTTGAATGCACCACCACCAACAGTTTCAACCCCAGTATTATTTCATCATTATTCGCATTTGAAGCCATTTCAAACCTAAATAAATAGAAGAAAACAATTAATTCCTTAAGACTAAACTATGGCTTTTGAAGTGATAATATAGTATTAATTTTTTTTGAGGGAGGGGGCTTAAAGCCCCAAATATAGTAGTAATAAATAAATAATACAATACATTAATAAAATTTGAATAATTTGATATACAGCAAACTAATGAATGCATTATCAAGTAAGAATACTTAAATATTACTATAAAAATGCAACAAATTCACATAATTTTCAAAAGAAAATTGTGCAGTATATATCAAATTCACTACACAAAGGCTTATATGGTCCAATAAATTTCAGGATTTATGAAACATCATAACCAAAAATAACTTATCAAGAAAACTCCATAGCCACTTCTTGAACAGATCATGAACATGAACCCCAAAATATTTGTTTCATCCGTGCCTAGCTAGCTAGCATTAAAAAGAAAATAAAATCATATTGAAAATTACCAAAGATATGAACGTGTTCCTTGTAACATAAATTTCTATCTATACTCTCAAACACATCAATTGGAGCAACTAATTACCAATTACAGCACAAGAGCTAAATATGCTAAATATTAATACACAATTACACAAAGGCCTATATAAATATCGGATATTGTCACTAGTTTCAGTAAATAGTTAACAATCTTTAACAAGATGGAATTATAAATTTTCTTCTAGAACAAACTTATATACAAAATCATATATATCTACTAATGCTAGTTAATTGAACAAATAAACATACATGCCACTATTATCTAAATACTAACATAAATGATCTTTATTTTAATCAATAACTTTGTTCTATTATCTACTATCTAATAATATAGTTGCTATAAGAAACTCCAATTTGATGTCAGCAAGTTCACAATTGAGAGTAGATTATATTACTTATTTGATTTGTAGTAGCAAGCTTAAACTCTATTTTAATTATTTGAAAAGCTTACCTCAGAATCTTTAAATTTGAGAGTTGAAAACTTGAGATACTTCACTGGATTTATTAATTTTGAGAAGCAGCAGGCCAGTAGCTACAATCTTTCTCACATATCCACAAAGTGATATTAGCAAAAGTATTTTTTATAATTAAAAACAAAGAACAAATAAAATTGATACCACAATTCTTATTCATATCCAATAACAACTAAATTGAAGTATTGAAATTAAATAGAGCATATTGTTAAAACTTAAAATAAAGTTTAAACATTCATAAATAAAGTATATAAATGAATATATAATTAACTATGTTATTATGTAATGTAAGCATTTAGGCTTTATCCTGTAGCAATAGAAATATATCACTCTTTGATTTTTGTGAATTGTGAATAACAATAATAGGTAAAGCATATGCACCTAAATCTTGATGTCCTAATCCCGATTCCCAAATTCCCAATATTTATAAGTGTATCATATGATTCATATCTTATTGGCAACGAGCCAACTATAATTTATTTGCTAATTTGTTGAATATAATGATGGTAAAGAAATTAAAATCAAGAAGCATCAGAAGGAGTCGAGGATCTTACATGCACAAAGCAGAGTTGAAGATGCTAACTTGTCGTGGAGAAGGCAACAATGGCAGAACCGCAGAAGTGCAGAGTCCCAAAATAAAAACTATAAAAGTGCAGAACTGGAATGTGATAGGTTAGGGAAGTGGGAGTCAGCCAGTCAGGGAGAGTAGGAGAGTGACAGGGAGGTTAAAGTATTTCAAATTAAAACTGAAATTGAAAAGATTGAATTAAGGCGGTGAAGAAATTAAAGGGTTTTTTGGTTGGATCCGGGTTGGGCCAGGTGGGTTATAACAAACCCACTGCTATTCATCTTCCAAATTGTCTTGCTTTTGATGCGGGGGAGATGAAGACGATTTCACGATCCCACGATCTTCCACAGCGATTCTATGTTTCTGAGTTTTATCAGGAACGGAAGTAGAAACGAACATGCAAAACACTTACAGAAACGTAGAATCGTCTGTTTCTATGATTAAAGACGCGATTTTTGCTACCTTGACCAAAACCCACTCGCACACAAAATCAACGTAACTCCGAGCCATTCTTATTCAGTTTCTAAATACAAATCCTTTTTTAGCTTTGAGAACTCGACCCTTTTTCGTCTACTATTTTGAACAACCTATGTTTTCTAAATCCCTTCCTTTTCACTGTTTTGGGTTTGATTGCAAATTCATTTTAGAAGAGCAAGGTCTTGATAATCTTTGTCTGTTGTGATTTTGCTGTTCGAGTGGGATTAACTCCATTCATGTGGAATCGCCGAAGAAACTCACAAAATCGTCAGAATCATGATTGTTTAGGCAAATCCAGCGTTATGAAAAGACTAGAGGGAACCCTAAGTTGCTCCATTTGTGCCTTTCTCAATGGCAAAGAGAAGATCGTTCCCCTTAGGCATGGCTGGCTTCAAAAAAAAGAAAGCACCAGGCTTAGAACAACCCGCCATAACAGTCAAAGGTTCCGCACCCTGTCTAGAGGTGATTTTGTTCTTCTCTGTTTCTTTCCGTTATAGTGAAATCTGAGTGTTTGGTCGATCTCCCTTTTCTATTTTTCTCTTGTTGTTGCTAGAGTTGGTTGCCTTGAGTAACTTCTTTGCAACTCTGCATTGGATATGCTGTATGGTGTTGTCTAGGGAGGCATTATAGCTTGAATTTGCTTTGACTTGAGTGTTGGTTTGATTTTATGCTTTTTGTGTTGTTTAGTGTCTTCTGAGCTTACTAAAAATGTTACCCACTATTAGCGTATTTATGGCATATACTTCTTGTAAAACAGTCAAAGTTAGGTATAATTTGAAAATATAAGTTTAAAGCTTTTTGTTCCCATACCTAATGATTTGGTTTTGTTTCTTCAAGTATTTTTTTTCTCTTGTAACGTTGCTTTGTATGGATTTTGTAATGTATATTTAGATTTTTTCTTCAGGTATTTATTTAAATAATATTTTTCTTGTGTTGTTTGAGTATTTTTTCCTTCAAGTATTTTATGCTTCTGGTTTGATTGGTTCTCTAGTTTGGGTTGTGTCCTTCTCCCTTAACTTTTAGGTTTTTCTCTCACCCTTTAATCCCTAAATTTTAAATTGCTATGTTTGGTTAAGAATGAATGTACAAAAGAATGCTTGAATATCTCCTTTGTTACTCTGCTTTGGATATGCCTATGTATGATGTCGTTTAAGGAGGTATTATAGCTTGAATATGCTTTGACTTGAGTGCTTTCCTTTAATTCTTTGTTCTTAAACTTCTAAATCAGTGAATGTGTAATTCCTTTCCTATTATAAATATGCTCTATTTTAAATATCCTGATTCTGATTTTTGCATTTTAAGTTGTTACATATGCTCTATGAATTTATTAGTGAATCTGTTGTATTAGTATTACGCTTAGTGATTAAAAATTTAGTTTAACTTATAAACTTATTGTATGAAACTGATTTTATGTTATCTGAATCATTATGTTTCATTTATATGAATTGTCGTGGTTGGTTTCAAATTTTGATATTGGTTGGGACTTTATATTGCAGGCATCAAGTTAACTATGAAGCGTAAATGTAATATGTCTGGACAATCAATGGTTGTAGAGCTACAACAACAAAGTGAATACATTAACTTGAATTCAGAAGATAGTTTAGACCAAATAAGTCTCAACTAATTTTGGGATAATAAATCAAAGTGATGATGATAACCCAAAATTTGCTGCATCTATGAATAAGAGAAATGAAAACGAGCCATTGATTGTGAATGTCAAAGGTAAGTATTTTCAAACTCTAACTTTGTTCTTTATAAACCTTTGGAATTAATATATTTTGGAACCAATCTAAACTGATATATGTTTAACACTCTATTTAATTTGTTACCCATATATGTTTAACATTATATTTAATTATGTTTAATTTGTTATCTTTCAAATTTCCTCCTCTAAATTATAAATCTTCCCTCTTCTCTTTCTCTGTTCTATCGTACTCACTAAACTCCTTAAATTTTAACATGGTGCGATGAGTCTTTCACTTGCAATGCTTCTTCATCCCCTTTTTATCCTTTTTTTCTTTTTCATTTCTTGATTTGCCTTTCTCTGGATCATATGCATTTGAAAAACTATATGCATTTGAAGTATTTTAAAATTTTTAAAATACATAATATTTTACATCTAATCAATGACTATGTAGCTTAATACGGAAGTAAATAAGTGCATCAACAAAAAACAAATAAACTCATTAAGTGATTATATACGTTGCCTTTCTTATTGGTTGAATGTTATGCATTAATATAATTTATGCTCTCTCTTTGTAAGTTAAGTGAAAAAGCATTTAATTAGATTTAATTCTTATGTCACTAAGTTTTTATCTATTTGGTTTAGTTTGAATTGACGTTCTTCCATAATTCCAAACACATCTATTGAAGAAATTACCACTCGTAAAATGACAATAATTTAAATTTGGGACTTGAAAAAAAGTGAAAAAGTCATGATGAAACTGGATGCCGATGGACAAGGTCGAGATAATGGCTCGAACCTATTTGTGAGATTTCATGGTCAAGTAGCTCTTTAATTAAAGATTTTGTCCCATATCAATCAAAAGATGGGATGAGATACTAGAAGCTAACACAAAAATGCAGTGTGAATTTATTGAAGTAAGTAGCATCACTTTAATGTCTCATTTTTCTTGATTTATCGTCATTGAATGATATATTTTAACTGTTAATTATTTTAAGAAAAATTTTGAGTTTGATTATGCTGTTGGCGTCAAATGGGCTCTAAGGACCTTAGGTGATAGATGAAAGGCCCTTAAGTATAATTTACGAGGTCAATACTTCTATCCTAACAAGTGAAACTAAGAAATTCTATATGCAAATCCATTAAACATACAACTTGAATGGACAGCTTTTATGAACCATCATATGGATCCTAAAACAAAGGTAATTGCTTATTTTATGCTTTTGTATTTTCTTACTGAATATTGACTTTTCTTATCCTGTAACATTTTGTTTCTTGATAAAAACTTTGAAAATCATAGAAACACAATGTTTACAAAACGTCAGAAACCGTGAGAAACTTATAGTTTCACATGCCAGTGGATGTAAAAGCAAGGCTAAGAGAGCAAATTAGACGATAACATACTTTCTTTTATTTATATTATGTTACATACTCTTTTACTATAAAACAAGAATGTACATAGATTTTAGGGGTGTAAATTACCGAACCAGATCGAAAATTACCACAGAACTGAACCGAATTTTACAACAACCGATTAGAAAACCGAAAAAATCGGTTTTTTTTGTTTTTTTCGAAGTAAACCGATCGGTTCGGTTCGGTTTTCAGTTGACTCAGCAGAAACCGAACCGAACCGAACCGAACCGAAAAATGAAGGTTCAATGGTGTGTTTTTACTAAGTTACCCTTTAACCTAGGTATAAAAGGGCAACTTCACACACAACCCTAGCCTTCTTCCTCTCTTTTACGCGAATGGCGAATCCGGAGCCCTAGCTTTCTTCCTCTGTTCTTTAAGCAGTCCTGTCACCGAGCAGCGGTCCAGTGGCCGTCGCAGTCCAACTCGAGCGCCGAGCAGCACTCCTGTCACCAAGCCATCTCCTGCAGAAAGCAACTCCACAATGTCTTCTTCGGAGGTTAGAAATTCTGAACAATTATTGTTAGAGATTCTGTTTAGTGATATTGTGCTTGATTTAACTTGAACAATTGTTTTTACAAATTCTTTTTGTAGTTATGATTTTGAGAAATTCTGTTTGTGCCTTTGTGGTTATGTTTTTTAGAAATTCTGTAGCTAGAAATTCTGTTTGTATTAGCTGCATCAAGAACTCACAGGATAATGCATCGCTTTATTTTTTTATTTTAATTTTTTTCCTGGATGAAAAATAGAGACATTCATTGAATACATTGCTTATGAGGTAATATGAAGTTTGATGTTTAATTTTTGAAGTAGATTCTAAACCTATGTGATCTCTGCTTCACCAGCTGTCAAGTTTTAGAATTCAGCTTTAGTGGACTATGCATGAACTGGCTAAAAGTGGCAGTTGATAGTAATTTTAGGGATGAAATCATTGAGATAGGAATTGGACTAGCTTCACTCATTCCCAATTTTGATAGAAGGTCTATTATATATTTTGTTTGGGACAAACTGCATAGAATCTGTTCTATGAACTTCAATTCCAAGAAAATTCTTTGTTACTATGCAATCTGATCTTGGTATCTGTTTTTACTTTTTGTATTTGGCGATAAAGAATTTACTTTTTGCATGACAATGTGGTTGAGTAAAGATAGTAGAATCCATTTCTATATTGCAAGAATATTGTGTATTCTATCAAATATATGAACAGAAAAGTAGTAACTTTGAATCCCTTTTATATATGATTGTTGAAACACTTTGAACACAAATTAAATTGGGTGAAGTGTTACTAGTTCCTTTGGTCTTTTCAACATCCTTACATTGATTAAAATGTAAAAATATATATGTTAATAATCAAAGAGCTTGTTTACGCTGAAGTTATTTGGCTGTTATTTGATCATTAAAGATGGGAATATAGTTCCTTATGATTTCTCTAAAACTTTCAAAGCTGGTTGTTCTACCCGACTACAGCTTATTTTATTTGTCCATAATTTTCATTGTATTTGCCTTGTTTTTTATCTATTATGGTTTTGAAAGTTGTTTTTTATCTGTCATGGTTTTGAAAGTGAAATTGCATATTATTTCATATTGCTACTTGGAATTGTTGAAAAGGATGTTAAGAATTTGTTCCTATTTCTCTTTGGTGCCATTTTATGAAACATGTTCTTGGCATGCAATCAATGCTTACAGGAATACCTGTCCCATATGATGATTGATCTCATTTACTTCCTTCACCTTTTATTCCTTAAATTTTTAAGATGCTTGTTTTGGTGGACTGTTAGAGCTGTTAATGAATTTAAATTCTATTGATTATATGGCAGTTGGTGAGTATTAAATGATGCTTGTTTTGGTGGCTGTTTAAGCTGTTAATGATGCTTGTTTTGGTGGCTGTTTGAGCTGTTAATGATGCTTGTTTTGGTGGACTGTTAGAGCTGTTAATGAATTTAAATTCTGTTGATTATATGGCAGTTGGTGAGTATTAAATGATGCTTGTTTTGTTGCTGGAAACAATACTTTTGGTGCTATTCATGAATTAAAAACCTTAATTTTTCATTGTTCTGTTTATATATATATGCAGCCAACAAGCAATGAGGTGCCCAGTGAGCGGACGCCTCTCATTGGGGGTGAAATTGTTGAGTCCGCGGTACGTTCTTCAACGGACAGCGGCGTGCTTACCAAACCCCCACCCCATCCTAGATCAAAGAAGAGGAAGGTTCATTCAACTAATGTGGGTGCAACTCCGGGAGCAACTCCAACAAATCCATCTCCAAGCACTGTGGAAACTGATGAAGAGGATAGCAAGGATGAAGCTAATGAAGATACCTTCTAGACCTAGATCTTGGACTTGGGAACACTTTACAAGGGATCCTAAGTCCAAGCCATCACATCCTAGGGCTAAATGTAATTGGTGTGGTGCATCATATGCATGTGACTCTCATAGAAATG
>NC_029775.3:18697838-18698472 GCF_000817695.3 Arachis duranensis
AATTTTCTAGGGAGTCGGGTGACCCTAGTCAAACAATCCTTACCTTCCAACAAAAAAAAGAGGGTGAAGGGGTATTTACTGTAGTTACTTTTGATGCTGAAATGTGTAGAAAAGCCCTTGCTATGATGATAATTGTTGATGAGCTACCATTCAAGTTTGTTGAGGGGGAGGGATTTAGATTCTATATGAGTATTGTGCAACCTAGATTTCCACTTCCGGGAAGGATTACTGTTGCTAAGGACTGTTGGAATCTCTATATTAGTGAGAAGAATAGGTTGAAAACTGTGTTCAAGCAACCGAATCAATCTGTTTATTTAACTACTGATTGTTGGACTTCTGTGCAAAATCTGAATTATATGTGTCTCACTGCTCATTACATTGATCATGATTGGAAATTGCAAAAGAGGATTATTAATTTTTGTCTTATTAAAAACCACAAGGGAGAAATAATTGGTAGAAAGATTGAGAGATGTCTTTTGGGGTGGGGGATATCTAGAGTGTTCACAATTACTGTTGATAACACTAGTTCTAATGATACTGCAATATCTTATGAACTAGAATGGAGGATTGGAATTTACATCCTTTGAAAGGAGAGCATTTGCATGTTAGGTGTTGTGCACATATTCTTAATCTT
>NC_029775.3:18698894-18711271 GCF_000817695.3 Arachis duranensis
TTTAGCTTTGAAAAGCTATATGATAAGGATGATGCTGATTTTTTGGGTGCAAAAGTGAAAGAAACCTTCTCCAAGATGTTTGAATGCTATGTGAATGCAAATAATGTAGGTAGATCTTTTACTTCAGCAACAATGGATGGTGCATCATATGTGCGAGTACTTGATGGCGACATGGCTGGTGATTTTTTTAAGGAGGTGCATTTTCATGAGATCATCAACAAGAATGAGGTAGATTTGTATTTGATGGATGGTTTAGAGAAGCCTGGTGATCAAAATACTTTTGACATATTGAATTGGTGGAAGGTAAATTCTAGCAGGTATCCTATCTTATCCCAAATAGCTAGAGATGTCTTAGCAATGCCGGTATCAACTGTTGCTTCAGAATCAGCTTTTAGCACTGGTGGAAGAGTGCTTAACAACTATAGGAGTTCTTTAACTCCAAAGACAGTTGAGGCATTGATATGCACACAAAATTGGCTTCGTGCTTCTCCAATGACAACTGATTTTGAGGAGCTTATTGAAGAGTTTGAGAAACTTGAATTAGGTATGCAAAAAGAAATTTGTAGTTCCTTTCATGGTTTATGTTTATAATCTATAATCTATATTATATTTATAATCTATATTGATTTTCTTGTTTTATTTTTGTAGAAATTACACCAACCGGAGAAGATGAGGATGAGTCTGGTGTGGATTCAGATTAAGCATGGTGGTTGATTGGCTGTTTGGTTTTTATTTGTTTTAAAGTGACTGTTGTGGTTTAAAGTGTGTTTATTTTTGTTGTTTTGCTAGACATTTTTAATTGCCTTTGTTTTATATTTAATTAAGTTGAATTTGTACTGGATTTGGATGTGATATACTCTTGTTATTCTGGTTTATTGAAGGTTTTAAACTTTATTTTATGATATTTTAAATTCTATTTATTAGGTATAAAAAAACCGAAAAAACCGACCGAACCAAACCGCTGTTGGTTCGGTTCGGTTCGGTTCGGTTGTCCAGAAAGCAGCCAACCGAATGGTTGATATTAACGTTCAACCGATTAGGTCGGTTCGGTTTGTTTTCGGTCCAAAACCGAACCAAACCGAACCGATTACACCTCTAATAGATTTTGTGATTGCCTTTTACCTTTATTTATTGTATTAGGAGAAAAAATAGAAAGGCCTGTATATCAAAGTGAGGTGATTTTATTAACTTTGCTAAGAAGGATGGGAGTTATGTAAGAAGAGAAGGAAAAATTTGTGGCTAAAAAATTCGGCCTGCCCTATTTTTGCCACGGGTAAAGCATGGCAAGAAAAAAAAATTTGTTGCGCATCATTTTATTTTGCCACGGAATAGAGCGTGCCTAAATGTGTAAAATTTGTGGCTAATAGAAGATCTCCACGAGTGTTAAAATTGTGGCTAATTGAGCAAAATCCGTGGCTAATCAAAAATGTATCGCCCTTTTTAGCCACAAATATTCATTCGTGGCAAAAGTATCATCACTATAGTTATTTTATAGTTCAACCACTGTTTTTCCCGTGGCTAAACCCTTGTTTCTTGTGTGTTTGTGTCATTTGAGTTTAACTTAAGAGGAATACTAAAGGGCCATCAAAATTTATTGTGTTTGTCCAACAGTTAGTCATCAATGTTTAAAAGTATGAGATAAAGTATGTTGTTGGATTATTAGACTAAAGGAACTAGACTAAAGGAATTGAGTTGATAGCTAAGTGATCGATAAAAATAATAAATTCTTATGACTCCCTAACATTTCTCTTAGCTTAATAAAGGCTTGTTAATTTTTGTTTTTAATTCAATAAAGAAAAGCATAAACTTGATAAGATCAACACTACAAGAATCTTGTTAATTTGTGGCCTTTTTTTTTCCAGATTGTGGCAATTTTAAACCCCCCACAAAATGAGTTGTGGCAATTTTTAAAACCCCCAAAATTTGCGGTGTCACGAGCTTATTTGTGATAGTTTTATAAAACTTCTAGGACATTATTTGGTGTCGATTTGTGGCAGTTTAAAACCTCAACAAAGTGAATTTTTCAATTAAAAAAATTGGTTATTTATGTGGGTTTCAAACACCCCACAAACTTGTTAATATTAAATAGTTGCTAATATTAAATAGTTAACTACTTTTGTAAGAGTATCAACATATTATTAGGTAACATGATAATGAATTTAAATAATAATAATAAAGAAACACATTATAATATTTTACAAGAAGAGTAAAGTATCGTTTTTGTCTCCAACATTTGGGGTAAGTCTTATTTGTGTCCCTAACGTTTAAATCGTCCTATTTGTATCCCTAACGTTTATAAAAGTGAATCAATGTTATCCTACTATTAATTATACTAACAAATCAGATTATATTTTTCAATTATTCTCACTTGGATGTATTCATTCTCAATTAGGTCTCACTTGAATGTGTTCAATTTTAATATTATACCAACTATTTGTATTTAGATTCAATTATGTCCCTAGAAAAGTGAATTATGTAAATGTTGTAGGAATTAATTTCAACTTTTGATGAGCTATTTTTCGGAGTGGATCATCGATTATATCCCAGACATTTGAATTCTAACTTCAAGAAGAGATTTTTAAAACTCAAACTAAAGCGTTCATAATGTGTAATTGATAGCAGGATAACATTGAATCACTTTTATAAGCTTTAGGGATACAAATAGGACGATTTAAACGTTAGGGACACAAATAGGATTTATCCCAAACGTTGGGAACAAAAATGATACTTTACTCTTTACAAGAATAACATACCAATGATAATCTTTATACAAGAATATGTTAACTAAAATTTGTTAGAAACACATGAAATTGAATCAAGCTAGCAATGCAAAAGGAAAATAATTAACTATTTGTGTGCAAGAAAATAATTACAGTTGTGGTTGCCTAGCGCGTCAGAAGCCAAGAAGCAACTGGTTCTTATCATTCCTATTAAAGAAAATAGGATCAAGTTAAAAACATCAATATGTCTCACCCAAGAGTGCATTGAATGGTTTGCAAGTCTACCATTAGTGCAAGCATACCCAGAAACCGCAAATGCAGCCATACATATCATCCTTATGACATTGTTACCCTGTATACCATGTACAATGGTAATAAAAATCAGTCATAAGTATATTATATAGATGAATATTTTTACCAAGTTGTTCCTTGATAGGTATTATCCTCTTTCTTTCTGCTTAGTTATACAAGCTTGAAAAATTAATATATAATTTTAGAGTGTCACTTTAAATAAAAAAAAAAGAAACTTATTTTGTAGATGTGAGGTCACTAAGAACATCTTTAGCCATGCTATTAATATGAACAATGTTCAAAGAATTATACTTGGAAATATGGGCATAAAGTCAATCTCTCTTATAGTCACTGACACCAATTGTGTAAACCAAATATGATTCCTAATACAATTCTTTATACCTTTCCCATAATTCGTACTATTTGAACCTACAAGTTGAGAGAAAAAAAGGAAGTTCAAAGAATAGATTAGTTTAAAATTTGAAAAAACATCTTGCACCAAGCACACCCTAAAAGAGAAAATTTAGAGTTTCAAAATTTTCGTGTTAAAATAAACAGAAAAGAAAACTTAACTAATAATTTTGAAAGGGGACATAAGAGGCTAACCTTTCAGGATGGTTGATTAAAAACTCATTAATATAATTTGGCTTGGGATTAGGAACATAAAATTCTGCAGCAGTTCGATAAGGAATACCTATTTTCCACAATGTTGGACCAACCCTTGGCAATAAATTAGAACCTGTGCAGTAATTCTAGTGAGCATACATTTTTGGTAAGATGGTAAAATATTTCAAGTGTCACTAAGCTATGGAATCTGGGGTTATATATTTTCATCAAATCATTCAATTTGTAGTCCCCAACAAAACCAAGAACCCAAACATAAAGGTTATAGTTACTAGCACGTATGTTCCTGATTGTAAAAAATACATTCTTATATGCTCTGGTCCAGAATTGATAGTGTTGGTAGGATGAAATTTTAAATAAGTATATGTCAACATTATTGTTTCTCATAAGCATTAAAATTTAGTCGAATTGAAAGAAGTTATGTAACACCCCAATTACCCTAAACTTTACCTCTAGCCGTAAAGCAAAGGTTAATTAGAGGTTACGACAGTTCTAAGGCTTATACATATTTATATATAGAAGGAATTAATATATTCTAGAAGCCTGATGAAGGATTAAGCTCAAGAACAGGATTACGAAAGCGCGAAACATTTACACGAAGCCAAGGCATAAGATACAAGGTATAGGTATAAGAGAATAAAACATATATGAATACAAGAATACAATAATCATAGAGAACTAGCTGTAGCTTGCGGAGTTTAAGCCGACTAGTTACAAAATAGAGAGATACAGACTTTTAGAATCAAAACAGCTTATACAACTTATCTCTCAAATAAGCCTCTAAGGCCTTAAAGATAACTATACTAAATGTGAGAGAATACTATGACGAAAGTAAAATAGAAATAAACAAGGAACAAATCATGCTCCGCTCTGTCACTATCCGCAATCTCACCGAAATAGATTACGACCTGCATCTGAAAAACAACAACAAAGTATGGAATGAGAACCGAAAGTTCTCAGTATGGTAACAGTGCCCAGTGATGTAAGATGTAAGGCCCCGAGACACCGAAGGCAATCCTAGAACTTCACATCGCATATGGGTGTTCAAGCTTAACAATATAAATAATAAAGAACTTAAACCATAAACCGGGTTATTCTAGCTTAGGGAAAATTCTAACAAATACTACTAACACCGCTGTATCCCACAGTCGTCGCCAACCTAACCTCCGTGCGATCCCATCGCCACCGCCTACCTAACCTCCTAAGCACCAATCAATCACAAGTAATGCAAACAAGTAAAACACAGATAATATTCATATACATCAAGTAGTTCAAGAAGCAGATAGGCATGTTATATATTTAGGCAAACTCAAGTAAACAAAGCAAGCAAGTATGTAGAAAGTGCATATGATGAATGTCTATCCTATTGGCTCGTGATATCACTTGTTGGTCTATGAATGCCAACCCGACACGTCCTTTCGGATGTTGCCTTTCTGCCACTTCCAAGGATATAGCGCCTGGCCCGCTCTTGTTCCAAGGATATAATGCCTGGCTCACTATTGTTCCGAGGATATAGTGCCTGGCTCACTTGCATGCTCAATTCGAGGATATAGTGCCTGGCACACTCTTGTGGAAGAGAAGGAAAACAACAACACATGTAACCCATCACAAATCATTCCAATGATATAGTGCCTGGCACACTCTCTTTCAAAACATTATCATTCCAAGGATATAGTGCCTAGCACACTTTCCACATTCAACAAATCATCATTCCTCTATGAATCATCAACTCATCATAACCATCATCATTCCCATTAACATCCTTAAACATTCATATTCTCAAGTTCATCAGTTTCTCACTTCGTTGTTAACAATCACCAAATTCACTACTCCTCCTTCTCTCTCAACCAAACTCATCCTAAATACACCAGAAATCTAGACCTCCGTTTGCTAACTTTTCATAATAAATATCCACTAATACCCTTAGCTTATTTCCCATGTTCCCATACTCAAAAGTAGGCCCAAAAGCCTTAAAATGGTGTTATAGAAGCTTACAACCTTGTTGGAAAGGTGAAGTAGTTGAAAACAAAGTTTAAAATTATGAAACAGGGTGTGTGCATCCGCACAGGGGTGTGCGTGCGCACGCCCAGGAAGATTTTGAAAGTGTGCGTACGCACAGGGGTGTGCATACGCACAGGTACTAAAATTTATAAAGTCTGTTTACTCGCACAGGCGCCCCTAACAGACAACCCTTCCCGACTTGTGCGTGCGCACAGGGCTGTGCGTCCGCACAGGTCGTAATACTTCATTGATGTGCGCGCGCACCAGCCGTGCCAGTGCTCAAAACCGTAAGCCTTCCCTTGCATGTGCGTATGCACAGGTCTGTGCATCCGCATAGGTCTAACTTTTCGTAGGGTTGTGCGTATGCACATATCAGAAAATCCTGAAATTCTGCAACTTTGCATAATTTTATATTTTTAACACCAACTTTGAATGATTATAACTTCCTCTACAAAATTCCAAATTTCACAAACTTTATATCGATTTAAAGGGTTTTCAAAGAACTTTAATTCTAGACAAGTTTCATCAGATTTTGAAAACTGAGGCAAAAGTTATGATCAAACAAAGTTTACCAAAAATCCATTTTTACCCAAAACCTCACAAACCCAATTCTTAACCAAACATCAATCCAATGCCAATTCAATCACATATCAACCGTACCAAAACAGCCCAAAATTCATACAAACACTATCTCAACCAATATACCATATCTCACTACCAAATCCATGATTTTCCACTTAATCATAAATCCATACTCATAATCATAATCAATCAACAACAACCTCAACTACCAAAACAAATCCTCATAAATTCCAATAATCATTATCAAACTCTATCCATCATTGACCAAATCCATCATAAAACTCATCAACACTAATAACACCCAACCATCCTCAATTACCACAATAATCAACAACCAAAAACCATCTTCAATACATATCATCAAACATCATAATTATCAATACCCTTCATTCCAAACCACCATAAACATCTTACATTGACTCATCACCTTAAATTCTCAAAATTCTCATTATTCATCAATATAAATAATCATCATCAACCACACTAATCCCACACAACCAACAATTACATCAATTCACATATAATTATTTATCCACCAACAACATTCAATCCTATCTTAGAGTCAACTAGCCTAAGTGTCCATAAACATTACATATTACATAGAGAAAACCGAAACCATACCTTGGCTGATTCCCAAACGCAACAAACACCAAAACGAAGCCACCAAGCTTGATCCAAAGCCTCAACCAACACCAATCAAACACCAAGGCTCAAACTAACAACACATATATCATCAAAATCAAAACCTAAGATGCACAAAACAACTAAACACAAGGGTTTAGAGAAACCTGACCTTACCCAACGTGATTAGGGATAAAATTCAACATTTACCCGCTATTAGAGATCACCTAAACAAGCAAAACCACAAAATATACTCAAAAACTAAACTTAAAAATACAGAACTGCTAGGGTTGGAAACTGGGGTGAGAGCTTCGAGTTCTTACCAGATTTCTTTAAAAAGAAAGGAAGAGCTCGTCGAGAGCTTTGTGTGGCTGTAAACGGCTCGTCAATCGAAGTTTCGGATCAAAAGTTATAGCTCCCAGAAGGTGGAGGTGAATAATAACCACCCCCTTCTTCCTCTCTTCTCTCATAACCGCGCCCCTCTCCTCTTAGGGCTAGAAAAAATGAGCTCAAAACTCATTAAATGAGCTTATATATGTTGGACCTTGGGTCTGGTTTGGGCATGTCCAACCCGTTAGCGTTTTTGGTCTGTTTGGCCCACTTTGGGCCAAAACCTTTAAGATTAGTGCTCGGTTTTCAAATCAAAAATTATTTTTTGTCCTTTTAAAACAATAAACCAATTTTTTCCAAAGTCTTATTTTTCTAAAAACACAGCACCGGACAGACTTAAACCAGCTCGACCGGTTCGGCTGTCGGTTCGCGGCTTTTCTCGGTTTTTCCCAGAAAATACATTTTCTAACTCAGAAAAATTCACTGAAACCAAATTTCACCTTTATATTTTCAAATTAAAACTTCTAAATTTTGAATCTATTCCGGGCACTAAAATTATTTTATTAAAATTTATATTCCCCACGAAGTATCCTACTTTCAACATTACTAATCCAACAATTTGCCAAGCACCTCGTTCACCATCATCCTACTGTGTCGACGTTCCCTTTCTCCTTCCGTTGCGTCACTCTGATTATCGTCATTACACATCCGAAGTTTTTCTTAAAATAATTACCAGTTTTGTAATACTTTTTAAAACCTTTAAATCAAGTTCCATATAAATGAGTTCATTGTTAAAAATTTTTCAAAAGAGCCAAAAATTGTTTACTCGAAAGTCAACTACTTGAAATCATGGTTTTCGTAAATAAGAACTTTTTAGTTTGAATTCCTTTCGATAAGATAATTTGGAAACCAAATTCACAAATGATCATAATCGGAGGACTCACTTTTTCTTTTTAAACAATATCCCCCAAACCAAGAATTCCCGACATAGTTTCAAAACCAAAGACTGCTTTTGTAACATTTTGCAAAGATGTAAAAAAATTTCAATCAAAATCAGTTCATTAGGAAAGCGTTTTCAAAAGGCTCAAAAATTCATTTATTCTTAAATCAAAACCTTTCAAATTGAATCCCGTTTTGATAAGATAAATTATAAACCAAATCACAAATCAAGAAAATCGTAAAACTCACTTTTTTTGTAAACAATATTATTCAGACCAAGAGTTTCGATTTAATTTCAAAAGCAAAACATTTAAACCAAAAGTTTCAAACCAAATTTGAAAATCATGTTAACCTTTAAAACCCTTTTTAACATGGTTCAAAACCCTACCAGTTAGAAACTGAAAATCTTAAGTAAAAACTGCAAAAGAAATAGTCGGCACTTCTCCTGCCACCAGTGTTGAGCAATACACATCAATTGATTTGCTGCAACTCTACGAACTGGTCACAAACCTAACATTCGCAGACTCTTCCACGAGAAACAAAACTCCCACAACTTCTCATAACATTGCACACTTACCGCTTCACCTTCCGTATCTACAAACAGGTCTTAAAGAACTAACGCATCGCATCACTATACTTAAAGATCTCACGTGACATCAAAATAATTCTCGAGTTTACTCAGAAAGATAAAAGATTTTGAAAAAGAAGGACAAACAACAAGGATAATCTCCGCCAGAGTTTTGAAAGAACTACTAAATCTACAAGTAAACAAGGAAGTTCAATCGATGAAGAGCATTGAAAAGAAATTCAGTTTAACAACCTCAAGGATGACTCCTGAATCAGAGATACTGATAGGAACACAAAAAGGATAAGTAAGGCAGTAGTCTGGAACTACATCAAGTTGAGTTAGCAAGTATGAAATCATAGAAGAAGGTTAACTAATAAAGCTAGTGATGACACTCTCAAGGTTTAAAATTTATGATTAAGTACACATAATACATTTAAATATAAAAATGGAAAACTGTAAGAAGATCACCTCATGTGCTAAAAGAAAGATATGTAACTCGCATTTCACAAAAGGGTGACAGAAACATATATCAAAAACTGCAATATGGTTAAAAGAATCTAAATTGTGTTTTGTCTAAATGGCTTCCAAGTAAAAGAGTGAATATGTGAGGTTTGAAAAATAAAAGTCAATTGGGTTAAGGCCAAAACAATTTTTTTTCGAAAATCCTAAAAGACATTTAGGTACTCAATCAGATAAAGGTATACACCAATATTGTGGCATAGTTGTAAGAAAATCAAATGTTTTGCTCAAGAATTCTCAAAGTTTAAATTCAAACAAGCATGTATGAAATTTTATAGCAAATATGGAACAAGTTGAACTCTATTTAAAAAAGGAAACTCCGTGGTAAAAATTTGCTTATCAGTCGGTTTTAAAACTTTATTTAAAATAGTGCATGCCAACCTCAGAACAACTTTGTCAATTGAAAGAATAGCTATGGATGCAATTTTAAGCGAGAAGAATTGATTTAAATTTCTTAAGAGAATCCAAAACTTGTTTCAAAAGTTCACATCAAAACTCTAAGAATACACTTGAAATTTCCATCACATAATAACATTCAAGAATATTTAAGATGTATTTAAAAGAAATCAGACCAAACAAGAAAAGATCTTAAATCAAGGGAGTTCAAATAAGATTCACGAGGCATGGGACACCAAACAAGCTTTCTATTGGTCCAAAAGAATGCAACACTCGTCAGGAAAGAAAACTCAATCGATAGTGAAGTTTCAAGAAGAAACCTTTGATTAAAGAAGGACAATTAAGAGGACAAATAACACACTAGATAGAAACAAATTCAAGCTGACTTAGAGGAGTATGAAATTCACAAGAGGAGGAAAACTGAGACTACTGGTGGTGTTCATAAAAGAAAAAGATTAGTTAAAAACAAAATCAAGTATCACAACCATGGAAACAAAAGCTTAAGAAATTAGCCCGTACTTGAGAGGAAATGTATGAACCCAATATTTTCAAAAGAATAATAAATGCGTAAATAATGCATCATGCTAAATTAAAGTCAATTTGTCAAACGAAAACTAACTGGAATAAAAGCGATAAGCCTTTTCTTTAAGAATTTAAAAATACCTAAGTACATAATCAAGTAGTGTTACATATAGGAACTGTAATAAAATTATTCTGAAAAGTCAAATTGTACTTAAAATAAGTGTAGTTCCGTAAACCAGTAAAAGAACACGAGAGGTATTAGAAATAAATAGTTTTAAAATTGCATAAGAAATTTTCAAAGTTTTATATAGATAGGTGTATATCAAACCAAAAGCAATTTTTATAAAAGTTTGAAAATTGGTTATAAATATAGTCAATTAAGAGAAAAAACTGAATCATCATTTCTTTTTAAAAAAAAAGGACTAGGAGTAAGGACATAAAAAAGGCACACTGCATCAAGACAAGTTCAAAATCATGTCGAAAAATTACATGGATCAAGAAAAAGAGTTCAAACAGGGAAAGACATATACACCAAGGAATTCAACTGGCATATGCAATTTAGGATCAAGGAAGAATGCATATGAACAGAAAAATAGAATTGAAAACACCAAACTGCTTCCCAAAAGAAATGGCAACAAGAACATCAAGATAGGTTAAGAAACAATAAGTCACATGACATCTAACAAAATCCAAAGTACATAACTGAGCAACCTCGAGAAATAGTTTCTAACGTTCCCAAAATCCACGATTTTCTTTACTCAAAACTCGTGTATCATCTATGATAACCTATCAGTACTTTCATATACATAATTCACTAGTATTAAGCCGGCCAAACTTAATATCAGGAATTACGCAATGCAAGACTAATGGCGTTAATCAATAGACCGTCATGTGCATAATGCTCTAATTCTCGTCATTTGACAAGACCTAATACATGACAAACGCTCAGAGTATGCAATTGAAGCACAATCGGTCCATCCCTCAGGCTCACGAAGACGAACTGCTCTAATACCACTAAATGTAACACCCCAATTACCCTAAACTTTACCTCTAGCCATAAAGCAAAAGTTAATTAGAGGTTACGACAGTCCTTAATTCGCGAGCATGATTGAAAGAGTTTAGTTCTTTTATCTTCCTCAACCAAAGCCTTCTGTATCCCTTGTATCCCTAATAGGACTAAATCACAACTCCTTTGATGAGAAAATAAGTACGGAGGCGGCGTTGATGTGTTGGGGACCAAAATTATAAACTCACTATTTATATTTGAGTGTGATACCCATTAAATTTTAAAACCCAAATAAAATAGTATTTATAATTTTATTCTCATTTAATTCCAAATCAAAAGTAATAATGACTTATTTTATTAGTATTTATAACAATAAACGAGATCCCTTATATAAGTCTTATAATATGAAATTGCTATGATTATAATCAATTATATTTATTGCCCGTAAATAGATTATAATTTTCTAACAGAAATTCTAGCTAAGTGGTGAATCAACGCTCAAAAATATATTTTAATAAATAACCATGTTAAGTATATACTAAAATTAACTATTAAAATCAGTCATTGATATAAAATATATATTAAAATATAAATATACATTAAAAATAAATTAAATAATATATATATATATTAATAACTTATTTTAGTAATTATTTTTAATTTTTAATGTATAAATAATATTTTTTAATAAACATACGGGTTTGAGATCTAAAGTGATGTTAAGCACATATAAATATATGGACCACAAAATCTAAATAAATGTAGGGTTTATAAAGGAAAACTTTTGCTTTTTCTTAATAATTAATGGCATCTCAAAATATATGATTGCTCACTTGTTCAAAATATGTATTTCGATGAGTTTAATTTTAATATATTTATGTGTAATACATTTTTATACAATAATACAATGTATTTATTATGATATGCTATTTTTATATTATTTTTATTATTTATCTTATTTGTAATATAAATAAAATATATGTATTATAATGAGATGTGTTATGGATAATTTCTTTTATTGGGTAAATGGAATTGTGACGGTAAAAAAATTGATGCTACATAAGTAGATCATTCGCTCAAACTACACACCAATTTCTTTTTTTTATTCTCTTGTTTTTCTTATAAATTCAATGATCAGTAGTAAATATATCTTTCCTATAGTATTTATTTAAATACAAGTATAGAAGATAATAAGGACGGTTTCGTTTGAATGCGTATTCTACATTCTTACATATTATGCACGTCTGTCGTGACAATC
>NC_029775.3:18711358-18711778 GCF_000817695.3 Arachis duranensis
AGAATTTAATTTAATAGAAACTGAGAATGTTCGATGCAAATTTTTAATAGTATATAAAAATTGATGATTTCGATATCATAATTTTTGGGATAAAAAATTTAAATAAATCAAGCAGCCACTAATGTTACACAATAATTTCAAATAAAAAAATATTATGTATATGTTCTTAAGCATAAATCTATTTAAATTCGATTTAGCTTTTCTAGTACTATATTAAATCAATTTGATTCAAATTAATAAGAATAAAAGCAAATCGAAATGGATAGCTTCGATTTATGAATAAAAGCATTTTGATCCATGTAAATCAAATTAGGTTGTTTCGATTTACTCCACAAATTTAGTCACTCGTAAATCAAATGAAGAGATTTCGATTTACATACAAAGACCTGAAGGCATAGATCGAATCCACCAGCTTTGTTT
>NC_029775.3:18711907-18723268 GCF_000817695.3 Arachis duranensis
ATACTCTTTGTCCATTTTTGATAGCTCATAAATATTTTGAAAAAGTCTCATAAATATTTTGTTTAGCTTATTTTTTTTAATTGTATTGCATGGAATATATAATTTTTTTAATTTTTAAATTATTAATTATATAAAGAGTATTATATTTGAAATTTGAGTTCATAAATATTTACATTTAAGTTTAATCTTATTTTTTCTTTTTAAATGGTTTTGCATTAGATAATATTATTTTTTAATTTTTTAAATTATTAATTATGTAGAAGAATATTGCATTTAGAATTTGAGTATTGAGTATTTAATTTTTTGTGATATAATTTAAATAAATTCATTAAAAAATTTATTAAAAATACATTTACTCAAATTTTAAATATAATATTCTTCTGCATAATAATCAATAATTTAAAAATTTAATAAAAATATTATCCCATGCAAAGTAATTCAAAAAGAAAAAATAAGATTAAATTTAAACATAAATATACAATACTCAAATTTCAAAAACAATACTCTTCTACATGATCAATAATTTAAAAAATTAAAAAATAATATTATTCAATGCAAAATGATTTAAAAAAGATAAAATTTAAATATAAATATTCATGTATCCAGATTTTAAATATAATATTCTTTTACATAATTAATAATTTAAAATTAAAAAAATTATTTTATTCAATGCAAAGCAGTTTAAAAAAAATAAGCTAACAAAATATTTATGAGACTTTTTTAAAATATTTATGAGCTATCAAAATTGAACGAAAAAGTATTGTATGAAATTTGAATTATTTTACATTTATTTATATAAAATACTCATATAATTATATTTATACATAAATACATGATAAAATCAAAACCTTTGCATGTAAATCGAAACCTCTTCATTCAATTTACCCGTGACCAAATCCATAGAGTAAATAAAAAACAACCTAATTCAATTTACATAGATCCAAATGCATTTATTCATAAATCAAAGCTATCCATTTTGATTTGTCTTTATTTTTACTAATTCAAATTTAGTATCACAGAAGATAAATCGAATTTGGTCAATAACATGTGCATAACATTTTTTTATTTAGGACTATTATATAATATTGGTAGTTCCTTGGTTTATTTAAAATTTTTACCCTATTTTTTAGTTTGAGTTATGTATTATCAACAACTGAAAATTTCTGAAAATACAAAAATTTTAAAGCTTATCTAAACCAGGTTCTGTAGTTAGGCTAGCTCAAATGGTAAAACTGAGTTAAGATTTAAAGTGGTCTCTGAAGTTACACTCGAGTCTCAAAGTAATCCCTGAACTTAATAGTTACTCAATTTCATCCCTGAAGTTGTTCGCCGGGACCCACAGTTGTCCTTCTAGCAATTTTCGTCCACCTGGTTCCACCGAAAATCTGATCTAGACTCTCCTGTGACACGCTGGCAAAGAGAACGGCTAGCTGATATCGAAGAGTAAACTTTTTTTTATTCAATTTGGTCCCTTAATCGACTTTAAAAACCCTAATCTTCACTCTTCTCCATCTTCAAAGGCCCATGGTTATGGCTAGCGCAAGCAATGCTATTGGGAGCTCGAACAACCCACGGTTTTTTGGAAGCATTACGAGGAGAATGACTAGAAATAGAGATTTGCGTTTGCCAGAATAGTGTGGGTGCGGGTCGAAACCAGTGTTGCATGGTCAGCGACGAATTCTAAACCAGGGAGACCATTCGTAGGTTGACCAAACTACAATGTAAGTGGTTGTTATTGTTTGCTGTATTTTTTGGTATGAACTTGGCTAATTCAATTTCTTGTTTCTTGGGTGCAGACTGTAGGTAACAGGAGGTGTGGGTTATTTCTGTGGGTAGATAAAATTATGGAAGAAGATATGATAACACGTGATGGTAGAATATGCCCTTCAATTGACAATGAAGAATGCAAGATGAAGATTGTTTGGAAACTTGGGAGGCTAGAGTCTGAAGTTAGGGTTCTAAAATTTGGTGGGATTTTGGTGTTTGTATTTATACTGCTGATTATAGGAGCCGTTCTTCTATTAAAGCTAGATACACAATTTGGCCAATTGTATTTGGCAAAAAATAAATGACATGTTATATGCAGATGTTGTTCCTGTACCTGTACATGCCTTTTTGTTTGAAACAAATGCAAATTAAAGTAAACAACCTGTATTTGTCTTTTTGTTTGAAACAAATACAAGTTAAAGTAAACAACATCATTGTGCTTGCATATTTTGAAAATTGGAGAAACAATATGAAATAGTAATCCATTCATCCATATTATAATACTTGTTCATAATATAATGAAACACATCCAATACATTTTTCACCCATAAACATTGTTCATCTATGTCAAAGTTTTCATAATTAAGGCCTTACAAAGCCATAAATCTATAGTATCCTAATTAAGACAGCATTAAAAGTATATAATCCAAACAAAATAGATGGAAAAAAACACTAATTATTCCATATACAAAATAATCTAAGTATTCATTTCTTGGTTCCAGATGGTCTGAATCCAAGGTTGGGCACAAACTTCATGAAGTTTGCAAGCCTTGTAGCAGTTTTCTATGTTGCACATTGCATAGGATTAGGTGGAGGATTTGATGAGCGGATAATTTATACGCTTTTTGGCATTGTTTTTAGGTAGTTTTTAGTATGTTTTAGTTACTTTTTAGTATATTTTTATTAGTTTTATGCAAAATTCACATTTCTGGACTTTTACTAAAAGTTTTTGTATTTTTTTGTAATTTCAAATTTTTCTGGCTGAAATTGAGGGACCTGAGCAAAAATCTGATTCAGAGGCTGAGAAAGGACTGCAGATGCTGTTGGATTCTGACCTCTCTACACTCAAAGTGGATTTTCTGGAGCTACATAAGCCCAATTGGTGCGCTCTCAATTGCTTTGGAAAGTAGACATCTTGGACTTTCCAGAAATGTATAATAGTCCATACTTTTCTCGAGATTTGATGTCCCAAACTGGCATTTAAACGCCCACCAGAGACCCTTTTCTGGAGTAAAACGCCAGAACGGGCACCAAAGTTGGAGTTAAACGCCCAAACTGGTACCAAAGCTGGTGTTTAACTCCAAGGATGGCCTATGCACGTGAAAGCTTCAAAACTCAGCTCAAACACACACCAAGTGGGCATCGAATGTGGATTTCCGCACTATCTGCTCATTTTCTGTAAACCTAGGTTACTAGTTTAGTATAAATAGCACTTTTTGACTATTGTATTGCATCTTTGGACCACTTTTCAATCCTTTGATCAGGTCTTCTTCCCCTATTTTCGAATTCTTATGCCATTTGGGAGGCTGGCCATTCGGCCATGCCTAAACCTTTTGTTCTTATGTATTTTCAACGGTGGAGTTTTTACACCTCATAGATTAAGGTGAGGAGCTCTGCTGTTCCTCATAAATTAATGCAATTACTATTGTTTTTCCTTCAATTCACGCCTACTTCTTCTCCAAGACATACTCTTGTACTTAATTCAGTTAAGTCAGACTGAAGGGGTGACTCGTGACAATCACCCACTATCTTAGTACTCGCTTAGCCAAGATCCGCGTGCCTGACAACCACAAGCGGTCTACATGATGTTCAATGTAGTCATTGGACGCCAACTGGAGTATATTCTCTTGGGTCTCTGATCCATGTGTTTGACTAGCATCTCCTGACAACAAAGCATTTAAATCAGTGTTATTAGAACCTTCGTGGTATAGGCTAGAAATAATTGGCACCATTCCTGAGATCCATAAAGTCTAAACCTTGTCTGTGCTATTCCGAGTAGGATCTGCGAGGGGATGACTGTGACGAGCTTCAAACTTGCGACTGTTGGGCGTAGTGACAGTGCGCAAAAGGATCAATGGATCTTATTCCGACACAAGTGAGAACCGACAGATGATTAGCCCTGTGGTGAGAACCGTAGCCGGACTATTTTCACTGAGAGGACGGATGGTAGCCATTGACAATGGTGATCCACCAACTTACAGCTTGCCATGGAAGGGAGTGCGCATGATTGGATGGAAGCAATAGGGAAGTAGAGGTTCAGAAGCAATAAAGCACCTCCAAATGCTTATCTGAAATTCCCACCAATGAATTACATAAGTATCTGTATTTTATTTTATGTTTTATTTATCTGTTAATTATCAAAATCTCATAACCATTTGAATCTGCCTGACTGAGATTTACAAGATGACCATAGCTTGCTTCAAGCTGAAAATCTCCGTGGGATCGACCCTTACTCACGTAAGGTATTACTTGGACGACCCAGTGTACTTGCTGGTTAATTGTGTGGAGTTGTGAAAAGTGTGATCACAATTTCGTGCACCAAGTTTTTGGCGCTGTTGCCGGGGATTGTTCAAGTTTGGACAACTGACGGTTCATCTTGTTGCTTAGATTGGGTAATTTTATTTTATGTTTAAGCTTTCTTTTATTTTTATTTTTGAAAAAAATAATAAATACAAAAAAATTAATAAAACCATAAAAAAACAAAAAAAAATTGTGTTTCTTGTTTGAGTCTAATGTCAAATTCTAAGTTTGGTGTCAATTGCATGTTTTCAAATTTTCTCAAGTTTTCGAAAAAAAATTCATGCAGTGTGTTCTTCATTGATCTTCAAGTTGTTCTTGATGATTTTCATTGTTCTGATCTTTAAATTCTCCTGTTTTGTGTCTTTTCCTGTTTTTCATATGCATTTTCAAATCCATAGTATCTAAACATTAAAAATTTCTAAGTTTGGTGTCTTGCATATCTTTCTTTTCTTAAAAATTTTCAAAAATATGTCCTTGATGTTCATCATGATCTTCAAAGTGTTCTTGGTGTTCATCTTGACATTCAAAGTGTCCTTGCATGTATTACTTGTTTTAATCTTGCATTTTTATGTTTTATTTTATTTTGTTGTTTTTCTCTCTCTTCATTAAAAATTCAAAAATAAAAAATATCTCTTTTCAAGTAAATAATATAGAGAGATGAAGATTCAGAACATACAGCAGAGGAATCACAGAAAAAAGCTGGGCATTTAGAAAAATGCCCAGTAAGGAAGGAATTATGGCGTTAAACGCCAACCAGGGTATCTGGCTAGGCGTTAAACGCCCAAAAAGGTAGCATTCTGTGCGTTAAATGCCAGAATGGATAGCATCCTGGGCGTTTAACGCCAGGATGACACAGGGGACATAATTTCGTTTCAAATTCAAATTTTTTTCAAATTTTCATGTTTTAATTCACAATTTTAAAAATCTTATCTTTCTACATTTTCAAAAATCCTTGCTAACAATTAATGTTTTGATTCAAAAATTTCAAGTTTGTTACTTTCTTGTTAAGAAAGGTTGAATCTTTGAATTCTAGAATCATATCTTTTAGTTTCTTGTTAGTTAAGTCATCAATTTTAAAAATCAAATCTTTTTAATTCCTTTTTTAATTTTCTTTTTAATCATATCTTTTCAATCACATCGTTTTTCAATCAAATCTTTTTCAATCATATATTCTTAAAATTTTGATTTCAAAATCTTTTTTTCTAACTTCTTATCTTTTTCAAAATTTATTTTCAAATCTTTTTCACTTCTCAATTTTCGAAAATCACTAACCCCTTTTTCAAAAATCTTTTTAATTAACTAATTGTTTTAAATTCTAATTTTATGTTATTTCTTTTAAATTTTTGAAAACTCTTTCTCTCTCATCTCTTTCTATTTATTTTATTTAATTGCTAACATTCCTCCTTCACTTATCCAAAAAAAAATTTCGAACTCACCTCCTCTCTCTTCTCATTCTTCCACTCCTTTTCCTCTGACACCTCAAAGAATCTCTATACTGTGACATAGAGAATTCCACTACTCCCTTTTGTTCTCTTCTTTTTTATATGAGCAGAAACAGGGATAAAAACATTCTTGTTGAAACTATTCCTGAACCTGAAAGGACTCTAAAGAAGAAGCTAAGAGAAGCTAAAGCACAACACTCCGGAGAGGACCTTACAGAGAATTTCAAAAAAGAAGCAAACATGATAGCCGAACCCAACAATAATGCTAGAGATGCAAGGAAGATACTTGGTGACTATACTGCACCAACTTCCAATTTCTATGGAAGAAGCATCTCAATTCCTGCAATTGGAGCAAACAACTTTGAGCTTAAGCCTCAATTAGTTTCTCTAATGTAGCAGAATTGCAAGTTTCATGGACTTCCATTGGAAGATCATCAGTTCTTAGCTGAATTCTTGCAAATCTATGATACTGTTAAGACCAATAGGGTTGATCCCGAGGTCTACAGACTTATGCTTTCCCCTTTGCTGTAAGAGACAAAGCTAGGATATGGTTGGACTCACAACCTAGAGAAAGCCTAAACTCTTGGGACAAGTTGGTCAATGCTTTCTTGACCAAATTCTTTCCACCTCAAAAGATGAGCAAGCTTAGAGTGGAAGTCCAAACCTTCAAACAAAAGGAAGGTGAATCCCTCTATGAAGCTTGGGAAAGATACAAGCAATTAACCAAATGGTGTCCTTCTGACGTGCTTCCAGAATGGAGCATCATATGCATATTCTATGATGGTCTGTCTGAATTATCTAAGATGTCATTGGACCATTCTGCTGGTGGATCTCTTCATCTGAAAACCTCTACAGAAGCCTAGAAACTCATTGAGATGGTTGCAAATAACCAGTTTATGTACACTTCTGAAAGAAATCCTGTGAATAATGGGATGACTCAGAAGAAAAGAGTTCTTAAGATTGATACTCTGAATGCCATATTGGCTTAGAACAAAAAATTGACTCAGCAAGTTGATATGATTTCTCAGAATCTGACTGGATTGCAAGCTGTATCCGGCAGTGTTAAGGAAGTCTCCTCTGAAGGAGAAGCTTATGACCCTGAGAATCCTGCAATGGAAGAGGTGAATTACATGGGAGAATCCTATGGGAACACCTATAATCCTTCATGGAGGAATCATCCAAATTTCTGGAAGGATCAACAGAAGCCTCAACAAGGCTTCAACAACAATAATGGTGGGAGAAATAAGTTTGACAATAGCGAACCTTTTTCATAATCTTCTCAGCAATAGACAGAGAATTCTGAGCAGAGCCTCTCTGGCTTAGTAAACATTATCCCTGATTTATCTAAAGTCACTCTCAATTTCATGAATGAAACAAGGTCCTCCATCAGAAATTTAGAGGCACAAGTGGGTCAGCTGAGTAAAAGAGTTACTGAAACTCCTCCTAGTACTCTCCCAAGCAATACAGAAGACAATCCCAAAAGAGAGTGCAAGGCCATAACTATAATCAAAATGGCCAAACCTGGAGAAAGTGAAAAGGCAGTGATTCTTAGTGAGGAAGACCTCAAGGGACGTCCACTGACCAATAAGGAGTTCCCTATTAAGCAACCAAAGGAATCTGAGGCTCATACAAAGACCATAGAGATTCCACTGAACTTACTATTGCCATTCATGACCTCTAGTGAATATTCTTCCTCTGAAGAGGATGAAGACACTGTTGAAGAGCAAGTTGCTCAGTATCTAGGAGCAATCATGAAGGTGAATGCCAAGTTATTTGGTAATAAGACTTGGGAGGATGAACCTCCATTGCTCATCAATGAACTGAATACATGGATTCAGCAGACATTGCCTTAAAAAGAAACCGGATCCCTAAAAGTTCTTAATACCTTGCACCATAGGCACCATGACCTTTGAAAAGGCTCTGTGTAACCTGGGGTCAGGTATCAACCTCATGCCACTCTCTGTAATGGAGAAACTAGGGATCTTTGAGGTACAAGCTGCAAGAATCTCACTAGAGATGGCAGACAGATCAATGAAACAGGCTTATAGACTTGTAGAGGATGTCTTAGTGAAGGTTGAAGGCCTTTACGTCCCTACTGACTTCATAATCCTAGACACTAGGAAGGATGAGGATGAATCCATCATCCTTGGAAGACCCTTCCTAGCCACAACAAGGGTTGTGATTGATGTGGACAAAGGAGAGTTAGTCCTTCAATTGAATGAGGACTACCTTGTGTTCAAGACTCAAGGATCTTCTTCTGTAAACATGGAGAAGAAGCATGAAAAGCTTCTCTCAATCCAGAGTCAGACAGAGCCTCCACACTCAACTTTTAAGTTTAGTATTGGGAGGTCACAACCATGCTCTGAGCATCTGTGAAGCTCTGTAAGAGCTTGCTGTCAAGCTATTGACATTAAAGAAGCGCTTATTGGGAGGCAACCCAATCTTATTTATCTATATTAATCACTTTCTCATTTTTATTTTCTAGTGTTAGTCTATGTCTTCTTTAGGTTGATGATCATGCGAAGTCACAAAAATAACTACATAATTAAAGCAGGAATAAAAAACAGCATAAAAAATAGCACACCCTGGAGGACGAGCTTACTGGCATTCAAACGCCAGTAAGGCTAGCAAAGTGGGCGTTTAACGCCCAATCTGGCACCATTCTGGGCGTTAAACGCCAGAAATGGCACACAGACTGGCATTTAACGCTAGAAAAGGGTGTCTGGTGTCTGGCTAGCGTTAAACACCAGTAAAGGTAGCAGAATGGGCGTTTAATGCCCAGTCTGGCAGTATTCTGGGCGTTAAATGCCAGAACTGGTAGCCAGACTGGTGTTTAACGCCAGAAATGGGTAGCAGCCTGGCGTTCAACGCCAAAAATGCTACACAGAGGGCGTTTAAACGCCAGAAAGGTGCAGGGATGAGAAATCCTTGACACCTCAGGATCTGTGGACCCCACAGGATCCCTACCTACCCCAACTCATTCTCACTCTTCTTCACACCTTCCCATAACACCCTTCCCCAAACACCATTCACCTATTAAATCCTACCCTCTTCGACATAACCTCTTCACCACTCACATCCATCCACTATTTCCCATAATACAACCCACCTACCCTCACCCACTCAAATTCAAACCAATTTCATCCCAAACCCAACCCCTTCCACACGGATACCCTCTCTCCCTTACCCTATAAATACCCCTCCTTACCACCTTCAACTTCACACATCACACACACCTTAACCCCCTTGGCCGAATTAACCACACACCTTCATCTCCTCCATTTCTTATTCTCCTACTCCTTTCTTTCTTCTTTTGCTCGAGGACGAACAAACCTTTTAAGTTTGGTGTTGGAAAAAACTTTGCTTTTTGTTTTCAATAACCATTAATTACACCTAAAGCCGGAGAAACCTCTAGAAAGAGGAAAGGAAAAATATTATCTTCTGCCTCCGAGTCATGGGAGATGGAGAGGTTCATCTCAAAGGTCCATCAAGACCACTTCTATGAAGTTATGGCCAAGAAAAAGGTGATCCCCGAGGTCCCCTTCAAGCTAAAAAAGGGCGAATATCCAGAGATCCGACAAGAGATTCAGAGAAGAGGTTGGGAAGCTCTCACCAACCCTATCCAACAAGTCAGAATCATAATGGTTCAAGAGTTCTATGCTAATGCATGGATCACTAAGAACCATGATCAAAGTATGAACCCGAACCCAAAGAATTGGCTCACAATGGTTCGGGGGAAATACTTAAATTTTAGTCCAGAAAATGTAAGGTTGGCATTCAACTTGCCAATGATGCAAGGAGATCTTCATCCTTTCACAAGAAGGGTCAACTTTGATCAAAGGTTGGACCAAGTCCTCATGGACATCTGTGTGGAAGGAGCCCAATAGAAGAGAGACTCCAAAGGCAAGCCAGTTCAACTGAAAAGGCTTGACCTCAAACCCATGGCTAGAGGATGGTTAGAGTTCATCCAACGCTCTATCATTCCTACTAGCAACCGATCCGAGGTAACTGTGGATCGGGCTATCATGATCCATAGCATCATGATTGGAGAGAAAGTGAAAGTTCATGAGATCATACCTCTAGAACTATAAAAAAGGGCTGACAAGCCCTCCACTTTGGCAAGGTTAGCCTTCCCTCATCTCATCTGTCACCTATGCAATTTAGCCAGAATTGTCATAGAGGAAGACATTCTCATTGAAGAGGACAAGTCCATCACTAAAAAGAGGATGGAGCAAACAAGAGAGCCCACTCATGGACCTCAACAAGCACATGAGGAAGTCCCTCATCAAGAATTTTCTGAGATGCCTCAAGGGATGCATTTTCCTCCACACAACTATTGGGAGCAACTCAACACCTCTTTAGGGGATTTGAGTTCCAATATGGAGCAACTAAGGATGGAGCACCAAGAGCATTCCATTATCCTCCATGAAATTAGAGAGGACCAAAGAGCCATGAAGGAGGAGCAACAAAGGCAAGGAAGAGACATTGAGGAGCTTAAGCACTCAATAGGATCTTCAAGAGGAAGAACTAGCCGCCATCACTAAGGTGGACCCGTTCTTTAATTTCCTTGTTATTTGTTTTTCTGTTTTTCATTCCTTATGCTTTATGTTTTGTCTATGTTTGTGTCTTTATTACATGATCATTAGTGTCTAGTGTCTATGCCTTGAAGTTATGAATGTCCCATAAATCCTTCACCTTTCTTAAATGAAAAATGTTTCTAATTGCAAAAGAACAAGAAGTACATGAATTTATAATTCTATCTTGAAATTAGTTTAATTATTTTGATGTAGTGGAAATACTTTTTGTTTTCTGAATGAATGCTTGAACAGTGCATATTTTTTATAGTGAAGTTTATGAATGTTAAATTTTTTGGCTCTTGAAAGAATAATAAAAAAGAAAAATGTTATTGATAATCTAAAAAATCATAAAATTGATTATTGAAGCAAGAAAAAGCAATGAAAAAGAAAAAGCTTGCGAAGAAAAAAGAGAGAAAAATGGCAAAAAATAAAGAAAAAGAAAGAAAAAGAAAAAGCAAGCAGAAAAAGCCAATAGCTCTTTAAACCAAAAGGCAAGAGCAAAAAGCCATTAACCCTTTAAACTAAAAGGCAAGGGTAAAAAGTATCCAAGGCTTTGAGCATCAGTGGATAGGAGGGTCTAAAGGAATAAAATCCTGGCCTAAGCGGCTAAATCAAGTTGTCCCTAACCATGTGCTTGTGTCATGAAGGTCCAAGTGAAAAGTTTGAGACTGAGTAGTTAAAGTCGTGATCCAAAGCAAAAGAGTGTGCTTAAGAACTCTGGACACCTCTGATGAGCGGATATTTTATACGCTTTTTGGGGGTAATTTCATGTAGATTTTAGCATGTTTTAATTAGTTTTTAGTAGAATAATATTAGTTTTTAGGCAAAAATCATATTTCGGGACTTTACTATGAGTTTGTGTGTTTTTCTGTGATTTCAGGTATTTTCTGGCTGAAATTGAGGGAGCTGAGCAAAAATCTGAGTTAGGCTGAAAAAGGACTGCTGATGCTGTTGGATCCTGACCTCCCTGCACTCGAAATGGATTTTCTGGAGCTACAGGAGTCCAATTGGCGCGCTCTCAACGGCGTTGGAAAGTAGACATCCAGGGCTTTCCA
>NC_029775.3:18723918-18725593 GCF_000817695.3 Arachis duranensis
GTAGCCATTGACAACGGTGACACCCTACATAGAGCTTGCCATGGAAGGAACAATGCGTGTGGGAAGAGGACTTCAAGGAAAAGTAGAAATTCAAAGGACAACTCATCTCCAAAACTCCAACATATTTCTCATTACTGCACACTAAGTAACGTTTTTATTCTCCATTATTAAAGTAATAACTATTTATTTTATGCCCTTTTCTTTATTAAAATACGAGGCTAAAGAATCCTATTAGTATCCTGACTAAGACAAATAAAATAAACATAGCTTGCTTCAATCCAACAATCTCCGTGGGATTCGACCCTTACTCACGTAAGGTATTACTTGGACGACCCAGTGCACTTGCTGGTTAGTTGTGCGGATTACAAATTCGTGCACCAAGTTTTTGGCGCCGTTGCCAGGGATTGTTGAGTTTGAACAATTGAAGGCTTATTTTATTTCTTAGATTAGGAATAATTTATTTTTGTTGTTATAGAGTCATTAAATTTTGATAGGATAGTCTCTTTTCAAAAATTTCTTTTCAAAATTATTATTTTTCTTAATTAGTTGTTAATTTTTCGTGAGTTTAGTGTCTTATTTTAAGTTTGGTGTTAATTGCATATTTTATATTTTCTTTAAAATTTTTGTGTTAGTGTTCTTGGTTCTTCCTTGATCTTCAAGTTGTTCTTGTCCATTTTTCTTGATTGATCTTTAGTTTTTCTTGTTTTGTGTCTTTTCTTGTTTCTCTTGTGCTTTTTCAAACAGCAACTTTCAAAAATTTTTACTTATATCCATTTTTAAAATTAACTCTGAAGTTGCTGCCCATTTTGCTGGAGCTTTAGTAGTTGTTCTTCATAATTGGGTATCCTCTTTGGAATCTTTTTCAAAAATAATTTTTCTTTTACTGAATCTTGTGCCAAACTTTAAGTTTGGTGTTTTCTTGCTAAGTTTTCTTTAATTTTCGAAAATTTGTCTTGGTTTTCTAAAAATTTTAAGTTTGGTGTTCTTCCTTTTGTTCTTGGTGTTCTTGTGAATTTTCAAAGTGTTCTTGAGTCTTTCTTGTGCTTTGATCTTAAAATTTTTAAGTTTGGTATTCCTTGGTGTTTTCCCTCCAAAATTTTTGAAAATAAGGAACATTGGATCTAAAAATTTTAAATCTTGTGTCTTTTGCGTATTTTTCTGTTTCATCATAAAATTCAAAATTCAAAAAAAATATTCTTCCTAACTAATTTTAAACTATTTTTCTTCGAAAATTTTATAAAAAAAAATCCAGATTTCAATTTCAAAATATTTTTCAATTTCTTTTATTTGTTTCGTTTTTATTTTATTTTATAAAAATTAATTTTTAATTTTTATAAAATAAATAATATCAACATACATATCATCTCTTTTATTCCATCATGGAATTAAGTGGGAATGATCAGTCCAGGAGGACTCTGGGGTCATATGCTAACCCCACTACTGCTTCATATGGGGGTAGTATCTATATACCCTCCATTGGAGTTAGTAGCTTTGAGTTGAATCCTCAGCTCATTATCATGGTGCAGCAAAACTGCCAGTATTCTGGTCTTCCATATGAAGAACCTACAGAGTTTCTGGCACAATTTTTACAATTTGCTGACACAGTACATGATAAAGAAGTGGATCAGGATGTCTACAGATTATTACTGTTTCCATTTGCTGTAAAAGATCAAGC
>NC_029775.3:18728925-18731253 GCF_000817695.3 Arachis duranensis
ATGAACCATATCTCTTCAAGAGATGTGCAGACGGAGTAATCCGTAGATGTGTGCCTAAGGAAGAAGCGCAAAAGATTTTATATCACTGCCATGGATCACAGTATGGAGGACATTTTGGAAGTGAGCGAACAGCCACAAGAGTCCTCCAAAGTGGCTTCTACTGGCTTACTCTCTATAAAGATTCCCGAGCGTTTGTGCTTAATTGTGACAGTTGCCAAAGATCAGGCAACCTACCTCACAGTTATGCCATGCCTCAACAAGGGATATTGGAGATTGAGTTGTTTGATGTATGGGGCATTGACTTCATGGGACCTTTCCCACCATCATACTCAAACACTTATATTCTGTTGGCAGTGGATTATGTATCCAAATGGGTGGAGGCTATTGCAACACCCACTAATGATACTAAAACAGTGTTAAAATTCCTCCAGAAACACATCTTCAGCAGATTTGGTATCCCTAGAGTATTAATCAGTGATGGGGGCACTCATTTCTGCAATAAACAGCATTACTCTGCTCTAGTATGTTATGGAGTTAGCCACAGGATAGCTACTCCATATTACCCACAAACTAATGGGCAAGCTGAAGTCTCAAATAGAGAACTCAAAAGAATCCTGGAACGGACTGTAATTAACCGTAGAAGGGATTGGGCAAGAAGCTTGGATGATGCTCTGTGGGCATACAGAACAGCATTCAAGACCCCCATAGGGACCTCTCCATACCAGCTTGTGTATGGAAAGGCATGTCACTTGCCAGTGGAACTGAAACACAAGGCCTACTGGGCAACCAGATTCCTAAACCTTGATGCCAAGTTAGCTGGAGAAAAATGATTGCTCCAGTTAAATGAGCTAGAGGAATTTAGACTCAATGCTTTCGAGAATGCAAAAATTTACAAGGAGAAAGCAAAAAGATGGCATGATAAGAAATTGTCATCCAGAGTCTTCGAGCCAGGGCAGAAAGTTCTGCTATTTAATTCTATGCTCAAATTATTCCCTGGGAAATTAAAATCTCAGTGGAGAGGCCCATATGTAATTACAAGTGTATCACCATATGGATACATAGAACTTCAGGATAATGACTCTAACAAAAAGTTCATTGTTAGTGGACAAAGAGTTAAACATTATCTTGAAGGTAATTTAGAGCAAGAATGCTCAAGACTGAGACTTAATTGAAGATCAGTAATAGTCCAGCTAATGACATTAAAGAAGCGCTTGCTGGGAGGCAACCCAGCCAAATCACAAAATTTAATTTTATTTGTCCTTTTTTTTTCTAAATCAAGTTTTACAGGTAGATGCCAGAGTATCTTCAAAAGGTGAAGTAACAATTGATTGAAGTCACAGGGTTACAGGGAAATTTGGAAAGCTTACTGGCATCAAAAAGCCAGTAAGAAACGTTTTGGGCGTTGAACGCCCAAAAGAAGCACCTACTGGGCGTTCAACGCCAGTAAGGGTAGCCATCTGGGCGTTGAACGCCAGAAAGAAGCACCTTCTGGGTGTTCAATGAAGCATCTTCTGGGCGTTGAACGCCAGAAAGAAGCTCCTTCTGGGCGTTTAACGCCAGAATTACAGCGTCTTGGGCGTTCAGAAAAACACCCAGTGACAAAGGACTTCCTGGCATTCAACGCCAGAAAGAAGCATCAGCTGGGCGTTGAACGCCCAGGAGAAGCAGCATTTGGGCGTTAAACGCCCAAAACATGCATCGTTTGGGCGTTTAACGCCAGGATGGTGGGAGGAGGTAAAAAATTCGTTTTTCTTTATATTTTTTCTAAATTTTTTATGTTTCAATTCATGATTTCTTACATAAACATGCTTCAAATTGTCATCCCTCATATCAAATTAGTTTTCTAAAAATCCTGATTTCTAAAAATCCATGTTTCAAAAATTTCAAATATGTCTTAATCCATAAAGACAAATTGTTTTCCAATCCAATCCAACTCTTTTAAGTTTGTTTTCAAAACTCAATTATCTTTTTAAAATCCTTTTCAAAATTAAAAATTCAGATTTATCTTTTAATTATTATTCAGATCTTTCTCTTTTTACACTATATCTTTTTCTTATCATATCTATCTTTTACAAATCATATCTTATATCTTATCTTTTTCCTATTTTCGAAAATTACCCACCCCCTCCCTATATATTGAATTCGGCGCCCCTTTCCTCATCACCATCAAACACTTGCTCTCCTCCTATCCCTCTTCTTTCTCCTCTTTTGCTTGAGGACAAGCAAAGCTCTAAGTTTGGTGTGTTTATCCGTGATCACAAAAACATACCCACTAAAGATCATGGCTCCTAAAGGAAAACAACCCAACCCAAGAGGTAAGAAAGAGAA
>NC_029775.3:18731354-18744713 GCF_000817695.3 Arachis duranensis
TACAAAATAATGAGTCACAGATCAGTGATCCCGGAAGTCAAATTTGATCTGAAAGAAGATGAATATCCGGAGATCCAAGAGCAAATCCGAAACAGGCATTGGGAAATTCTGGCCAATCCTGAAACGAAAGTGGGAAAGAACATGGTTCAGGAGTTCTATGCTAATCTATGGCAGACAGACCGGCAAAGAATAATTGGAGCTGCTACCATCGGACCTTAGTCAGAGGAAAGATCGTTCATACATATCCTGATAAGATCAGGGAGATATTTAAGCTTCCCCAACTGAAAGATGACCCAGACTCCTTTAATAGGAGAATGATGAGGGTAAATAAAGGTCTGGACAAGATTCTAGAGGATATATGCATCCCTGAAGCCAGGTGGACCACCAGTACGACTGGCATCCCAAATCAACTCAAAAGAGAAGATTTAAAACCAGTAGCCAGAGGCTGGCTAGACTTCATAGGGCGTTCCATATTGCCTACCAACAACCGTTCTGAAGTTACTGTTAAAAGAGCAGTAATGATTCACTGCATCATGTTGGGAAAAGAAGTAGAAGTCCATCAACTGATCTCATGTGAGCTATACAAAATAGCAAACAGGAATTCCAAGGACGCCAGATTGGCCTATCCAAGCTTAATTTCTATGCTCTGCAAAGATGCTGGAGTGAAGATGGGAATAACAGAATATATCCCAGTTGAAAGGCCAATCACTGGAATATCAATCGTCAGACAACAGCAACAAGATGATTCAACCAAGAGGAGAGCACAGGAAGCCCTCCCAGAACTACCTTAATTCGAATATTGGGAACATCTTGAGGCTTCTATTTCCAAATTGCAAGAAGCTATGGATCAATTAAAGGAAGAACAGAACAATCAAAGTAGCATGCTTTGCAAACTACTTAAGGAACAGGAAGAGCAAGGGCGTGATCTAAGGGAGCTGAAGTGCCAAAAATTAATCCTTGAACAACACCCCACAGATTAGAGGAACATCTACTTCTCAAAACAACAGGTTGTTGAGTTCCAATTTTTTTTTTACCTTAGGAGATATATAGTGGTAGTAGTAGTATTAATTAGTATATCTATTTTGATTTTATTTCCAATTAAGCTATAATTTATTTTTCTCATCATCATCAGGCATGAATAAAGTAGTAGATTTTTTTTTAGAATAAAGAAGTAATCTATATTTTTCGAGTTTTTAATAATAAAAATTATAATTAACTATGTGTGGTGGCAATACTTTTTGTTCTCTGAATGAATGCTTGAACAGTGCATAACTTGTACTTTGAATTTGATGAATATTGGCTCCTGAAAGAATGAGGAACACGAAAAATATTATTGATGATCTGAAAAATCATGAAACTAATTCTTGAAGCAAGAAAAAGCAGTCCATTCAAAAAAAAGAGCAGTAGAAAAAGCCAATAGCCCTTAAAACCAAAAGGCAAGGGTAAAAATGATCCAAGACTTTGAGCATCAGTGGATAGGAGGGCCCAAGGAAATAGTTCCAGGCCTAAGCGGCTAAACCAAGCTGTCCCTAACCATGTGCTTGTGGCATGCAGGTCCAAGTTACAAACTTGAGACTGAGTGGTTAAAGTCGAATAAGAATCTGAGCTTCATTTAAAACTCTAAAATATTATTACTTCTTAATTTCTGTTAAAACCTATTTTATTTATCTAGTTGCTTGAGGACAAGCAACAGTTTAAGTTTGGTGTTGTGATGAGCGGATATTTTATACGCTTTTTGGGGGTAATTTCATGTAGATTTTAGCATGTTTTAATTAGTTTTTAGTAGAATAATATTAGTTTTTAGGCAAAAATCATATTTCGGGACTTTACTATGAGTTTGTGTGTTTTTCTATGATTTCAGGTATTTTCTGGCTGAAATTGAGGGAGCTGAGCAAAAATTTGAGTTAGGCTGAAAAAGGACTGTTGATGCTGTTGGATCCTGACCTCCCTGCACTCGAAATGGATTTTCTGGAGCTACAGGAGTCCAATTGGTGCGTTCTCAACGGCGTTGGAAAGTAGACATTCAGGGCTTTCCAGCAATGTATAATAGTCCATATTTTGCGCGAAGAAAGATGACGTAACTTGGCGTTGAACGCCAAGTACATGCTGCTGTCTGGAGTTAAACGCCAGAAAAACATCATAATCCGAAGTTGAACGCCCAAAACACGTTATAACTTGGAGTTCAACTCCAAGAAAGGCCTCAACTCGTGGATAGCTTTAGTCCCAGCCCCAGCACACACCAAGTGGGTCCCAGAAGTGGATTTCTGCACCAATTATCTTAGTTTACTCATTTTCTGTAAACCTATAATTAATGAGAAGGTGATGATCTGTGACACTCATCACCTTCCTCAATCCATGAACGTGTGCCTGACAACCACCTCCGTTCTACATCAGATTGAATGAGTATCTCTTAGATTCCTTAATGAGAATCTTCGTGGTATAAGCTGGATTGATGGCGGCATTCATGAGGATCCGGAAAGTCTAAACCTTGTCTGTGGTATTTCGAGTAGGATTCTGGGATTGAATGGCTGTGACGAGCTTCAAACTCCTGAAGACTGGGCGTTAGTGATAGATGCAAAAGAATCAATAAGGCTGGGCGTTAGTGACAGGCGCAAAAGAATCAATGGATTCTATTCCAACCTGATTGAGAACCGACAGATGATTAGCCGTGCTGTGACAGAGCATAGGAACGTTTTCACTGAGAGGATGGGAAGTAGCCATTGACAACGGTGACACCCTACATAGAGCTTGCCATGGAAGGAACAATGCGTGTGGGAAGAGGACTTCAAGGAAAAGTAGAAATTCAAAGGACAAAGCATCTCCAAAACTCCAACATATTTCTCATTACTGCACACCAAGTATCGATTTGATTCTCTTTTATTTTTCCAATAATTTTAAACACTTTGACTTCTTATAATTAAATCCAAATAATCTTATTAGCATCCTGACTAAGATTCATAAAATAAACATTGATTGCTTCAAACCAATAATCTCCGTGGGATCGACCCTTACTCACGTAAGGTATTACTTGGACGACCCAGTGCACTTGCTGGTTAGTTGTGCGGATTACAAATTCGTGCACCAACCTCTAACTGGGGAATCTAGCAAACCTGAGTCACAATCTGAAAAGGTTCACACAGTTGTGTGTCTGTGGCATTTATGTATCCAGTGGTAATACTGGAAAACAAGATGCTTAGGGTCATGGCCAAGACTCATAAGTAGCTGTTTTCAAATATCAACATACTGAACTAGGAGAATCAATAACACTATCTTAATTCTGAGTTCCTATAGATGCCAGTCATTCTAAATTTCAAAGGTTAAAGTGAGATGCCAAAACTGTTTAGAAGCAAAAAGCTACAAGTCCCGCTCATCTAATTAGAACTAAGCTTCATTGATATTTTGGGATTTATTGTATATTCTCTTTTTTTATCCTATTTTATTTTTAGTTGCTTGGGGACAAGAAACAATTTAAGTTTGGTGTTGTGATGAGCGGATAATTTATACGCTTTTTGGCATTGTTTTTAGGTAGTTTTTAGTATGTTTTAGTTACTTTTTGGTATATTTTTATTAGTTTTTATACAAAATTCACATTTCTGAACTTTACTATGAGTTTGTGTATTTTTTGTAATTTCAGGTATTTTCTGGCTTGAATTGATGGACCTGAGCAAAAATCTGATTCAGAGGCTGAGAAAAGACTGCAGATGCTGTTGGATTCTAACCTCTTTGCACTCGAAGTAGATTTTCTGAAGCTACAGAAGCCCAATTGGCACACTCTTAATTGCGTTGGAAAGTAGACATCTTGGGCTTTCCAGAAATGTATAATAGTTCATACTTTACCCGAGATTTGATGGCCGAAACTGGCGTTCAAACGCCCACCAGAGACCCTTTTCTGGAGTAAAACGCCAGAACTGGCACCAAAGCTGGAGTTAAACGCCCAAACTGGTACTAAAGCTGGCGTTTAACTCCAAGGATGGCCAATGCACGTGAAAGCTTTAAAGCTTAGCCCAAACACACACCAAGTGGACCCCGGAAGTGGATTTCCGCACTATCTACTCATTTTCTGTAAACCTAGGTTACTAGTTTAGTATAAATAGCACTTTTTGACTATTGTATTGCATCTTTGGACCACTTTTCGATCCTTTGATCAGGTCTTCTTCCCCTGTTTTCGAATTCTTATGCCATTTGGGAGGCTGGTCATTCGGCCATGCCTAGACCTTTTGTTCTTATTTATTTTCAATGGTGGAGTTTCTACACCTCAAAGATTAAGTTGAGGAGCTCTGCTGTTCCTCATGACTTAATGCAAGTATTATTATTTTTCCTTCAATTCACGCCTACTTCTTCTCCAAGATATACTCTTGTACTTAATTCAGTTAAGTCATACTGAATGGGTGACCTGTGACAATCACCCACTATCTTCAGTACTCGCTTAGCCAAGATCCGCGTGCCTGACAACCACAAGCGGTCTACATGATGTTCAACGTAGTCATTGGACACCAGCTGGAGTATATTCTCTTGGGTCTCTGATCCATGCATTTGACTAGCATCTCCTGACAACATAGCATTAAAATCAGTGAGATTAGAACCTTTGTGGTATAGGCTAGAAACAATTGGCAGCATTCCTAAGATCCGGAAAGTCTAAACCTTGTCTGTGGTATTCCGAGTGGGATCTGCGAGGGGATAACTGTGATGAGCATCAAACTCGTGACTGTTGGGTGCAGTGACAGTGCGCAAAAAGATCAATGGATCTTATTCCGACACAAGTAAAAACCGACAGATGATTAGCCCTGCGGTGAGAACCGTAGCCGGACCATTTTCACTGAAAGGATGGATGGTAGCCATTGACAACGGTGATCCACCAACTTACAACTTTCCATGAAAGGGAGTGCGCATGATTGGATGGAAGCAATAGGGAAGCAGAGGTTCAGAAGCAACAAAGTATCTCCAAACGCTTATCTGAAATTCCTACCAATGAATTACATAAGTATCTCTATTTTATTTTATGTTTTATTTATCTGTTAATTATCAAAATCTCATAACCATTTGAATATGCCTGACTGAGATTTACAAGATGACCATAGCTTGCTTCAAGCCGACAATCTCCGTGGGATCGACCCTTACTCAAGTAAGGTATTACTTGGACGACCCAGTGCACTTGCCGGTTAGTTGTGCGGAATTGTGAAAAGTATAATCACAATTTTGTGCACCAGGATTCCTTGCTGGTTAAGTGCTAATTAGTTGAGGTGGGAGCAGATGGAGTGTTTGCTGATGAATTGCAGCTTTTATGTAGTGGATTTTCTAGCTTTGGACAACTTTCTTTTGAGAGGGACTTTTGGTGGGCTAACAACAGTGGGTGAAACTTATCAGCGAAAACATGTAAAGTAGTTAGTAAAATTGATAAGAATATTTATTTAATAAAATCAATGTCATTTAATATTGTGAATCTGTTAAGAGTCATCAGTTTCTGACAAGGGTGGTTGACTGAATTCAAGCTGGATTTCAGTATGAGGTTGTAGGACAGGGGTGGCTTCACCATTGTTTACCGGTTCAACTGGAGCAAAATTGTTGAGCTGACCTTCACCACCATTAGCAGCAATAGCCTCTGCAACAACAACCTCCTCTTCATCAGCGGCCCTCTTTTCACAATTTTTCTTGGTATTCCTGCTTCACCACAATAATGACAGCGACCTTTTTTATAAATTCTTTTCAGTTTGGTCCTTTGTTTCTTACTCCCACTTGGCTTCTCATCTACATCCTTTCTTCTTCTTTTTTTAATTTTAAGTGTCCCTGGCTTCTTTCTAAACTTTGGTGCTTGTGGTCTGTTATCTGGTGATTTTTTTCATAATGCTTGACCTGGAATTGGATTGATATGGAAGGCATATATGTCATTATATACTTCATAGTTAACCACTTGTGACAAAATTCTTTTACCAGCGCTTGCCAATGTAGCACAAGCATGCACGCATGGCATCCCTAAATAGAATTAACACAACAACAAAGATAACAATAATAAGCCAACTATAATCTCAATTCCCACTCATGGATAACAATAATAAGATAACAACAAACATATCAAAAATATTATCACTCAATTGCCAGAAACCTCATGTGCATAGCCTCTTTTTCAAGTCCACAACCATGTTGGTTGGCCAGCCATGAACTTCAAATTCTCATAGTTTATGTCACCAGACCATATAGGGACCCAATTTTTTTATTCCTTCCTTATCTTTTCTAATATGATGCGCTGTATTGGAGGTAGAATTCCAATATTCGAATTAAGCTTGATTTTGTTCCTAGCTATAGACCTCATTGCATGCATCCTGACTTCTTCTAATAATGTGATAATAGGCTTAGCTCTAGCTTCTTTGATCCTAGAGTTGAAGAGTTTACAAGCATTATTGCAAATGTTGTCTATTTTAGGGGCATTACTGAAGAAAGCCCGACTCCAAGAGTCTCTAGGCCACTTGTTCAAATAATTCCAAGCATTCTTATTAACCCTCTCAATTTTTTTGATAATTTCAAGGAATCCATCCTGGCTAGTACACCTTGCACAATCCCACAGTAGCCCCCTAAGCTAGAGATCCTTCCATTGCTTATTGAAGTTCTTCCATAAATGCCAAACATAGAATTTGTGATAGACATCTGGAAAAACTTCCTTAACTGCATGGATGAAGCCCTGATTTAACATACATAGTAGGTGTAAGATTTGTTATTAGGCACCAGAATAGTCTTTAAAATTGCATAAGTGAAATCTAAAAGGCCCCTAAACTTTTATAAGTGACATCTAATTGGTCCTTAAACTTTCATAAGTGACATCTAATTAGTCCCTTTTCAACCATTTAAACTTATTGAATTAGTCTTCGTCCATACCATCAACACATTGTAAAACATGTATAAATAGCAGTCCAATATATATGCAGAAGTCCAACAACTATGAAAATGAGCAATTAACACTTATTGGTCAAATAACAGTAATAAAAACAACAGCAGCCAAATAATAAACTAATTATAGCAGCCAAATAATGGGTGATTTACACTTACACAGATACTTTGATGGTTCAAAATAACTTAAAATTACACAGCAAAAATGTTACAAGTCAATTGTTGCTTTCTTCCAACTTTTGCATAATAGACTAATTACACACCAGTTATATAACAATTAATAAAGACAATCAATGAGCCAAGTACTAGCTATACACAATAAAATTAACTTAATTACATACCTTTTGTATATCTGATATAAAATACAGCTTGTTTTACTTGTAATCCTCCAAGTCTTGATGAAGTAATTATAAGAACTACCTCCAGTTATCGGTGTTTTCAACAGGAACAATTGCATAGGCAATCACATATATGTGGTTGTTTGCATCTTGGCCAATAGCAGATAGGATTTGACCACCATGTTGGGTCTTCAGAAAAGCTTTATCCAAGCCTATAAGAGGTCTGCAACCAGCCAAAAATCCTCTTTTATACGCATCCAAACAAATGTACATCTTCTCAAAGATTGGATCATCATCAGGGTTGGGATGAAGTATAATACCAACTGTCACAGTAGAGCCTGAATTACTCTTTAGCAGCGTCAGCCCATAATCCCTCACCATCCTATATTGGGCAGTAGCATCACCATACACAATAGCTCTAGCATCTCTTAAAGCTCTATTCAGTGAAGACTTGTTCAGATCCAAATCACACTTTGTCTTAAAATATTGTGCAGCCTCAAAGTGTCTTAGATTAGGGTATTTTCTTAGATTCTTCACTAATTTGCAGGCTAACCACTTCCTATTAGCCAGTCTATTTTTAGTCTCTCTTACACAGGTCCACGAACGTCTTGATCTGCCAACAATTGTTCTTAGTATTATTAGAAGCATACACCAACCAACCACAACTCTCATCCTTACACATAGCTCTCATTCTTACATTATCATTCTTCTTAAACTAAATCTTCCTATCCTCCTGAATACAATAGTAACGCATAGTCTCTTTGAACTCCATCATTGTAGTGAATGTCGTCATTTCAACATCAAGCGTAAGCTCTCCAAATCTTCCTCCTTCTCTAAACACAGGGAAGATCTCATCTGATTCAACCTCTTCCAAGTCATCCTCAGAGTTTGGAGGAGTCTTCATTTCTTTCGAGTGCCATGAGTCTCCACCATCAGATTCATGTTAAGCATCATCTTGGGCATCCTGATATGGTGCCATTGATCCAAACTCAGAAATTGTTCCCCAAAAAAAGTTCATCATCCTCAGATCCTGAGTCTTCACACACAGGACCATCATCCTCAACCATAACAGCTTTCTTTTGTTTAGTAAGTTTCTTATCTATGCTAGTTCTTAGTTTCACATTAGTCTTCTTTTCTACTGATCTCTCTATAGCCACATCTTCTTCCTCACTAAACACCTCATCACCATCAGGCCAATATAGTTCATCCTCTATACTATCATCCCTATCATGGCTATCTGAGGATTCATCTGAGCTAGACAAAGCTACAAAGACTGTTTGAGGTTATTTTCCCTTAACAATTGATCTTCTAATAGCTCCAATAGCAACTACTCTTATTAAAGGCCTCCTTTCATATGGTGCTGCAGCTTTTTTATTCGTAGAGCCTCTCTTTAGTACATCATACTTCTTGGTTTCTTTCAATTTGGACCATGGTTTAAGAATTACAGTGGGTTAGGCCATTCTTTTTGGTGAGATGTTGGACTTAGTTTTACTGGGTTGAGCCATTGTTTTAGGTGGTGGATTGGGCTTAGATCCAAGATTTTCTATGGGTTGGGGGTGTATTTTTTCTGGTAAGTTTGGTTTACTAACAAAAATTAAAGTAGGTGGGATCTTTTGTTTTGGTCCTAGAGACAAGTTATCAGTAGGCTTTGTTGTGGAGACTATTGTTTGGGTAGGAATAGTGGTGTCACGTAGTTCAGAAGTTAGAATAAATGGTGTTATGGTAGGACTTGGTTCAGTTGTGATATTGATGGTGGGGTTTGGAGTGGGAATAAAGTTTTGTATCACCATCAACTATTTGCCTTTAGATGATATTGGTTCTGCTTTCTCATTATACAAAGGTTCGGAGACTCCATGTTCATAGTACACATGGATAATTCCCTTGTTCTTCTGAGTAAGGTGACACATCTCCGTGAGCTCCTTATCATCTGTGATAGCTTTTAGACCAGTTTGCAATGGCCTATTAGGCACTAGCCACCAAGATTGAGTTACCTTGTCGTACCCAATGTTCTTGTGGTAGTCTCAGATGAAAAAGACTTACAGTATGTCTATATCAACTCCCGGAAACTCAAAAATCTCTCCACTATTGTAAGTTATACTTCCATCATGCTCTGCGATAAATGACCCTCCATAGTGAAATATAATGGTAATAAAAGGATCATCCATCTGCAATTTTTAAAAAAAAAATTGAATTATCAGACTTATTATCTTCAATCACATTACCAAATTAAAAACTCCATAACTAAAACATAAAATCCTATTCTCAATTATAAATGTAGTAAACCCGAAACCATAAAAAACAAGCTTTCACGCTAACAAATAACTGCTACTCAATCTATAATTTTATTGGCCTAACCACTAAAAAACCTAGTTATGAGCAAACCCTAGCAAATAGCACAAAACACAAGCATGCATATTCACACATTACACTTGAAGACAATCTATTCAACTATTGAAAATATCAAATTAACAACAATATCAAAAAATAGAGCTATCTTATTATCATATATTTTTTTCTTTTGTCCTTTCCTGTTTCATAGAAACCAGCCTTCAGAACTCTTTGTCCGATGAAGATGATGAAATCGATCGTCTAGAGCCAGGGTTCTCGACGAAAATTGCTGCGACTATAGCAATTGAACAAACGCCATTGATGAGTGTAGGGGAGAAGAGAAGAGCTCTGTTTGTGTTGTGTTTTGAGAGGGGGAGGTCATACGTTAGTTTAATGTTGAGGGAGTGAGGTTTTGAGAGTGAACCGACGTCATTTTCTTCCATTTACATGCCACAATAATACTATGTTGTTTTCTCTTTGCTAGCGTGTCACAGAGAAATCCAGATCAGATTTTTGGTGGAGCCAGGTGAACGAAAATTGCTAAAAGGATGATTGTGGATCCCGACGTACAATTTCAAGAACGAAATTGGGTAACTATTAAGTTCAAGAATTGCTTTAAAACTCGAGTGTAATTTTAAGGATCACTTTAAATCTTAACTCTAATAAAACTGTATGTTCTTTTTGTAAATCTCGAAAGAATTTGCACTTAATCCGTCAGTTTAATAAAGTTTGTATAAAATTATAAAATTCAACAATATTTGTGTTATTTTCAATAATAGAGCATGGTAACAAATGACTTTTTTAAGAATATTTTGTTAGTGTCACCAATCCAATTAATTAGTTAGTTAGGTAAAAAAATACATTAGATATTAGAGGTGACAATAAATAAAATAGAGACCAAATTTTATTCTATTCAATTTTATTCCGTTCTATAATAATATATAATAGAATCTATCACATTTTTATTTGAAGATAATAGAAAAGTGAACTCTAACACATTTCTTAAGTATTTATTCAATTATTTTGCTCTTATAATTACCAAACAAAGTTAAATTTTAAAATTTATATAACTATACTAATATTTATAACATAAATAAATCAGCCTAAATATATAAAATTATATGGAAAAAAGACAAATAGGTCCTTGACTTTTTAAATTTTTGATAAATACATCACTAACAAAATTTAAATACAAAAAAGTTCCTAACTTTAACAAACAGATGACAATTTAGTCCTTCCATCTATTTGCCTCTCACACATCAAACGGAACTGGCTGACGTGGCTAAAATGATGTCCAGATGTTCGTTACGGTACCACGCTGGAAGGGGAATAAAGTTCGAAGGACAAATAGGTCCTTACTGATGAAAACGACGTCGTTTTCATAAGGTAACCCTAATGAGATTTAAACTGGGTTTTCTGAAGTAACATACGCAGCAGTTGTTCAGATTTGTTCATGGTGGTGTTGCTTAAATTGATGGCCAGTGATGGAAGCTCATCAATCAAGAGACAACGCGGAGGTGGTGGCAGACGACAGGAAGGTTCGATTGTAAATGCAGCTCCATGTTTAGTTCAAGCTGGGGATGAGAAAGATTGCATCGCTCCAAAATGCTTCTACGGGATGTATGCGATAGTTTACATGTCGAAGACAAATACCAACCCAAACAGACTATTTTTCGGATGCCCATTCTTCAAGGTAAGCTCACAATTTTTCATGTATATGAATGAAGTTGAGAATTTTTTTTTACCAACATATTTTCATACTATCTGAATTGATTTAGGTGAAACAACCATATTGTAAATTCTTTGTGTAGGTTGATGACCATATTGGAAGAATTGGGTGCATGGAGCCAACAAAAGAATTGGGTGACAATCAGAGCTTAAATGTTGAAGAACATTTTGGGAAGATAGAATTGGAGAACAGAATGGCTGATCTAGAGCAAAGGATAATTTACCTAGAGAACAAGAAAAGCAATAACTTCTGGGTCATAGTTCTAGGCTTGATTGTTGTAGTTGTTGGTCTTTGTTTATTTATGGTATGAAAAATATGAAAAAAAATGTGGATTGTAATGAATTATATCTGTTAACTATTTTAGTTAATATAAATGAAAGAAAGAAGATTTGAATTATCCATATCTTGTTAGCTTGAAATAGATATAGAATGCGTGTAAATTAAGGTTTATTTTCAAGAGATGAATCTAAGCCAGAAACAAGCCATATATAATTCATTTAATCAACAATAATTCATTCATTCAACCTAAACCATAACACATGAATATTGTCATACCACAATATAATAACATCTAGGATAAGTAACTGTAGCAGGTATATCAGCCCTTGGATTCTAAAATACTAATTCATAAGCAACTAAATTGGCTAAAAGAAAGTTTGCCAATATGTATTACAACCAACTATTACAACAAAAAACTAATTTTTGTTTCCAAAATAAGTCAGGAACAAGCAGTCACTTTTTCTGGTTCTTGAAGCCTGGATTTGGTATAAACTTGAATAGTCCTGTTGTGGCACAACTTGTTGCTGCCAGTGTCTCCTTTGATACTCCTCTACTCAATGTTGTTGTCACACTTGTTGAAGTTGGTGGATCAACTTTAGTCTGAGTCGTAGTTGGTGCAGGTGGCCTTTTGATTGGTTGCTTTTGCCTAAATTTAGCTGGTGTTTTGGAATGAGTATATTTTGTTGTCTTGATTGGTGCTTGGCTGAATGATGCTGTATGTGTTGGAGTGTCCTGTGCTTGTTTAGCTGGAGCTGCCTGTTGTGTATTCTGGCTAGCCTACAATATTTATAATGAAGACACATAAATCCTTTAACATTTATAATGAAGATACATAAATCCTTTAACTTTTATAATGAAGACACATAAATCCTTTAAATTTTGTATTGAAGACACATAAATCCTTTATCATTCGTAATGAGGAACTCTAAATCCTCACGTGCTTTGTTACCTCAGGCTCTGGAGCAGATTGGGATAGTGGAAGTTCCACTAGTTCTTGACTACTTGAGTTTTGGTGCTTTGGTTTCCTGGTTTTAGGCTTCCAGTTAGGATTATATGGTGCTCTGATGAGCGGATATTTTATACGCTTTTTGGGGGTAATTTCATGTAGACTTTAGTATGTTTTAATTAGTTTTTAATAGAATTTTATTAGTTTTAAGCAAAAATCATATTTCTGGACTTTACTATGAGTTTTTGTATCTTTCTGTGATTTCAGGTAATTTCTGGCTGAAATTGAGGGAGTTGAGCAAAAATCTGGTTTAGGCTGAAAAAGGACTGCTGATGCTGTTGGATTCTGACCTCCCTGCACTCGAAATGGATTTTCTAGAGCTACAGGAGTCCAATTGGTACGCTCTTAACGGCGTTAGAAAGTAGACATCCAGGGCTTTCCAGCAATATATAATAGTCTATACTTTGCGTGAAGATAGACGACGTAAACTGGCGTTCAACGCCAGTATCATGCTACTGTCTGGCGTCCAGCGCCAGAAACAGGTTACAAGTTGGAGTTCAACGCCCAAAACACGTCACAACCTAGCGTTCAACTCCAGAAACAGCCCAAGCACGTGAGAAGCTTTAGTCTCAGCCCCAGTACATACCAAGTGGGCCCCAGAAGTGGATTTATACACCAATTATCTTAGTTCACTTAATTTCTGTAAACCTAGGTTACTAGTTTACTATTTAAACAACTTTTAGAGGATTACCTTGTACCTCATGACATTTTTAGATCTGAATTATACACTCTTTGGCAGCATGAGTCTCTAAACTCCATTGTTGGGGGTGAGGAGCTCTGCAGCGTCTCGATGAATTAAT
>NC_029775.3:18744738-18746150 GCF_000817695.3 Arachis duranensis
TCAAACTCCTGAAGGCTGGGCGTTAGTGACAGACACAAAAGAATCAATGGATTCTATTCCAACCTGATTGAGAACCGACAGATGATTAGCCGTGCTGTGACAGAGCATTTGGACCATTTTCACTGAGAGGATGGGAAGTAGCCCTTGACAACAGTGACACCCTACATAGAGCTTGCCATGGAAGGAACCTTGCGTGTGGGAAAAGGATTTCAAGGAAAAGTTGAAATTCAGAGGACAAAGCATCTCCAAAACTCTAACATATTCTCCATTATTAAAGTAACAACTATTTATTTTATGCCCTTTTTACTTTATACGAGGCTAAAGAACCCTATTGGTATCCTGACTAAGATTAATAAAATAAACATAGCTTGCTTCAATCCAACAATCTCCATGGGATTCGACCCTTACTCACGTAAGGTATTACTTGAACGACCCAGTGCACTTGCTGGTTAGTTGTGTAGATTGCAAAAAGTGTGATTGCAATTTCGTGCACCAAGTTTTTGGCGCCGTTGCCGGGGATTGTTCGAGTTTGAACAACTAAAGGTTTATTTTATTTCTTAGATTAGGAATAATTTATTTTTGTTGTTATAGAGTCATTAAATTCTGATAGGATAATTTTTTTTTAAAAAAAAAATTTTCAAAAATATTATTTTTCTTTATCAATTTTAATCTTTTTCGTGAGTCTAGTGTCTTGTTATAAGTTTGGTGTCAATTGCATATTTTATATTTTTCTTTAAAATTTTCGTATTAGTGTTCTTTGTTCTTCTCTAATCTTCAAGTTGTTCTTGTTTATTTTTCTTGTTTGATCTTTAATTTTTCTTGTTCTGTGTCTCTTCTTGTTTCACTTGTGTTCTTTTTAAAGCATTAATCTTCCAAAAGAAATATATATATTTAGAACAAGTGTTACATTTACTCCCAATTGGCTAGAGCGTTGGTCTATGTTCTTGGCAATTGGGCATCTTCTTTTTAAAATCTTTTTTTTTCAAAAATAATTTTTCTTGATTTAATCTTGTGCCAAACTTTAAGTTTGGTGTTTTCTTGTTAATCTTTTCATAATTTTCGAAAATTTTATTAAATTCTTCTAAAAATTTTAAGTTTGGTGTTCTTTCTTTTGTTCTTGGTTTTCTTGTGAATCTTCAAGGTGTTCTTGAGTCTTTCTTATGTTTTGATCTTAAAATTTTTAAGTTTGGTGTTCCTTGGTGTTTTCCCTCCAAAATTTTCGAAAATAAGGAGCATTAAATCTAAAAATTTTAAGTCTCGTGTCTTTTATGTGTTTTTCTCTTTCATCATAAAATTCAAAATTCAAAAAAAAATATCTTTTCTAACTAATTTTAAACTATTTTTTTCAAAATTTTTTATAAAATTTCAGATTTCAATTTCAAAATTTTTCAATTCTTATCTTTTTAAGTTTT
>NC_029775.3:18749599-18749809 GCF_000817695.3 Arachis duranensis
TTCCATTCAAACACGCTTGTTCTTATCTAAGATGTTCATTCGCGCTTAATTATGGAGAAGGTGATGATCCGTGACACTCATTACCTTCCTCAATCCATGAACGTGTGCCTGACAACCACCTCCATTCTACATCAGATTGAATGAGTATCTCTTAGATTCCTTAATCAGAATCTTCGTGGTATAAGCCGGATTGATGGCGGCATTCATGAT
>NC_029775.3:18750668-18752708 GCF_000817695.3 Arachis duranensis
AAAAATTTTAAGTTTGGTGTTCTTTCTTTTGTTCTTGGTGTTCTTGTGAATCTTCAAGGTGTTCTTGAGTCTTTCTTGTGTTTTGATCTTAAAATTTTTAAGTTTGGTGTTCCTTGGTGTTTTCCCTCCAAAATTTTCGAAAATAAGGAGCATTAGATCTAAAAATTTTAAGTCTTGTGTCTTTTGCATGTTTTTTTCTTTCATCATAAAATTCAAAATTCAAAAAAAAATATCTTTTCTAACTAATTTTAAACTATTTTTTTCGAAATTTTCATATAAAAATTCAGATTTCAATTTCAAAATTTTTCAATTCTTATCTTTTTAAAAAAAATTATTATTATTATATCTTTTTCAAAACAAATTTATCTTTTTCAAATATCTTTTATATCTTTTCAATTTTCAATTACATCTTTTTCCTATCATATTTATCTTTTAAAATCTTATCTTTTTCAAAACTCCCTAACCACTTTTTCTCTCTCTTCAATTTTCAAAAATTATATCCAATTTTTTTTAAATCTTTTCAATTAATTAATTATTTTTGTTTTCAATTTTTTTCTATTTGGTTTTCTAATTTTCGAATTTTTATTTAGTTTTTCACTTACTTTATTTTATCTCCCTTTTAATTTTTGATATTCAAAAAAAAATTATTTTTAATAAAATAGACAATATCAACATACATACCATCTCCCTTGCTCCATCATGAACCATCTCCCTTGCTCCATCATGAAACCAAGTGGAAATGAACAGTCCAGGAGGACTCTGGGATCATATGCTAACCCCACTACTGCTTCATATGGGAGTAGTATTTGTATACCCTCCATTGGAGTTAGTAGCTTTGAGTTGAATCCTCAGCTCATTATCATGGTGCAGCAAAGCTGCCAGTATTCTAGTCTTCCACATGAAGAACCTACAGAGTTTCTGGCACAATTCTTACAAAGTGCTGACACAGTATATGATAAGGAAGTGGATCAAGATGTCTACAGATTATTACTGTTTCCATTTGCTGTAAAAGATCAAGCTAAGAGGTGGTTAAATAACCAACCTAAGAACAGCATAAGGACATGGAAACAGCTGTCAGAAAAATTCCTGAATCACTATTTTCTTCCTAAGCGGATGACACAGCTAAGGCTGAGCATCCAAGGCTTCAAACAAGGAGATAATGAACCCCTTTATGATGCTTGGGAGAGATACAGAGAGATGCTGAGAAAATGCCCCTCTAAAATTTTTTCAGAGTGGGTGCAATTAGACATCTTCTACTATGGGCTTACAGAAAAAGCTCAGATTTCTCTAGATCACTCAGCTGGTGGATCTATACATATGAGAAAAACAATTGAAGAAGCCCAAGAACTCATTGATACAGTTGCCAAAAATCAGCATCTATACCTAAACAGTGAATCTTCCATGAAAGAAGAAGCTAAAACAGTAACTGCAGAACTCAGTCCAGTGGATCAGGCTAATGAATTCAATCAGCAATTAGATTTTCTAACTCAACAGCTAGCCGAATTCAAGGAAATACTACAGGAAACAAGAATGGCTAACAGGAATATGGAAGTACAGTTAAAGCAAACAGAAAAGCAACTGTTAAAACAAATAACAGAAGAATGCCAAGCAGTTCAATTAAGAAGTGGGAAAATATTAAATACCTTACTTCAAAGCAGCAGGAAGCCAAGAAATGAACAAACGGCTACTCAAAATCCCTCTGAGGACAATCAGAGCCCAGAGAGGAATAATGCTGGCGCTGAATGCCCAGATCATGCTCATTCCTGGCGTTCAACGCCAGGAACAAGCCTGAATTCGGCGCTGAACGCCCAAAGGGAGCATAGTTCTGGCGTTCAGACGCCAGTAACAGATAAGGAGTTGGCATCTAACGCCACTCCAGCTTCCACCCCTGGCATTCAAATGCCAATGAGGGATCAGACACATACAAGTGCTGATAGCAACCCCTCTAAAAAGGCTTTTCCAACCACATCTGTAGGAAATAAACCTGCAGCAACTAAGATTGAGGAATACAAAGCCAAAATGCCTTATCCTCAAAAACTC
>NC_029775.3:18752825-18753066 GCF_000817695.3 Arachis duranensis
GCACTTGAGCAAATACCCTCTTATGCTAAGTTCATGAAAGAGATCTTAAGTCATAAGAAGGATTGGAGAGAAACTGAAAAAGTTTACCTCACTGAAGAATGCAGTGCTGTCATTCTGAAAAGCTTACCTGAAAAGCTTAAGGACCCCGAGAGCTTCATGATACCATGCACATTAGAGGGTAATTGTACCAAGCAAGCTCTATGTGATCTTGGGGCAAGTATCAACCTAATACCTGCATCTA
>NC_029775.3:18753184-18753448 GCF_000817695.3 Arachis duranensis
GGCGTGATTGAAGACATGATTGTCAATGTTGGGCCATTTGCCTTTCCCACTGACTTTGTGGTGCTGGAAATGGAGGAGCACAAGAGTGCAACTCTCATTCTAGGAAGACCTTTCCTAGCAACTGGTCGAACCCTCATTGACATCCAAAAAGGGGAAGTAACCCTGAGAGTCAATGAGGAGGAGTTCAAGTTGAATGTTGTCAAAGCTATGCAACATCTAGACACCCCAAATGACTGCATGAGTGTTGATATTATTGACTCTCTA
>NC_029775.3:18753531-18754167 GCF_000817695.3 Arachis duranensis
CTAGAGGACATCTTTAAAGATGTTCAGCCTGACCTGGAGGAATCAGAGAGAATAGTAGAACCTCTGAAAATCCCTCAGGAAGAGGAGAAACCTCCCAAACCCGAGCTCAAACCATTACCACCATCCCTAAAATATGCATTTCTGGGAGAAGGTGATACCTTTCCTGTAATCATAAGCTCTACATTAGAGCCACAGGAAGAGGAAGCACTAATTCAAGTGCTAAGGACACACAAGACAGCTCTTGGGTGGTCCATCAGTGATCTTAAGGGCATTAGCCCAGCCAGATGCATGCACAAGATCCTATTGGAGGGTGACGCCAAGCCAGTGGTCCAACCACAACGGCGGTTGAATCCAGCCATGAAGGAAGTGGTGCAGAAGGAGGTCACTAAATTACTAGAGGCTGGGATTATTTATCCTATTTCTGATAGCCCCTGGGTAAGCCCTGTCCAAGTCGTCCCTAAGAAGGGAGGCATGACAGTGGTTCATAATGAAAAAAATGAACTGGTTCCAACAAGAACAGTTACAGGGTGGCGTATGTGTATTGATTATAGAAGGCTCAATACAGCCACCAAAAAGGATCATTTTCCTTTACCATTCATAGACCAGATGCTAGAAAGACTAGCAGGTCATGAATAT
>NC_029775.3:18754279-18755753 GCF_000817695.3 Arachis duranensis
AAATGTCACTTTATGGTGACTGAAGGAATTGTCCTTGGGCACAAAATTTCGAACAAGGGAATAGAGGTGGATCAAGCTAAGGTAGAGGTAATTGAAAAATTACCACCACCTGCCAATGTTAAGGCAATCAGAAGCTTTCTGGGGCATGCAGGATTCTATAGGAGGTTTATAAAGGATTTTTCAAAATCGCCAAACCTCTGAGCAACCTGCTAGCTGCTGACATGCCATTTGTCTTTGATAAGGAGTGTCTGCAGGCATTTGAGACTCTGAAAGCTAAATTGGTCACAGCACCAATCATCTCTGCACCAGACTGGACATTACCATTTGAACTAATGTGTGATGCCAGTGACCATGCCATTGGTGCAGTGTTGGGACAAAGGCATGACAAGCTTCTGCACATTACTTACTATACCAGTCGTGTTTTAAATGATGCATAGAAGAACTACACAACCACAGAAAAAGAGTTACTTGCAGTGGTTTACGCCATTGACAAGTTTAGATCCTATTTAGTAGGATCAAAAGTGATTGTGTACACTGACCATGCTGCTCTTAGGTATCTACTCACAAAGCAGGATTCTAAACCCAGACTCATAAGATGGGGTGTTGCTTCTGCAAGAGTTTGATATAGAAATAAGAGACAGAAAAGGGACAGAGAATCAGGTAGCAGACCACCTGTCCCGAATAGAACCTGTAGAAGGGGCGTCCCTCCCTCTTACTGAAATCTCTGAAAACTTTCCAGATGAGCAACTCTTTGCCATCCAGGAAGTGCCATGGTTTGCAGACATTGCTAATAGACAGAGAGTTAAACTATATCTTGAAAACAATTTTGAGCAAGAATGCTCAAAACTGAGACTTGATTAGAGCTCAGTAATAGTCCAGCTAAAGACAATAAAGAAGCGCTTGCTGGGAGGCAACCCAGCCATTCACAAAATTTAATTTTATTTGTTTTTTCTAATTAATTTTTATAGGTATTTGTCAAAGTATCTTCAAAAGGTAAAATAGCAATTGCTTGAATTCACAGAGTTACAGGGGAATTTGGAAGCTCACTGGCGTGAAAAATCTAGTAAGAAACATTTTGGGCATTGAACGCCCAAAAGAAGCATCCACTGGGCGTTCAACGCCAGTAAGGATAGCCATCTGGGCATTGAACGCCAGAAAGGAGCATCTTCTGGGCGTTGAACGCTAGAAAGAAGTTCCTTCTGGGCGTTTTCGCCAGAATTACAGCATCCTGGGCGTTTATAAAAACGCCCAGTGACAAAGGACTTCCTGGCGTTCAACGCCAGAAAGAAGCAACAGCTGGGCTTTGAACGCCCAGGAGAAGCAGCAATTGGGCGTTAAACACCCAAAACATGCAGCATTCTGGCGTTTAACGCCAGGATGGTGGGGAGGAGGTAAAATTCGTTTTTCTTCACAAATTTTCTAAATTTTTATGTTTCAATTCATGATTTCTTGCATAAACATGTTTCAAAATGTC
>NC_029775.3:18756205-18757520 GCF_000817695.3 Arachis duranensis
AATACTTTTTGTTTTCTGAATGAATGCTTGAACAGTGCATATTTTTGATATTGAATTTTATGAATGTTAAAATTGTTGGCTCTTGAAAGAATGATGAAAAAGAGAAATGTTATTGATGATCTGAAAAATCAAAAGAAATTGATTCTTGAAGCAAGAAAAAGCAGTGAAAAAAAAATTTTGAAAAAAAAAGAAAAAAAGAGAGAGAGAAAAAAAAAGAGCAAGCAGAAAAAGCCAATAGCCCTTAAAACCAAAAGCCAAGGGTAAAAAGGATCCAAGGCTTTGAGCATTAATGGATAGGAGGGCCCAAGGAAATAAATCCAAGCCTAAGCGGCTAAATCAAGCTGTCCTTAACCATGTGCTTGTGGCATGCAGGTCCAAGTGAAAAGCTTGAGACTGAGTGGTTAAAGTCGTGATCCAAAGCAAAAAGAGTGTGCTTAAGAACTCTGGACACCTCTAATTGGGGACTTTAGCAAAGTTAAGTCACAATCTGAAAAGGTTCACCCAGTTATGTGTCTGTGGCATTTATGTATCCGGTGGTAATACTGGAAAACAAAATGCTTAGGGCCACGGCCAAGACTCAATAAGTAGCTGTGTTCAAGAATCAACATACTAAACTAGGAGAATCAATAATACTATCTGAATTCTGAGTTCCTATGGATGCCAACCATTCTGAATTTCAAAGGATAAAGTGAGATGCCAAAACTGTTCAGAAGCAAAAAGCTACAAGCCCCGCTCATCTAATAAGAATCTGAGCTTCTCTTAAAACTCTGAGATATTATTGCTTCTTAATTTCTTTTCATCCTATTTTATTTATCTAGTTGCTTGAGGACAAGTAACAGTTTAAGTTTGGTGTTGTGATGAGCGGATATTTTATACGCTTTTTGGGGGTAATTTCATGTAGACTTTAGTATGTTTTAATTAGTTTTTAATAGAATTTTATTAGTTTTTAATCAAAAATCATATTTCTGGACTTTACTATGAGTTTGTGTATCTTTCTGTGATTTCAGGTAGTTTCTGGCTGAAATTGAGGGAGCTGAGCAAAAATCTGGTTTAGGCTGAAAAAGGACTGCTGATGCTGTTGGATTCTGACCTCCCTGCACTCGAAATGGATTTTCTAGAGCTACAGGAGTCCAATTGGCACGCTCTCAACGGCGTTGGAAAATAGACATCCAGGGCTTTCTAGAAATATATAATAGTCCATACTTTGCATGAAGATAGACGACGTAAACTGGCGTTCAACGCCAGTATCATGCTGCTGTCTGGCGTCCAGCGCCAGAAACAGGTTACAAGTTGGAGTTCAATGCCCAAAACACGT
>NC_029775.3:18757823-18796101 GCF_000817695.3 Arachis duranensis
AGGAGCTCTGCAGCGTCTCGATGAATTAATGCAATTACTTTTGTTTTCCATTCAAACACGCTTGTTCTTATCTAAGATGTTCATTCGCGCTTAATTATGGAGAAGGTGATGATCCGTGACACTCATCACCTTCCTCAATCCATGAATGTGTGCCTGACAACCACCTCTATTCTACATCAGATTGAATGAGTATCTCTTAGATTCCTTAATCAAAATCTTCGTGGTATAAGCCGGATTGATGGCGGCATTCATGAGAATCCGGAAAGTCTAAACCTTGTTTGTGGTATTCCGAGTAGGATTCTGGGATTGAATGACTGTGACGAGCTTCAAACTCCTAAAGGCTGGGCGTTAGTGACAGACGCAAAAGAATCAATGGATTCTATTCCAACCTGATTGAGAACCGACAGATGATTAGCTGTGCTGTGACAAAGCATTTGGACCATTTTCACTGAGAGGATGGGAAGTAGCCATTGACAACGGTGACATCCTACATAGAGCTTGCCATGGAAGGAACCTTGCGTGTGGGAAAAGGATTTCAAGGAAAAGTTGAAATTCAGAGGACAAAGCATCTCCAAAACTCCAACATATTCTCCATTATTAAAGTAACAACTATTTATTTTATGCCCTTTTTACTTTATACGAGGCTAAAGAACCCTATTGGTATCCTGACTAAGATTAATAAAATAAACATAGCTTGCTTCAATCCAACAATCTCCGTGGGATTCGACCCTTACTCACGTAAGGTATTACTTGAACGACCCAGTGCACTTGCTGGTTAGTTGTGCAGATTGCAAAAAGTGTGATTGCAATTTCGTGCACCATGCTCCCTTGCACGTCTTGTAGTTGTGACCCTTCTCGCCGCACTTGCTACATGTTATGCGAAATGTTTTTCTTACCTTGTCCCCTTGGATCAAATCCTCTATTGGATCCTTCTTTCTTTTATGCACCTTTGGCCTACCAATCGGCCTCTTGATGGGTGGAGGATTTGGCTTGATATAACCTGTTCTATACCAATATTCTTCACTGTGAACTGGTTGGATTGAGTGTGTATAAGTCAGATGGATGGACTCCGTGCAAAGCCATTTGTGCACATAATCTTCTGGCTTGTCATGCTTCTTCCTAATAGCAGCAATCGCATGAACACAAGGCATTCCTATAATTCCACAATCACATAAGCAATCTAGAATACATTACTCAGCAAAACAAGTTTTTAAACAAAGAGTAAGTAAGTCAACTTGTTAGTTGCCACATATTGCATGAACAAGTATGCTTCATCAAATCAACATCAACTCTTGATGTCTTGCGACTCACTTCAAACCGCTTCCTCTCGTTGTCACCTGTCCATTCTGCATTCCATCTGTTGCTGGGCTTAATCAATCGGCCAAGTCTTTTTTGCTGTATAGGAGCAAGCTTTCCGGGATATGCTGATAGTAGAGTGATATGCTTCGTCATTCTCCTCATGATATAACAGCGTAACTCTTCACACATTGTAAGAATGGGCTTCGCTTTATACTTTTCTATTTTGGCATTCCAGGATTCACACATATTATTTGTCAAAGAATCAACCTTGGGGCCATGGTTAAGGTAGGCCTTCACCCACACCCGAGGATCAAATCTTGTAAGATGCTCCCATGCCTCTTCATTAATCTTCTTAAACTTTTCCATAGTCTCTACAAACTCAGAAGGGGTTGAACAACTTGCACACTCCCAAACCACATTCTGACTTGCAAATCCTTAAATTGGTTGATGAAGTTTTTCCACATATGCATCACACAATTACGATGTGGTGCCTCGGGTATCACCTCTTTCATTGCTTCAAGAAGACCCTGAAAGTAGCAGAATATCATCTCAAAATGAACAAAAAAGCATTAAAAAGTGTAGCATAATACACAAAATATTAAAGAATAAACACCAAAACTTGGTGCTTACTTCAAAGTGGCCTTCTCCAAATCCATACTCATCATTGAACTCGGGCCAGTGTTGCTTCTCAGCTTCTTCATCAGAGGAAACAGGGGTAAGCAAATCCTCTGAATGGTATTCATAGTCATACTCTGAATTAGTGCAGCTTGAGTGTTGGTCAGGCCCATTACTAGGCCCACCAGTTTTCAAAGAAGGCACAGCTCGTTAGTCTACACTGGGCCCAACACCTGGTTGTACATTGAGTCTTTTTCCACCAATATTTGATCTATTCTTCCTTGGTGCATCCTGCCTCTTTAGTGGATCCTTCTTCTTCTTCTCTTTCATTTTTTTTCTTTGGTACAACCACTTTTTTTCCCTTGTAAGTCATACTTCTCTTCTTTTTGGTACGTTTCTCTTCTCCACTGCTATTCTCATCATCATTGTCATCATTATACCCCGGAGGTAGAGGCTTGTAAGGTTCATCCTCCTGCTCTCGTAGTCGTCATCAGAGGAGGATGTCATCAGATTATCACAGATGTCATCTAGTTCTATGCACTCAACATTCCCAGTTCCTGCATTCCCTTCTCTTGCTTCTTCTACATACTCAGGTTCATTGACAACATGATTAAAGTAAACATGGAACTCATCTTTTTCTTCATTCCTAATCAAATTGTCACATAATTCACGAATCCCATTATCCTCTGTTAAATGATGAAACCCAAATTCTATATCACTGGCTATACTATCAAACCAGTATATTGCCTTGTAGCCAGGATATCCTAAACCCTCATACAACTTCACCAAATCACCAAAGGTGATAAAATCTATGTCCATCTTTGAAAATTTTTCTACTTTTTCATTCACATAAACAAGTCCCCCATCACCATTCCTCACAAACTTTTCTCCATGGTGAAAAACAGGAATTACATATCTATCAGTCATCTGTAATTTTCAAACAAAAACAAAATCAACCCACAATGCATAGAACCCTAAGAAACTTTCAAATGAAGACACAATAACTTTTTTCAAATAGATTGAAACAAAAAGCAACCATAGCAGAATGCATTTGCATGCATCACACCATACACTAAATGGAACCCTAATGCGAATATGATCATGAACGTTGTGGACTTGCTTACCTTGATTGATGATTGAACTTTTTCAGCATACGAACTAAGTCTCTCCTACTCCACCTTCTTCGATGACACTTCAGTTTCGTTTCAGAGGGAAGAAAGCTCTGGTTTGATGAAGGGGTTAGGACAGTATATGGTAATTTCTGTGTTGCTAAAGGGTTTTTATTAAGAATGGGCTACCTTATGAAAACGACGTCGTTTTCATCAGTAAGGACCTATTTGTCTTTCGATCTTTATTCCCCTTCCAGCGTGGCACCGTAACGGACACCTGGACACCGTTTCAGCCACGTCAGCCAGTTCCGTTTGATGTGAGAGAGGCAAATAGACGGAAGGACTAAATTGTCTTCCGTTTGTTAAAGTCAGTAACTTTTTTTATTTAAATTTTGTCAGGGATGTATTTGTCAAAAACTTAAAAAGTCAGGACCTATTTATCTTTTTCCCAAAATAATACCATATTATCCATTTTAATCGGATAGAAATTAGAGACAGGTAACCACAAATTTGACAATGTTATCACTCTTATGGGCATTACGAATATTACTCTAAATAAAAAAATTTGATGGCTATTTATTTTCTAATATTTTTTAGATAAATTAATTTTTGTATCGATTCTTTCTTTAAATAGTTATAGAGGGCACTTATGTAGGGTAAACAATTAATTCGAGAATTATATGTTATAAATTTTTTTATTTTTAAATAAATTGAAACTGATTTATTATTTAATAATTTTTAACAGAAAACTCTGACATAATAATTATCTGTAAAGGTTTGAGTAATATCGCTATGCGCCTTCCTAAATCCTAAGCAAACGAGGATTCGTTTATTTTTTTTTTTTGTTGGAAATTTTTAATTTGGAAAACATAAATATTTCATTTTTTTTTAATTTGGAAAAGTTTCGGTGCATCATTTCCATTTTTCCCTTGTAATTTTTCCTTTTTCTATTTTCTTTTTTCTTTTTTCGCTTCTTTCTTTCTTTCTTTCTTTCCCCCCTTCCTGTTTCCGTCATTGCTCTGTTGGAATTGAGCTTGGCTTGCTCGTTCTTCTGGATTTTCCTTAAATCCTCTTCATCTTCTTCTTCACCTACCATTTCTAGGGTTTGCGTTTCGTCGAGCCACGCGCACGGTTTCTCATCTCTTCAAGGTACTCGCTCTTTTCTTGGTCTTTTAATTAATTCATAATTGATTTGTCTCTGCTTTCCTATGTTCTACAATCTTATTGTTATTTTGAGGGTCTTTTGTGGTACGACGTCGTTTCTTAGATGAGGGATTGATTTGGCCCCGGCGAATTTCGAAATTGGGATGTAGGATGCCGAGTTTTTTTTCACTTTCATGGTTTCTTCAGCTGAATTAGGGGAAATTCGGGAATGGTTTTGAAATTGACCTAGATTTCTGGAACGAGGTGGGGGTTTAGGGTTTTGAAATTGACCTAGATTTACTGTGATTATAAAGTGATGGGAGCTGAAATTGGTTGGTTGAGATTTGGAACTTGTTTTCTTCGTTTATTCATTTATATCCATTTATGTTTCCAACATTTGGATGCAGATTTTGGATTCTTTTCTAAGCTGGGGATTTTAATTTAAAAGCATGTCTATGAGTGAGCGCAAGACTATTGACCTAGAGCAAGGATGGGACTTTATGCAGAAGGGCATAATGAAGCTGAAGAATATTCTGGAAGGGTTGCCTGAGCCTCAGTTCAGCTCTGAGGACTACATGATGCTTTACACGTATCCATCTTGAAGATGTTTTGGCGGTTTAAATGTTCAGTCCTGTACTTGGTTTATGTGTTTGATTAAATTGTTCTTGGTTCTGTGAACTGCTTTTCCTTAAATCGTATTGTAGGACCATATATAATATGTGCACTCAGAAGCCTCCTCATGATTATTCCCAGCAACTATATGACAAGTACAAGGAAGCATTTGAAGAATACATCCTGTCGACGGTGAGTAATGCTATTTTTCTGGAGGTGATAAGATTAATTGTTGGGACAAATTTGTAATATTTTTCTGGTACGTTACTGATTACTTGTTTATTATTACCTCCCATTAGCTGGAAATACTTGAGTCGAATCATATCTAATGTTCCATACTTTTGGATAATGTAATTGTTCTTTGAATCATGTTCATCACTCCAGGAAAATTAGGACATGTACCATTTATCATCAATTGCATTGGTGTTAAAACATAAGGTAGTTCTAAGGAGATTTTTCCATTTTTGAAAAGGTGTGTTAACAGGTGTTACCTAAGCCTAATATTCCTGAATCACCCCCCTGCCCTTGTTCTAACTCTTGGGGGGCCACCCATAACTAAAATCATGATTTGGAACATTTAATCCCTAATGTGAATGGTAAATCATAGGTTTGAGCAAAGGAGCGAATCAGATCATCAGCATAGATACTCTACTTATTTGGGCAAGGGAAAGGTTAGTGTTGTTTGGCGGAAAGAAAGAGGGAGAAGGAAAATGGATGGGCTCATTACTCAGTGGGTTTTTGATGTTATAATAGGGGGAATAAATATAGATTATCACCATCACTGAATAAAAGCATTGAAGAAAGAGAAAATTTATTTTTAAGTTTGACTTTGTTATACCTTATTGTAATTAGCACAATTAACATTACATTGTACCAAAGAAGTATACCCCTATTGTACCATAATTTTAAGTTTTAACGAGGTAACATACTGTGTATTACATACCACTATCCATACCAAAACCTTGTGTAGCATAACACCCCTATGGATACAACCTCTCTAGGAAATGAAAGGATGCAGCACAGCAGTTAGGGAGTAAACGCAACACCAAGCACCTAACTTAATCAGACATTGGAAGTAATTAAAGAATAGGAGATATCTTCCGAGATATCTTGCTCAAGAAATGGTGGTGGGCACGCATAGTTTAGTTGACGTGGGGGATTAGACTCTGAGTTGATTGAGAGCATCATGCAGTATATTCAATTATTCAGTAGGATAAAGACAGTTTTGCCTATTAACTTATTTTAAAAGAAATTGTACTGTTACACCATGGATGTTTTAGAGAGAACGGGAGAATAAGGGAAATGGAATGGACTGAAGTTGTTTTCTGTGATTCAATTATTGATCATGGAAAAAACAAAGGGGGAAGGTATAGCACTATGATTGTAAAATATCCCTTCTTAAGTTCTTAGAATAGATTTTTAATGGGATAATAGTTACATAAAGAGTTTTCAAAATATCAGCAAGACTAATTTTCCTCATTATTCTCACTTTGTGGGGAGTGCAAGCTTGAATTAAGGTTGAATGGTTCCCTCACATTTCAGCAAGGCTAATTGCCTAATTTTCCTCATTATTCCCACTTTATGGGAGAGTGCAAGCCTGAATTAAGGTTGAATTGTTCCCTCACATTTCTTTCTTATCCATAACTTTTAAACTAACAAACAGGGATACTCGTTCCCTATCATATCCTTTCACCTTCAAACACTAACTATGCATTTTTACATTGATTGGCATTATAGAGAAATTTGAACTTCTTATTAAGTAAATTTCAGTTACCACTTAATATTATTTTTCAAAATCATTAATTATGTAAGCAATATTTCTCTGTTGGTTTATATGGGTTTTTTTGGGAGGCAAGTTTGAAATGTCTCTCATTAAATTTCCAGTACATTTTACCATTAGATATTGGAAACTGTTTTTCAATGAATTTAGAGGTTTCTTCCGTTATCATTTTTTATTTTATTTTATTTGAATAGACATCACTTTTTTGGTTCAGGTGTTGCCTTCTTTGAGAGAGAAGCATGATGAATTTATGTTGAGAGAACTTGTGAAGAGGTGGGCAAACCATAAAATTATGGTTAGGTGGCTTTCTCGTTTCTTTCACTATTTGGACCGTTACTTTATTGCTCGGAGATCACTTCCACCGCTTAATGAAGTTGGGCTGACTTGCTTCCGTGATTTGGTAATCTTATAAATTATAAGGCAACTGAACCAAGGATGACACTGTCAAATTCTTTCATTAGCTATTCCTTTTAATTTCATAATCCAGTCTAATTTTTTAGTGCCAGTGCTAACTGGATCATGTTCCTTTTATCATCATTCATTTTAATGCTGCTTCATCATATGAAAATTTCGGGGTTTGTTTTTATTATTTCCAGGTTTACAAGGAACTAAATGGGAAAGTGAGAGATGCAGTAATTTCTCTTGTATGTTTTTTCTTCCTTGGCATAAAAGATTTTCAATTTAAAAAATTTAAATAAACTAACCTCTCTTTTTCTATGAAAGATTGATCAAGAACGAGAAGGAGAGCAGATTGATCGAGCTCTATTAAAAAATGTATTAGATATATTTGTTGAAATTGGAATGGGTCAAATGGATCACTATGAGAATGATTTTGAAGCAGCCATGCTGAAAGACACTTCTGCTTATTATTCTCGAAAGGCTTCAAATTGGATCCTAGAAGATTCTTGTCCTGATTATATGCTTAAGGTACTATTTCTTTGTGCTGATTACTGTACGTTAGAATTTTAGTTTCATTATGTTGGTGTGTGGTTTCTATTGAAGTAATCTATTTGATGTTGTATAATTCATTTCAGGCTGAGGAATGCTTAAAACGAGAGAAAGATAGGGTTGCTCATTACTTGCACTCCAGTAGTGAGCCAAAGCTGTTGGAGGTTTGTTGACTTTGTAATTTATTTCAGCTATTTGTTTTTTTTCTGTGTTGAATGGAGCTCTGCCTGGAACTTCAAGAAATTCATAATTATTGTGAATTCATATGGTTCCTCTTTTTCTAGTTTCTGAATTTTGTTTCTTTTTTTCCTCTTCAGAAAGTTCAACATGAGCTGTTATCTGTGTATGCAAATCAACTCCTTGAAAAAGAGCATTCTGGTTGTCATGCATTACTTAGGGATGACAAGGTACTATCTAAATTCTTCCTACTGATGCTTACAAGTTTTTTAACTTGTCAGTACAGTATTCTGATGTTTTAAATTGCTCAGGTTGAAGATTTGTCGAGGATGTTCAGGCTCTTTTCTAAAATACCTCGAGGCTTAGATCCTGTTTCCAGTATATTTAAGCAGGTTGCAGCATACCTATATTTTGATTTTCCTCCCTTAAATGTATTTTTGATGGTTTGCTTATAAGATGCTTTTTGTCATTGCACGACACAGCATGTTACTGCTGAAGGTATGGCATTGGTGAAGCTGGCTGAAGATGCTGCTAGTAACAAAAAGGTATTTTTGCCTTAGTTTTTCATTGGATTTTCTTATTTTTGGTTTTTAGGCTTATTATCTCATGTCATACAAAAAATGAGCTGTCTTCAATATATTCATCAAGGTTCTGAGAAATTATTCATTCAGAGAAATGTATGGGTCTACAATTTTAATGAGTTTTGAATAGTTAACCATGGCAATAAGGGGAATGTACAAAAAGGAAAGATATCTAAATTGATCTTTCTAATAGGAAATATGATGACTTGTATCATAAGACTCTGAAAAGTGACTTGACATATAGCATGTTTTGAGCCAGGCTAAATTACTAATGTTAAAGAAATTGTTCAGTAGCAGTCGATGACCTTTTCCTTTCACATTTTGCTATTCGTTTGTGACAAACTGACTATATCACTATCATTTGTTTTAGATTCATGTTAACATGGACATTATTTGTGGTTGCTTTCCTGGCAAAATGTGTTGTTTTATTTGTCTCTTTTTGCATGAAATCTTTTTACTGATGACGTCGTGAATGTTGCCATACGTTTGGAGCAATTAACATTTTGCCATTGCCATTTCTTACCTTCTAAAAAAAATGTCTGCAGGCAGAGAAGAAGGATATTATTGGTTTACAGGAGCAGGTAATTTCCAAAAAAATTTAGAGTTCAACACTTCAACTGCATTATTTTCATTTGTGAATTCTGAAGACCCCTCTTTCTTCAGGTTTTTGTTCGGAAGGTGATTGAGCTGCATGACAAGTACCTGGCCTATGTGAATGACTGTTTCCAGAATCACACTCTTTTCCACAAGGTTATGATCATGGAACGACTATCCAAATGGTTAAGTAAAATTGATGCACTGTCTAAAAGGTTTGTTCATATAGGCTCTTAAGGAGGCTTTTGAGAACTTCTGCAACAAGGGTGTTGCTGGAAGCTCAAGTGCAGAACTACTTGCCACTTTTTGTGATAACATCCTGAAGAAAGGAGGAAGTGAAAAACTAAGTGATGAAGCAATCGAGGAAACTCTTGAAAAGGTTTTTCTATTCAGCAACAGCAACTCTACCACATACTTTTGTACAGTTGATGTTCATGGTTTTAAAATTGGAGTTTTTGGTTTTTTTGCAGGTTGTAAAGCTGCTGGCTTATATCAGTGACAAAGATTTGTTTGCTGAATTCTATAGGTAAAAGAGCATTGGTTACAAATGATGATCATTTGGGTGTTGTTCCCTTATATTTGTCTGAAGAAGGCAATTCAGTGTCATCCTTGAACTATTTTTCCCCCTCCGTGCATGTCACTTCAATTTCGGAAAAACTTAAAAAGGGACAAGATATACTTCAAAGGAAACTAAGATAATGATGGGTATAAAGAAAATGGAAAGAGAGAGAAAGTAAATCATAAGTTTATGGAAATTTGTCTTTGACTTTAGTTCTATATTACCTTCATAGCCACATGCCCCCTTTTCCCCCCAGCTTATCTTACTGGACAATTTTGAAGTTTTTGAGGACAAAAAATTGATAATGGAAATGTCTCCCCTGTTTCCTAAGTTAATAGTGGGTCACCAGACAGATCTCAGGTTTTGCCCTTTGGGCTTCGATTACAATACATGACTGACGGTGTTTATTATTTGTTATTATTATTATTATTTGATGTTCTAACTACAAAAAACTGTTAAATCTTTGTGATGTGATCAGCAATAGAACTGTAGTCCACCCTGAACAGCAGATTCTTCATGATGCGTGCTAGTAGTTTTCTGTTGCTATTTGTGAATCAAAATTACCTCTGATAATGTCAAGCTATTTTGAAAGAGAACATTGATACATGCTCTTCCCTGATTGTTTTCAGGAAGAAGCTTGCTAGAAGACTTCTTTTTGACAAGAGTGCCAATGATGACCATGAGAGGAGCATTTTGACAAAATTGAAGCAACAATGTGGTGGTCAGTTTACGTCGAAGATGGAAGGAATGGTCAGCCCTTTTTAGTCTTTGTAAATGGAACTGATATACTACCTTCATCTATATGGATAAAATGATGAAACGACCTCTTATTTCATGTTACTTCTACCAGGTTACAGATTTGACACTGGCAAAGGAGAACCAAACAAGCTTTGAGGAGTATCTAAGCAATAATCCAAATGCAGATCCTGGAATTGACTTGACAGTTACAGTTCTAACTACTGGCTTCTGGCCAAGTTACAAGTCCTTTGACCTCAATCTTCCAGCAGAAATGGTATGTGTAGATCTTATCAATATTAGCATCTTAGAGCTTATTGCTTAGCCCTCGATACTGATTACCCAGATTTAGTTCATTGTGCTTTATAATTAACATTTTTCTCAACATTTACTCTAGGTTAGGTGTGTTGAAGTTTTCAAGGAATTTTATCAAACAAAAACTAAGCACAGAAAGCTTACATGGATTTACTCCTTGGGTACCTGCAATATAAGTGGAAAATTCGAACCAAAAACTATGGAACTAATTGTGACAACATACCAGGTTATATTTCTCACCTCATGCTTCCTTGTCCTTTATACTTCATCTTTCATTTTTTCATTTTTTCATTTTTATCTCTGCATATTCTCATATGGATGTCTATCTACTTACGTATTGTGGTCTTTTGTTTTCAATAGGCTTCAGCATTGCTTCTATTTAATTCCTCGGATAGACTGAGTTATTCTGAGATAATGACTCAGTTAAACTTATCGGATGATGATGTTATTAGACTGCTGCATTCCTTGTCATGTGCAAAGTACAAGATTCTTAATAAGGAACCAAGCACAAAGACAATATCTTCTACTGATTATTTTGAATTCAATGCAAAATTTACGGACAAAATGAGGAGGATTAAGGTACAGTTTTGTTTAAAATGTATTATTCTAATCTTTTCTGTATTTCTTTTACTTTAGTTATCAATCTATTTTGAATGAGACTTATACATCATTTGATGTGCAGATTCCTCTTCCTCCTGTGGATGAGAAGAAAAAAGTAATTGAGGATGTTGACAAGGACAGAAGATATGCTATTGATGCCTCAATTGTGCGTATTATGAAGAGTCGGAAAGTTCTGAACTACCAACAGTTAGTTATGGAATGTGTCGAGCAGTTAGGTCGCATGTTTAAGGTTAGCCTTTCACCCTTTCCTAACATAGTCTGCTATCTATTAAAATCCTGAATTCTTAATATTAAATGGTGTAATTGCACAGCCTGATGTCAAGGCGATTAAAAAGCGGATTGAAGATTTGATATCTCGAGACTACTTGGAAAGAGACAAAGATAATGCAAATTTGTTCAGGTACTTAGCATAATGCTGCTTGACAATTGTGCAAACAAAGTGGTTACTGCAGTTGCCGCAAATAGTGAAATGAGAAGATCGTATTTCAACATGCAAGAAATTGGTTCCTCCTTATGATTATTCGTTGGAGAAAGGAGCTGGAGTACTTGTACATTTTGCCTCCATATCCAGGTATGGACTATTACTGTAGATGTGTGCTCCTGTTGAAAAAGTTGTAAAATTCCTTAAGTACGTCCAGCTTAATGGTAGTTTCATGTCTATTTCCGGTTTTGACTTCTGCAGTTCCATCTGATGACTTTGTCAATGCCTGTCTGTTAATTATTCCTCCAACCCATGAAGGAAATAGGAATCATGTAACACTAGTTTCAATGAAATTCTATTTTGATTGTCGGTTTAGAAACCATCAAATGAATGGATATGTCGTTGGAATCCAGACCTACAGCTGTGGGTTATGGGTCTCCACTTTGATTGTTTATATCATATTTCAGATCGACATTTACATGTTTGTCGTGTAGTATCAAACTAGTTAAAAAAGTTTATTTGGATGTTTAATGCTTCTGCTTTTTAAATGTTTGGTCCGGCACCAACTCATCTTTGTTTTGGCACTTTTATGATAATTGAAATAATTAAGGTGAATAGGATTATTTTATCAAGGATTCCGCCATTTTTTTGTTATTATTTTAAATTTTCCAAGTTAATGCCCTGTATCATTTTGCAAAAGGGAGAGGGGGTATACGTGGATTATCTTTAGGAGTCAATTCAGACTTTACATGTGGCATGAGGAAACCTTAGATGATAGCAGAAATGAAAGAGAAGGGAGAGAGATTCAAAATTGTGAATGGATGGTGAAAGGTAGGTGTATCCATGAGGGAAGTGACATTGTTTCAAGGTAATAAATAGATAAATACTAACATCTTGGAATATCAGGTTTCTCATACGAAGATATCAATGAGTTGGTGAGTTATAGAGTTTATCATTTCTGTGCAAAGCGTAATATTGCTCCCTCAAAACATTTATACATTTGGCCAATTTACAGTTGTGTCGTGTTGATCTATGAAAGTATTGCTTGTAAAATGTAAATGAAGAGGATGATGTAAGTTTCAATTATGATTTGTTCTGATGGCAATTGCTCCTCTCGTTAAGAAATGAAATAACTGGGGTGAGTAGTGTGATACTTGTGGAGGCTTGATTTTTGGGTATGGTTTAATAGATCTTTAATGAGATGTCATTGAACTTGTTATTTATCGATATAAGAGTGCTTTTATTTGGTGTATTTCAAATTAACAATGCATGATTTAGGATCAACAATTTTAGTTTCATAGTTTGGTTCTTCATGATTAAAGTGACATAAAACATCAATAGTTAAGTGTTTATTAACTTTAGTTCTATCTTGGCGATGCATTTGCAGGGAACTAATAGCACAGAATGATTTTTTGGACTTTATTTCCTAATTTTAAAAATGTTTTAAGCTAGTATCTTAATTTTTCCTTGAATATGTTTTTTTTTGTTAATGCATAAAAAGAGAAAGGTCAATTTTTATTTTAATAAAACTTGTGGGTTGATTTTCCATGTTTCCAAATATTGGGAGCATACTGTTGCCATATGATTTAGGTGATTTTCTTTTTTTGTAATGATGTAGATTTTATTCTATATTAGATGAACTAATTGATGGTTCAAATAGAATTCCCCTTAATAATGATTTGTTACCGATTCTGAAGAATTATGGCTTCTTTTGTTTTGGTGTCCATGTCCACTAGATATAGACATGATAGCACATTAGCACATGTCGGTTGTTTGTTGAAGCATATAATTTTTGAGACACACATACACAAGTAAATTACTATTTTTGTTCACGTTGAATACACTGATATACCTATCCATAAAAAAAGGAAATTACCATTTGTACCCATGAAACATGAATTTTTGCTAACAAAACTATCCAAATCCAAAAAAAAATTGAAATTTCCAAATTACCTTCTAATATAACCCATCTCTATGAAATGGTAAGATAATTTGGGGATTTCATGGATACAAATGGTAATTTTCTTTTTCCATGAATAGATATGTCAACGTTTTTAACTTTCGTAGGTAGAAATGGTAGTTTACTCAATACACAAAATACATGTATTTTGTGGTATTCCAAAATGTTGAGATATGAAAATTAGACATGAGATGCAGATTTTAGTTACAGTTATGTCTTTAAATATTTTTAAAATTCCACTTCTACCCTCCCTTTCACCAACACACCGCCTCTGTTGCTCATACCATTTTCCTTCTCATTCCTCCCTGATGCTTCTCCTCCCCCTACCTCAGGCTCCTTCACCTCCCCCCTCCCTCTCCCCTTCCTTCTCCCACTGCATCTGCTTTTGCCATGCTGCCGCTTCCTCCACCTTTCTAGCTTTATGTTGATCAGGAAGGTACATAATGAATTTCTGTTGGCTGTTCGCTATTGGCAATAGTTGGTTGTGGTTGTTAGCTATTCGCCAAATCGCCATGGCTGCTACTACCACATCTATTGTCACTACCACCATCTTTACTACAGTATTATTGTTTTAACTTCTAACATTTTAGGTGGGAATCTTGTTAGACAATGTTAAATACTACTCCCATAATCATTTTTAGTTTATGTGCGCATATAGATTAAGAAAATGATTGAAAAATATTTAAGTTAAAAAAAATTACAAATTGTATTTAGCATTGATAGTAGTATTATTAGAAGAGTATTAAATAGGACTGAAAAAATAGGTTATATAATCAATCAGGGTATAATTGGTCAAATTTAACATATTCAAATTTATTGTTTTTATTTTTTTATTTTTTTAAAATTTTCAAAACAGAAAAATTGAAAATGGAAATAGAAACCAAAGAGATGCTAAAATTTAGAAATTGGCATTTAATTTATACTAGATTAGTTTACAGACCACATCTAAATGAACACAGATATTTAGAGGTATATACCTCCCGAAAAAACCTTAAGAATATCATGGGCGTCTAATCATAGATTCTCAATGTTGGCTCCATTTCCATTAGTGTCTCGCTATGGTCTCAATGTTGGCTCCATTTGTGGACAAATCAATGCCCCATGAGATGTGTTCTAGAAAAATATAAGTGCGTCAAGGGAGTTCCTCTTGAACCGATGAAAAGAATCAACTTTGATCTCATATTTTTCACCAAATAATTTGAAGTTGCATGGAAGTTAATACCAAAAAAAAAAATATATTAGGGAAGTTAATCAATTTGGGTTGTCGAGTAGTTAGCTTACTCATCCGTTTAAGCAAGTTTCGGGGCTTCAAATTATGTTTTGTATATGCAGTAATTCTTTGGCTAATGGTAGATCCTTAAATGAAGTTTAAATTTGCAGTAAATTAATTTTTAATTTGTCAGGTTAAAAAATATCGTAAAAAACAAAAAAAAAAAATCTTAGGGAAGTTGGAGGGGACACAGTACGCATAGTGGTGGGAAAGAGATAAAAATGACCCACTTGTAGTACTGATGCCAAGGGAGGAGACACTAGAAAGTGCTACAAATGGAACTTGAACAAATTCACCAAACCTAATATTGGTGTCAATTACCAGTGAATGAAGCAATATAAACGGTTTGCATTATTCCCCTTGACACTGGCCTGACCCAAGAAAGCACTAGTAGCGAGTTCCTTGATGAACTTGGATATTCCTCCTATAGCTTAAGCACTTCATCTCCCCCAACGGTTGTACATGCTCTAAAATCTGCAAATTATTCAATCATTGTTTCAATGCTTCCTAATGCGACGTTCAAATAATTTACTCAGGGTTGGTCAATGGGACCCCTCCACTAGTAGTTGTAGAACTCACCTTTCTCAAACTCAATGACACACATATTGCTCAAAATGGCGAATATAACATCATGCTATTTGCACGTTCGAAAATCTAAGAATTGAAAAAGGACCAAGAAAAACACATACACACTTGTGTAGCACTCAGTTATTCTGTAGTGGGTTATCATTTTATGCAATCATTATTATGGCTACTAGTATTGTCATTTTGAACATAGAAAAGTGAGTATCAATTACACAACTAAAGCTTGGTTTGGTAAAACTTTTGGAAGAGATGTTTATGTTTTTTAAAAACTCAAGTTTCTCGTTTTGTGTTTAGTAAATCAAAAAGACCATGTACTTGTACTTACAACTTTTAAAAGATAGGAATACTTTTAAAAGTACCTAAGATAGAGTTTTTTAAATTTGTCTTGTGCTTTTTAAAATTTAAAAATCTAATATAATCTCGTATGTTAACTAATTTTTAAGTTTAATACTTGCATTTATGTCTATCATAGTATTTTTAAATTTTAAAAATTATTTTACCAAATGTAATTATTGTTTGTGTTTATTAAAAACTATTTTTAATTTGATTTAACAAACATAAATGCTATCATTTTTAAAAAACTCTTTTAAAAATTAATTTTTATAAATTATTTTTAAAAAATAAAAATTTTATCAAACTAAGCCTAAGAAAACTTAAAGGTGAAAATAAATGGCTTATATATTTAAATATCAAAGTTGGGCCTCATTTACCAAAAACTGAGTACTAGAGCGGGTGGGTGTTATTATTTATTAAAGTTACGGTATAGGGTTTAGAGTTTATTGGTACCATGATATCAACGTCGAACAAGCATTTATCATTAATTAGCTACACAACTTCCCTGCTATTATAGTCAAGTTCCTCAGGTGTATTCATCATATTCAAGTCAATTGTGAATTATAACTTAAGGGGCTAAAAAATTAGATCTAGGTGTTGGATTCCACGTTTCGTAAGACTGAGAAAGGAAGTTGGGCATGATCCACTATGGTAGCTGAGAATGGAAAATTTGGTTTCGAGAATAAACTCCCAAGGTTCCTTGGTTATTTGTCCCGTCACGTTTAGAGAATGACAAACTAAATTGCTAAATGTAATTACTGTGCATGTTAATATATACGTGTTAAAAGATATAATTATTTATGTATTTTTAAGAATTATTTTAAATTTTTAAAATAAGTAGTTTAATGAAAATGCACTAAAAAATCCCAATGTTTCAAACAAATTTTGGATTAACTCTCCTACAAACCAAGAGAGGACGAAATTCCTTCCAAATTAATTATTTGGTTTTCATATATATTAGTTTCCTTCACATTTGATAAACAAGTTAGGTACAACATATTTGTTTGCAAATAAGTAATTTTTTTTATATTATTAACCAATAAACTAATATATATAAGATAAGATTTAAACCGATACTTGTTTAACAGTTCGGATGAGTTAATTATACCTCTAATTTAAGTTTTTTTTCTTTCTTAATTTTAAATTGTAGAAGTCTGGAAGCAAAATTTTGGTTTCCCAGCATGGACCCACAGAGCTATACCCCCACATCCTTGTCTGATAGTGGGGCAGTTAGTCAATGTGTCATATTCCAACAACACTAAAGGCTGTATCTTTTGTTTATTTTTAATTTTTTATTCTTTCCACTGATGAGCATGAGCTCATTGGATTTGATTGTTGCACCTTTTTACTACATTCATCATTCATGCATCAGACTCTATAATGCACAGAGACTATAATATTTAAATATATTTAATTTTTTTTATTAAAACATAATTAGACATAGAAAATATGTATGTTGAACAAATATCATATCTAATATATATTCGACATATAAACACGACAATTTTACAAAAGTGTGCAAACTTTATAGATCAAATCAAACCTCTCATCTACAATAATGCACACACTATATATAAGTTTATAACCTCCTTTCGTTGTGCTTCTTTGTCATCTTGAATTACTTGATCGACTACAATGTTGTATCACCAATTAAAGGAATCATTCCGATTTCGAATAAATGTCTAATTTCTGAAATTTTATTCTTTTACAAATAGGTATTTACTTAACAAATTAATGTAATATTACTATTTTTCTTTTTAGTAAGACTCCTATTTTTCAAAGATAATTTTATAATCTTTATAACTCTAATATCTTTTAAAAAAAAATTTCTCAAGTCCAAATGAAAAGTCACAAGTTGGTACTAATCTAAAAAACAGAAAGAGTATATTTTTTTTGCATACAATAGTGAGCATGATCATCTACAAGTTTTTTCTTTAATTATTATCTTTTGGTCCCAAATAATTATATATTCAGACAAAATAGTACAAAACTAAATATTATCTTTTTAACATAGTAGTTTATTTAAATAAATAATTATTTAGGACTGAAAGGGAGTGATTGTGAATTGGCAGCACCAAATCAACAAACCAAAACACTCATAAATGAGATATGTGGGACTGACGAGTGATGAGTGATGACAAAGGAAAAGCTCTCCCCTCTTCGTCTTAGTATTTGGACCTATAGGACAAGCCAACCAATGATTTTGTCCACTTTTTGTTTGTTAATTTTTTTTAAGAAAAAATATAAAATGTTTGTGTGGAAGTGTTCCACAGTCCACATGATTTGCCTTATTTCTTCCTCCTCTTTAAGTAGAGAATTGGTGTAGCTGGCAAGGATCATGATGCATGCTTAATTATTTTTTTTTATATATTATTAATTTTATAATTAAAATATGTTACATATTATTTTTTTATTATAATTAAAATAAATTTTTTTCAAAACTAGAAACTTTTTTTTCACTCTTTCTCTTCTTTTATCTCTTTCTTTTTTTTTCTACTTGCTCTATTTTCTAATATATTATTATCAGAATAACAAAATAGGCAGCAAAGATAATAAGCATGTTAAAATTCGCCGGTCCAACCCGTATAACTTACCAAAAAAGCGAGTTAAACTAAAAATTTGAAATCACCATACCTAAAAAGCTCGTCTAACCCGCATTGCCTAAACCATGGACTTTGGTGGGTTTCGGCAGGTAGAGCGGGTTTCTTCGGCGAGCCCAACATTTTTTTTGTCAGGGGCGTTTTCTTTTTCAAATTCTTGAAAAAAACAAAAGCACAACCCGACCCAAAAGAAACTCTACCCTAATTCCGCTCACTCTCTGAAACTCGGACATAACACAACACACTCACACCAATGCAGTATACCACTAGTGACCACACTATCCACACACAGCCACAGGCCCTAGGTCTTAGCCGCTCCCAACCCTACTGCATTTGGCGTCCCTATTCGGCACCGTTGTCGTAGCTATCACCGACACTGTTGGCCCGTTGCTGTCCACTCACATTCACGCTCACGAGTCACGCCGTCTCGCTGCCATCTCATCGTCAGGCTCTGAGTTCGCAGTCTCGCACCTGGCAGTCTGGCACCACCGTCCCACCGCTCCTCGTCCTCGGCTACTCCTATCATAGTTGTCTTGCTGACTCGCCACTGTACCTTGATCTGTCCTCCTGGGTATTTGCCACTGCCACTACTTCGTCTAGCCATCGTCGCTGCTGCTCGTCGGTTTTGGGCTCTTGGCCATCGGCGCTGCTCCTCTGTTATCTCTGGGTCTGCCGTCTGGCCAAAGCTGCTGCTCCTCGCCTCTTCGGTCTTGGTCGTCGCCATTGTTAATCTGGAATGTTGGTTGGTTTTCTTAATGTTTTGAATTTTTTATCCTTTTCTATCTCACTTATATTTACAAAATAATGTGCATGACTAAATTAAACATTAGCATAAGTTTAGGTTTGTATCAGATAAGAGATTTAGATAAGTTTGGTTTGTTTGCTTTGATTGAATTTTACTATTTTGACAAATCTAAAATCTGATGCAAATTTTTTTGTTTGCGGTGTTTTGTTTTGCTTGATTATGGTTTGACTAAGTCAGATTGTATAATATTTGTTTTAACATTTGTAGTTATTTCGGAAAAAATGAATTCTAAAACTGTGAGTAACATTGCTGCTGCTGGAGTTGGTTTTGAGTCTTAGGTCGAGGTTGATGCACCTAGTTCGAAAAGGATCAGACTAGCAACATCTGATGTATGAAACTTCTTCAAAAAAATCGGTCCAGATAAGGATGGAGTAGAATGTTCTGAGTGTAAACGATGCAAGAAGGTGTTTAAAGCTAGTGGTAAGCGATAAAGCACATCTTCTCTAAAACGACATCTTGATAGCTATACTCAAATTAAGCATGAAGATATTGGTCAAACTATAGCAAAAATGCAAAATAAAATGGGTTCACTTAAGATTGATTCAGGAGTTTCTAGAGATATATTTGTTTCTTATGTAGTTGCTGGGGACAAGCTATTCAATATGATTGATGATAGGACGTTTAGAAATTGGGTGAAATGTATAAGTCCAACTTTAAAATTTCCTCCTAGGAATACAGTTAAGGTTGACATAGTGAAAGCTTACAAGAGAGAATGTGCGAGCTTAAAAAAATTTTAGTTTCCATTCCAAATAGGATTTGCTTAACTTTGATCTTTGGACATCCATGAACAATGAGGGGTTTATAATTTGGCTGCACATTTTGTTGATGAGAATTAGAAAATACAAAGTAAAATTCTCAATTTTTGTCACATGCCTCCTCCTCACACGTGATTTGAGTTGTTTTCTAAAATTTTTATGCTTTTGAATGAGTAAAAATTGACTAAGATTTTTTCATTACTTTGGATAATGCTTCTTCTATTGATACTTGTATTGATCACTTGAAAAGTACTTGTGCATCATTCATTGTTATGTGGTAATGAATTCTTTCATATTCGTTGCTATGCTCATATAAGAAAGCTTTTGAAATGTATAAAGTGAAAGAAGCTGGATTTAGGAATATTTGTCCTTCATCAGATGAGTGAAAAAGAACTGAAAAGATATGTGATTTCTTGTTACCATTTTACGAAACTACTAACTTGAATGTCTGGAACTTCTTACCCAGTATCCAACATATATTTTTTACAAGTTTGACAAATTCAGCTTGTTTTGATGAATAATCTAAAGAATGATAAAGTGCTTATAAGGACCATGAGAGAATAAATGATGATCTAGTTCAAGAAATATTGGGATGAATATAGTGTTCTTACATTTGGAACAGTTCTTGATCCTAAATTTAAACTCAACACTTTAGCTCATTGCTATAATGAGATTGATCCTATTAGTGCTAAAGACAAGATGGAGCATGTGAAGAGTAAGTTATACAAGCTCTTTGAGGTTTATACCCACAATTCCTCTACAATTGTAGAAAGTGCTTCTCAAACTCCAAGTATGATTTCTCTAGCGACATCTTCTGCAATAGGAACTCAGCTTATTAAAATTGTTGGTGTAAGTATTTTTTCTTATATTTACTCTAATTGGATACATGTATTTTTATTTGTTGGTTATATGTATTTTTTTATTTTTATATTGTTTGTATTTTAAAGGATTTGATGTTCCGCAATTAAGAAGCTGAAGTAAAAAGTGAAAAGAATCAACTTAATTTTATTTGAGTGAGGCGACATTATTTTTGCAATGATGATGTTAGAAACAAGAGAGTGATTTGAAGAAAGGGTTGTGTATTATTCAATAAGTTAAAGAATGATACAATATACAAGACTATATTTAAATGCTAGAAGAATCAAAGCGATAAAAGCGTAATATTCTATAATAAATATACAGATATGCTAAATAATTATAATTGATACTAATTAATCATAATTATACTCTAACATTCCCCCTCAAACTCAAGTGAAAGTTAAAGATACCATCTTGAGTTTGGACACTAGAGTCCAAAAACGAGTAGGATGATGAGCATTCATGAAGATATCAGTAGTTTGATCCAAAGTCCCAATAGCTACGAAATGAATAACATCAATAAGGAGATGTTTTCGGACAAAATGACAATCAATCTCAATATATTTGGTGCGTTCATGAAAAATATCATTATGACCAATTTGAATAGCACTACAGTTGTCATAATAAACATCAGTTGGGGACGACTAAAGGGCACCTAAGTATTTGAAAAGCTAACGAATCGAGAAAACCTCAGTAGTGGTATCAGCGAGAGCACGGTATTCAGCTTTAGTGCTTGATTGAGTAGTGAACATTGTTTTTTGGTTTGCCAGGAAATAAGAGAGTCATCAAGAAACAAAAAATAACCAGTAGTAGAACGAAGATCAGTGGGATCATTAGCCTAATTAGCATCTGAGTACGCCTGAAGGGTTAAAGATGAGTGGGAAAAATGTGAAGACCATGAAACAGAGTACCTTTGATGTAGCGAAGAACTGAAGCATAGCGAGTAGTATGAGAAACTGACAAGAACTGACTAAGAACATGAACTGGATAGACGATGTCTAGTCGTGTGACAGTCAATTAGACAAGACCTCCAACTAACTGTCGATAAAGACTAGGATTATCACAAAACATTAGGCTCAAGAGGAGTAGACTCAATGCGACTATCTGTAACACCGACTCGAGCAAGAAAATCAGAAGCATACTTAGCTTGAGAGAGATAGATGCCATCATATGAGAAAATGACTTCAAGGCCAAGAAAATTACTGAGAGAACTAAGATCTTTCATATCAAGAGCATGGTGAATGGATGCTTTAAGATAAGAGATACCATCAATATCGTCTCTAGTAATGATCACGTCATCAACATACAAAAATAGAAGAACAATCCCACATTCACTTTTACGAATAAAGAGAGCATTCTCATGAGTGTTGTAAGTGAAACTGAGATTGCATATAGTGGTGCTGAACTTGTCAAACCATTCACGAGTAGCTTGTTTAAGACCACAAAGTGCCTTATGAAGGAGACAGACTTTACTAAAAGGACAAGGATATCCGAGGATGGTTTCATATAGACTTTCTTTTTCAAATCTCCATTAAGAAATGCATTTTTCACATCTATCTGACCAAAAGACCATTTTCTGACCTCATCAATCGCAAGGAGAGTGCAAATAGATGTGATACGAGCAACACAAGCAAAAGTCTCTTCATAATCAATACCATACTCTTGTATACATCCTTGAGCAACCAATCGTGCCTTATAACAGTCAATAAAACCATCAGAGCGAATGTTGATCTTGTATACCCATCTACTATCAACAACTTTGTGATCAGAAGGAGGATCAACCAAGTTCCAAGTGTGTACTTTTTCAAGTGCCTGGATTTTTTTTTGCATTGCTTGGTGCCAATTTGGATTTGTGAAAATTTCTCGAAATGACTTAGGTTCATTGTGATGAAAAGTAGTAGAAAAACAATAATAATCAAGAGGATGAGGAGGTGGATTTCGTATCCTAGAAGAATGATTGGAGGGAGGAGGCATGACAATAGGAGCAGGAGCATCGTCCGGTCTGGAATCATCAGGAGATGAAGAAGGCGAAAGAGTAGGAGGATCGAGAGGTTGAATTGAGATAGAACCTGTAGAATCATCACTAGGAAAAGATCAACATTGGGATTAGTAAAAAATGGTGACGAGTAGGAAGAATGGACTAAAATAAGGAGAACCTAAAAAATATGTGATGCTCCCAGAATACAACATAACGAGATATACAAATACGTCTAGAGAGAGGATTCCAACAACGATAACCCTTGTTTTCAGTGCTATAACCAAGGAAACAACACTTGTGAGCCCGAGGTTCAAGTTTACTATGTTCATGTGGCTAAAAAAGAACAAAGCAGACACAACCAAAGACTCAAAGAGAACTGTAATCTAGAGAGGTATGATAAAGATGCTCAAAGGGAATACTATTACTAAGGATAGAAGAAGGAAGTCTATTGATAACATGTATATAGCAATGAGAACAGCTTCACCCTGAGTATGCTTAGGACATGAAAAAGAAATAAGCATTGCACAAACAGAGTCAAAAATGTGACAATATTTGCGTTGAGCTCCTCTATTTTGTTGAGACGTACTAGAACAAGAAAACTCAGACAAAGTACCCTGTTCAATAAGAAAATTTAAAAATTTGGAGTCATGGTAACCCATAGCATTATCGCATTGAAAAACTTTAATGACCTTGAAAAACTGAGTTTTAATCATAGTGGATAAGTTAATATAAATATGAGGCAGTACATGATTAGTTATCAAATAAACCCAAGTAAAGCATGAAGAATCATCAATGAAAACTACAAAGTATCAAGCCGCTTCCATAGAAGCGGTGGGAGTGGAGTCCCAAACATTAGAGTGGATGAGATCAAAAGGAGAGCAAGCAAGGGATGAATTATTTTGAAAAGATAAAGCTAGTTGTTTTGAAGTTTGACAAGAAAGACTCATTATTAACCTGACCTAAAACACCCCTAAACACAAGAGGACACAATTTTTCTAAGGAGCTGTAGGCAAGATAGTGATGCCACAAGTGAATGGTAGATGGAGAAGAAATTGCATAAAGATTTGATGTAGGAATAATATGAAGATTCTCCAGCTCAAATAACCTTTCAACCAAATGTCCAGCCCCAATGATTTATCCCGTCCGATGATCATGTACATGACAACCAGAAATGGAAAAATTGACATCAAAACTGATATCAACAAGTTGGCAAACAAAAATAAGATTAAAGTTTAATTTTGGAATAAAATAAGTATTCAGGAGATTAAGATTTGACTTTGAAATAAAACCCTTATGTGTCACATACAAGAGGGAACTATCAGTAGTATTGAAGGTGAATTTATAGTGGTAGACAAAGACAAGAAAAGATGTCATAAAGGAGATATGTGATGAAAGTAACCGGAATCAAAATAATATTTAGAATTGCCTGAAGGAGTAGAAAAAATAGTAGAAGTATTACCAAAAAAGAAGAGAAGATGCTTAAGAAGAAACGCAATATTAGATAGATAGACAGGAGACGGGTTGAGAGAAGCATAGCTGGTAGATTCAGTAGCAGCAGTAGTAGCAGAAGAAGCAGGCACATTCTTGGAGAAGTTGGGTGGGCAATGATACTTGATTTGATCAGGACATGATAGACGAGTAGGACACGTAGTATCAGATGTCCCGAGAGCTTGCAATAATGGCAAAACAATATTGGGCAATTGAAGCCAATGTGTCCTTTTTGCTTGTATTTTCGACATTCAATAGAGGGGAAGTCTAGGAATAGGTGACCAAAACGATGATAGTTTTAGCAAAATTTTTCCTTCTTGTGTGTAGGGTAAAAAAACATCCGATTTTTCCATAATAGTAGAGACAAAGATGAAAGAGAGAAAAAATTGCAAAATCAGGGCAAAAATTGAGATAACAAAAGGCAGAATCAGAAAGAGCTCACCAAAAAACCTTAGGGAGGGTCCCACTATCTGCCACGTCAGCAACCACGTTAGCAGCCGTGTTAGTAGCCACGTCAGCAAAAGAGGACACGTGGCGACGCCAGATTGAAGGAAGAAAACATGTGAATGCTGACACGGTGAGGATGTGGCACACAAGTTAGGAGTCGGGTCGGGTTAGGCCAGGTGAGACACGGGTTGAAAATGGGTCTATCTGGCATGCCGTTGCGTAACACGTGGGATGTTACGGGGCCGTTGATCCTGGGCGTGGATCCAACAGTGTTGGAGGCATCTGGAGGGAGGAAGAACCTAAAGCGAATAGTGAGCTTCAGGCGGCGCATGAGGGCGCGTCTGATGGTTATTGGCGATGGTTCTAGACTCGTTGAACTCGTGATGAAGAGACGAAGACAGTAATAATGGTGGTGACGAACCAAGGCATTAGGAAAGGATTGAAAATCAAGGGCTAAAACATTGCCGGAAGGAAAAAAAACAAATGGGCTATGAACTAATTTCCATGGAAAAAAAACCTATGATCTTGATACCATTTAGTTATTTAAAACAACGAAACAAAGGGAAACAAACTACACAAACTGCCGGAAGAAAGCACAAATGGAACTGTCGGAAGAATGAATAGACAGAACTGCCAGAAGAAAGTGCAGGTGGAACTGCTGAAAGGGAGCACAGACGGAACTGCCACAAGAAAGCGTAGACGGAATTGCCTCAAGGAAACATAAACGGAACTTTCACAAGGAAGCAAAGACAGAACTGCTGCAAGAAAAGTGTAGACGAAACTGCCACAAGAAAAGTGTAGAGAAAATTGCTGCAAGAAAAGCGCAGATTAAGCTGCCACAAGAGTGGCAAACTGCTGAAAAAACTTCTGAAACCATAACGAACTGTCAAAAAGATGGTGAACTACCTGAAAAATACTAAAAAGATGGCAAACTACGAAGAGATGGTAAAATATCAGAGAATGACGAACTGTCGGAATGTGACAAAAAATATATGATTTCTCCATGTGAATAGGTAAGCAACGAATGGCAGTGGTGTTTGATTCATTATACTCGAAAAGATACATGATGGAGAGGATATGTTAATCGATGAGGTGAAAAAGCATCATAACAGTGACAAAAGGCAAGGAAAATTGGCATAGAGAAAAAGTGTGAAAATACGGTAATTTCACCGGAAGAAAAATAACCTACCATCTTCAAGAAGAATACTATGACTCTGATATTATGTTAGAAATAAGAGAGTAATCTGAAGAAAGGGTTGTCTATTACTTAGTAAGTTAAAGAATGATACAATATACAAGACTATATATAGATGCTAGAAGAATCAAAGCAATAAAAGCATAATATCCTATAATAAATATACAAATATGCTAAATAATTATAATTGATACTAATTAATCCTAATTATACTCTAATAGATACAATCGTAGATGTTTTGCAATGGTGGAAAGACAAGCATAATCACTTTCCAACACTATCACTAATGGCACGAGATTTATTGAGCATTCCTATTACCACTGTAGGTCTATGGCTTTACAATCTGCATTTAGCATTGGTTCTCATGTTTTAAATAAGTATAGAGGTCGTTTATTTACAGATAATGTTAAAGTTATGATTTGCACTCAAAATTGGATATGTGGATATGCTGATTATGGTATAATAATATTTATAACATACCTACTTGAATGATTTTGTTCATTATCATGTATTATCTTTCTGATACATTTATTTACTTTTTTCTAGAGTAAGATTTAGATGAAGAAGATATTGCAAGAGAAAAAGGTTATTCTTCAGGAGTTGGTTCTAATGATGTTATTGATCTACAAGAAGATAAAGATAAATAGATGATCATTGAAGATATCCTAAGTAATATTTTGGATTATGTTTTATGTTTGATTGATTATAAAATTGAAGATGTTTAATTATATGTTTTGGACCATGTTTGTTTTACTTTGGACAACGTTAATTTTATTATTTTGTTTCAAAAGTCTTGGTTTATGATTATATTTATTACATATTTATAATTATAAAGACTTAAATGTTTGTGAATTTAGAAATTATAAATTTTTTATGTCTTTAGAAATTATAAATTTATTGAAATGGTTGTGAAATTATATATATTATTTAATATTTAATGGTTTAAAAAAAATAGAAAGAGAGATTTGGCGGACTTGACCCGTAAACCCGCTAAATTACCATTAGCCGGGGTGGGAAAAGATTTCAGGACTGCCTCACTAGGCGGGACAAGCTTCCCTGTCTACCACCCCTAGTGGGTAGCCTACCTCATCCTCCAAGGCCCACCCCAAAAACGGGTCAGGTCCCGCCCTGCCGCGCCAAGCAAAGCAAGCTCAAAATGCTAGCCCGTCTCGCTTTATAACGGACTGACGGGTTAGCCTGCTTAACTCTTTTTATAACAGTTAATAAATTAATTAAAATTACTAAAAAATAATAACTAAAAAATTAAATACAAATAAAAAATAGTCAAATTACAAATACAATTTTTCACTATTTTTTTCTAAAATTTTAACTTCAATAGAATTGTNTAGAATTACTCAAAATAATATCCGTCAATAAAATTATTTTTATTTTTAAAAATAAGTCACATTATTTGAGCATATATATGAAAGTGTAAAATAAAATAAATAAAGTTAATAACTAAAAAAAGAATAAAAAATATATATTTAAAAATTATATAATTGTTAATTTTTTTAACACTAACTACTCTTTTGTTTAATAAATAAAATAAAATAACTTTTGGCCTGGCAGCCTGCCCCGCCCTGCTTCTGCCAAAATCTGCGGTTTGACGGATTTTTTATTTGGTGATTTCAAATTCTAGCCCGATTCATCCTTTTTGGCAGATTCGACCCATTTTGATACCCCTAATTATTACTAATGTCTAATTATTAATTTGACAATCCAAGTGTACAACATGACATTTTTTAATTATTTAAAATATTAAAATTGAGATTGAAATATATTTATTATATATTGCTAATTTTAGAACCAAAATGTGTCACATACCACTCTCCCATTGCAATTGAAATAAATTTGTTTCCTCCAAAACTTAGAAATTCTCTCCTTCCCTCTTTCTTTTTTTTTGTTTTAACTTTTTCTTTCTTCACTCACTCTATCTTTCTTATATATTATTGCTAATGACTAATTATTTATTTACCAGCCAAAGTATACATGACATTATTTAATTATAATTGAAATTAATTTAAAATTAGAATTAAATATTAAAATTGAAATATATTTGAAATCAAAATATATTACTAATCGAACGTTCCCAAGTGAATCGAGAAGAGGAGGTTGAATCAAAGAACTACTTTTTGGACTTGAATAAACAAGTTATGTAGAATTTTGATTTTAAGACATTATTTTTAATTTTGTATCATCATAGCAGAGCAGAATTGAAATGACAACGAAAGAGAAAGAAGAGTGAGACCATGATATATTCTAGTTCGGCCACTAAATACAATATGTCCTACATTCAGTCTCTACTATAACAATGGTAGAATTTTCACTATAATCAAGATTGATTACAAACACCAATTCCAAGAGACTCACACTTTTGTAAACCACCTAAGTTATTCCAAGTTTAATAAATCACTTAGGTACTAACCAAACCTAGTTAAGGAGAACAAAGTGTATTCTAACCCAGCACACTTTCGAAATCAAACACTAAAACAACAGTTAAAATGATTTTTATATGTACTATTATCTTTTTCTTTTGTATCTCTCAAAGTAAGCTTGAATCTAGACAAAAAAAATTAAGAATACACTCAATTAACAAGAAAATAAAAGGCTGTTTGTGTGACCTGCAATATGAACGAAAATGGTTGCCTCTTCCTTGGATGAAATCTTCTTTTATAAAATTTGATTCCTTTCTTTAATGTTGGAATCATTCCTAATTCATCAACTATCCGTTGCACCATTTATGAGTTGATTCCATTGACATTGAAGAGGAAAATTTTCCTTCTTTGTTCATCCATCGAATGCAGCAGCTCCTTGTGAATGTGATATGATTTTGGAAAGCATTACTTGCTGTCTTGATTATGTAGAATCTTTTTAAACATGTCTTGATATCATATGTAATGATATTCTTATTAATATATTTATATTGCGTAATTTGAGCTTCTATGTTTAGTTATCCTTGATTGATTCCTACATTATTTATCATAATGGTTAGTTATAATAGAAAATAGTAAATTATGTTTACCATCATAAAGTACCAAATCAAATCTTGACTCAACACTAATTTACAATCAAATGTGTCACAATACAGTCATTATAACTAAAATAAATTCTCACCTTCCCCATCTCTTCTTCCGTATCTCTCTTTTCCCTTTCACCCACTATATCTTTCTATGTATTAGAATAAATAATTCTTTTTGACAATAAAAGATTTAAAAACTGATAAAATTAATCATAAAAAATGAAAATAAAGTTATATCTATAAAAATAGATTTCGTCTGATAAAAATACCCAATTATTACATTTAGAGTTTACTCCGTTAAAAAAAATTTAAAATACCCAAATTACCTCTTTTATTATTTCCTTCTTCCCAACTCTTCAACTTTTTTCACTATTTTTACCCAATTCTTTGCTAAGAAATCAAAAAGTTCTTCTTCCAACCTATGAACAATTCACCCTTCATGTCCTTCGCTCTCTTCCAAAGACCCAAACCTTCCACCATGCTCTCTCCTTCTTTGCACAGTGTCCTTTTTTTCTCCTTCTTCTTTTCTTCTTCTTTTCTTTCATCACCATCACAAGAGAATCCCTCAAAGCCCGACCCAGGCACATGCATAACATAAGACTGCTAAAGGCAAACTACATCAAAGCCTTCACCATTCTCGGACACGTTGACAATCCTCTTAATCCTAATAACTGCTTCCTTAACCTTACTTCTCTTCAAGTCAGGAAAGAACTTGCAATCATATGATTTTCTAGTTTCTCATAATTTTATTTTTTTCTTTTAATTAATGGTTGTTTTTTTTTGTTAGTATCTGATTTAGATTTTTGAATTTTTTTGAATCATTGTTGCGTTTTATAATGTCATTTTGTCACAAAAAAATCAATTTTTCTTTCTTCACTTTAACCTTCAATTCTACCATGGAGGTGTGAGAGTTTTGGTGGAGGGCGAAGGTGGCAACAACGAAGAGGAAGGTGAAGGAGAGAAGAGAGAGGGAGAATGAAAATGTGAGGGCTAGGCAACGGTGGCTAGCGGTTGAGGCTGCACCTACCATTTCTCCAAGTACAGTATTGGAGTTGCTTATATTTATCCCTCTCTAAAATTACATTCTTATTTTTTTTAAGAAAAGAAAAATGATTATCCAAATCCTTGATATCCTTGATGTTATTAATCTTGAAAAAAAAATTGTTACTAAGTATTGTCAAAAATAAAAGATTGAATTTGAAAATTCTGAAGAAGTTGCATCTGGAATTACATGTCTGTGTTTTATCTTTTTTCTCTTTAGGATGGCAAAGATAAGAAGAGTTGGGAGGAAGAAGATGATAAAATGGTAATTTGGGTATTTTAGAAAAATTTTAACTTTTTTTTTGTTGAGAGGGGAGGGGTCAGGGACCCCGAAAAGCAGAAGAAAGAAACTGGCGACGCAGATCCTCTAAGTCTATAATAACCCGCACAATCAAAGAGCATAGGAAGATATAGCTCAGGGGGGAGATGATCAAATACTTGCAAACCAAATCCAAATTGATGTCCCTTCTTGGCCATGATATCTGCATAAACGTTTGCTTCGCGGAGGGTATGTTGCATACTCACGTGATGGATCCGTCGAACCAGAATGCTAATGTCTTGCAGTAAGGGGTAGCATGGGTGTGACAGAGGGCAGCCTTCTCGAACAAGCTTAATGGCCATTTGCGAGTCCGATTCAATAATCATATCATTCATCCCATTAGCAGCTGCAATTTGGAGACCTTTGATAATAGCCCAAAGTTCTGCGTGCATGATCGAGCAATTTCCAAGATTGCAAGTGAAACTCATTAAACAAGTTTTCATAGAATCTCTGAACACACCCCCACATGTAGCATTATTTGTTTGAGCCAAGACCGAACCATCCACATTTATTTTAACCATACCCCCATCAGGAGGTATCCATCTAATATGTGTCTTAGAGTTAGTGTTTATCGAGCGTGGGATAATCTTTTTCCGGCAGCATTTTGAAATTTCCTTGGTGCGAACCATAATGGAAGTAACAACATCTTTTGGCATAGTGAAAGACTCTTCAAAAACAAACTTGTTCCGGAGATACCAAAGGGAGGAAACTCCAACACCGAAGGTAATGGGCCAGGAATCCTTTGCTTCTAGATTCGAGCATATCCAGTTACGAATACCCAAGTTGAAGAATTGTTGATTCCTCTGATGGGAAAGCAAAGTTTGCCAAACCAACCTCGCTTGTGGACAATCCCTGACCACATGTAAGACAGTTTCCTCATTGGAATTGCACCTTGGACATTCTGCTTCACTAGTCATGTTTCTCCTGCTTCGGTTATGATTTGTAAGGAGAGCATCATTTGCCAGTAGCCACAGATATGTTCTAATCCTCTCAGGCCCTTTCTAGTTCCAAATAAGCCGAAACATGCGATCATTTTCAGTGGGATCCATATTCAAAGCTTGATAAGCTGATTTCACAGTAAAAGTTCCATCTGCACTAGGTTCCCAAGCAGCTTGATCAGCATTCTTCCATGGGGATGGAGGGGCCATAGCAGCAATCTTAGAACCCCAGTCTTCCGGGATCCATTCACAGATCTTTTCCAGGTCCCAATCACCTGAAACAAGAAGGAAATCATTTACCATCCATTGATATTCATTTAGATTAATTACATTTTTTGAATACTGGTCTAAAGGTCCTGCTTTTGCCACCCAATTGTGCTTCCAAAAGTTTATGCTTGCACCATCACCAATACGCCAAGCTGTGTTCCTCTCAACATCTTTCCAGGCTGAATAGACCCCTTTCCAAAGATTCGAGTCCTTGGTTCTCCTCCTGATGTTAGGAATGATGTCATTGCCGCATTTGTATTTGGTCCTCAATACCTTAGCCCAAAGACTATCTCTTTTCTCCACCAACCCCCAACCAACCTTCATCATGAAAGCATGGTTTAAAGTTCTTGCATGCCGGATATCCAAGCACCCTTTTGCTTTCGGCATGTTAACTTTTTTCCAGCTAACTAGGTGGACCTTTTTGACATTTTCTGTTTCTCCCCATAGGAAGTTCCTGCATTTAGAATCAATGATATTACAAGTAGAGACAAGCAGAAAAGCAGTTTGCATAGTATAACTAGGTAAGGAAGTAAGAACAGATTTCACCAGGGTTGACCTCCCTGCCAAGGAGAGGGAGGAACCCTTCCAATTGTTCAAGCGCGATTGAAGCTTGATGATGATATCATTGTAGGTATTTTTTGTCACTCTAGAGTGGATGATCGGAACACCCAGATATTTACCCAAGTCCTGCGTGATAGAAAATTGAAGGACCTGCCTAATATCATCCTTGACAGTGTGACCAACATTTTTGGAGAAGAAAATATGCGTCTTCTCCTTATTTACTTTTTGGCCAGAGCTATCACAAAAGGCAGATAACACTTTATTAATAGTCTCAGCCTGTCCAACGGAAGCCTCTGCAAAAAGGATCAAGTCGTCCGCAAAGAAAAGATGTGAGAGTGCTGGGCCCTCCTTGCACATTTTAATAGGTTTCCATACATCCATTTCCACTGCCACATTAATAAGTTGAGATAGGTGCTCAATGCAGAGAACAAACAAATAGGGCGAGAGGGGGTCCTCCTACCGAATGCCTCTAGAGGGGGCAAATTCCTCTAAGGCTTCACCATTCCATAATACCCTCACCCTAGCCGTCGAGATACAAGCATATATAATGTTCACCATACACTCTGGCAACCCAATATCCTGCAAGGTATCCTTGATAAAGCTCCACTTCAGCTTGTCATATGCCTTCTCTAAGTCGATCTTAATTGCCATCCAACCTTTCTTGCCTTTTCTATTCCGCATGCAGTTTATGACTTCCTAGGTGATAATAATATTATCCGAGGTATGCCTTCCTGGAACAAAGCTGCTTTGAGTCGGCTTCACCACTTTTTCCATGATACCTCTCAGTCTTCTCGATAAAATTTTTGTAATGACTTTATAGGAGACATTGCATAGAGAGAATGGGCGCATTTGCTTCAGGGTGACTATAGACTCGACCTTTGGAATGAGAGTGATAAGGGTTTCATTGATCTCCCAAACCTCGGAGGGCCTGTTGAAAATCCTTTCAACCAAATCGCACAAATCAGTTCCTACCACATCCCATTTCTTCTGGTAGAAAATAGCCTGGATTCCATCTTTCCCTGGGGCCTTGAGGCTCCCCATAGAGAACAGAGCACTCCTTATTTCCATCCGGGAAACGTTGCTACCAATACTTTCAAGGTCAATTGTATCAAGAGGTGGGAAGCAGTTATTCAGAACAAAAGGCGTGTCTGGAGCATCCTCAGTGTACAATCGGCTATAGAAGCTAGTAGCCATTCTTTCCAAGGTTGTTTGCTCATGTATCCAATTCCCATTGTCATCCTGCAGAGCCTTAATCCGGTTTCTTCTTCTCCGGACCATAGTTAATGCATGGAAAAATTTGGTATTACGGTCCCCAAACTCTAACCAATTACAGCGAGATTTTTGGAACCAGAGGAGTTCTTCTTGGGCCAAGATCTCCTCATATTCCTCCCATAGCTCTCTCTGTAGTTTCTCCAAATAGAAGTTCGGGTTCATGTTGAGACTATTTTTGATGCCTTGAAGCCTCCTTAAAATCTTTGATTTTCTCCGGTGAATATTGCCAAACACATTATGGTTCCAATTTTTTAAAACCTTCTGAAAATTTTCCATACATGAGTTCCAGTTTTCCTGAAGATCCCAACCACTATTAACGACATCATCAAAGCCAGGGTGGTCCAGCCAAGCAGCCAAAAATCTGAAAGGCCTCCTTCCCTTATTAGGAAAAGCCTGAAGGGCAAGATTTAGAAGGAAAGGGGAGTGATCAGATTTTAGGTTTGGCAAGTGATCAGATTTAGTAAACTCAAAATGTAATGATTGGGTATTTTTGTGAGACAGAACTCGTCTTTCATGGGTATAACTTTATTTAGTTTTTTCGTAGTGAGTTTTGTCAGCGTTCAAATCTTTCGTCATCGAAAATGGTTATTTACTCTATGTATTATTGTTAATTATTAATAATTACTAATTTAAAAACCAAAATATATAAAATAATATTTTCTCATTGTAATTAAAATGAAATATTTTTCTCCAAAATTAAAGAATTCTTTCTTTTTTCCTTTTTTGTTCTCTATCTCCTTCTGCCACTCACTCAATATATTTTTTCTTATTTTGTATTTTCAAATAAAACAAATAATTTTTCATTTATATATTAATATAAAAACAAATATTTTAAAAAGGATTTTGAAAAAGGATATGAAAAAAAAAATGAAAGCAGTAGTCTTGTAGAAAAATATAACAATAGCGGCGAATGATCACTTATCAACAAAATTTCACCAACAGACTGACCGTTAACTTACCAACTAACTATCTCTGATATACGTTGGCCTGGACTGACTGACTATTCACTGAAAGACCCAAACCAATTTCGATGTCGACTAAGCGACAGCCCGACAACCTATCTTATCCACCTGCCAACGACGTCGGCTGACCAAGCAAGCCTGACTCGCCAAAGATCATTCAATGATCAATGCCCACTAATAATCGATTGACCACCTCCTAACCTTGATTGATCTGCCACCATTCTTCTGATATCGAATTAATTACCATTTGCCTACCTACCGACCATGCATGTGGACCAATGACCACCCATTGACTTATTCAACTAACATCCTACCGACTGACTACCTACCCCAATTGATTGGTTGCTCCTTGACCAATCACTTATTGACCTACCTCGACCTATCACCACACTGGAAAATTACCTGACCTATTGCCCTACGGTTAGCCTATGTCGACCTACTACTAATTGGCCTCGGCCAACATAGACAACTGATCTACCACTGATCGACGATGGTGGAACAACTTGGTCGATCGTCGAACAACACTTGGTGACCTAACCTGCTAAAACCCTGATAGTGCTGGATAACCTCACACTATGGTAGTTGACTCCATCACCCATCCTTAAATGTCTGTCATTTGATTATAAATGACTCCTTAGGCCACAAGAGTTTTTTGTCCTGGTTTTATTAGGCTCACTTGGAATTTTGTCTCTATGGTTTTTTTTTTTGTGCGTTCCTTTGGTCATGTGAGTATTTTACAACATACTATAGGATTATTACTAATTTTGTATAAAATGATTGATGTTATTGATAACACTATATATCTTTTTCTTTTTCATTAATTTGATAAAATTTTTAACATTTATTACAAGAATATTAGATATTAATAAATTTTTTTTTATTTTAGAATAACGATTAAATATAGACATACAATTTATTTAAAAACACTTATAATTCTGTAATATTATTATAGAAAAAATTACAAGTGTGTGTATAATATATTAGAAAAATGAATATTTTAGTTTTATTACCTAAAATAAGAAAGAGAGATGGATAGAGACATATTAAAGAATTCAAAGCTGGTGGTCAAAGTGAAAGATATGAATCACAAATCTTTTAGCCATGTGAAATTTTTTCAAAAAAATAAAATCAAATAAAAATTTTTAAAATTCTAAAAACTTTTAAATTAAAGACCCAATAACTTTTCTCAACAAAACTCAAACTCAAAGCAACCATGGTTCATGGCGTTTGCATTGATCACATCCTACACTATATGGAACCTTAACGCGAAGAAATAAAAAAGTTAGAAATTTACTTACCTTGCTTGATAACTGAACTACTTCAGCAAATCATCTTCGTTTCTCCTACTCCACCTTCCTTGATGATGCTTCAGTTACGTTTTGGAGGGAAGAAAACTATGATTTTTGTGAAGGAGTTAGGGCAATTTATGGTAATATCTGTCTTTCAGAAGGGTTTTTAATAAAAATTTAAAATCTGAAAAACGACGTCATTTGTTGCCACTAGGGACCTTTTTGTCCTATAAACTTTAGCTTCCTTCCAGCATGACATCGTACCAGACACCATTTGAATCATGTCAATCAATTTCGTTTGATTGAAATAACTTTTTTAATTATGAATACCAGTGAGAGTTGGCTTTTAGTTGTATGAAAAGTGAATTTTTAAATAATTGTTTAGTGATATAAATAAAAAATACATTTTGATTGTATTTATAAAAAAAGAGTACTCAATTATTTTAAGGTATGAAACCTAAAAAATAGAATTTTAAATTATATGTTATTATTTAAATTACTATTTTAGTGTTTTAATTTGTGAATTAGATATTTTAAAGATTAATTATATTTTACAATAACAATAATTATGTCATATGTACATAAAAATTAATCATTTATGTAGAATATATATTGAAATATAAAATACACATTAAAAATGAGTTAAACAATACATATATTTATACACAAATACATAATGAGGGACCCAAAAAATTTTAGTTAAGGAGACAAAAATATACTAAAATAAATTTTGCTAAATATTGATATATTTATATTTTAAAACTAAAATCATATATATAAGTACCCAAAAAACTAGATCTATATAAAAACTAATAGTATATTAATTTAAAATAATAAAAAATTTAAAGAATATTAATTAATAGATATATAAATAACATTCTATCGTATCTTAATTAAATTTGAAAAAAACTAATAATTTAAAAATTAAGTTTCAGCTTAATAATTAATTACTTAGTTAGTTTTAAAAATATGTTATCAATATTTATTAATGTTGAATTTATTTATTTATTTTTGGTTTTAATACTTATAATAAGATGAATATTATTTTATGTTAAATTTAATAATATAAAGTAGTTTCTTTAATATAAATTTCAATGGGAAAAAGATAATATAATAATGAGAGCAAATTGATTTATATGTATTTATTAATTTGTTTTTAAACTTCTAGTGGGGGAGGGCAAATGTCTCCGGTCCTTCTCATCTAAATCTTTTCCTGTAAATACATAATAGTTAATAGATAATTTAATAACTAAATTTTATGTATACATAATATTTTTTATTATAAAAATTATTATTATATTATATTTATTTTTATTTTTATTGTTAAAATTATTTAGATTTGTCGCTAGTATGAATTCTGATTAATAGTTAAAATAAGTCTAAAAAATTATGTATTTTTTCAATTTAGATTGATTGGATCAATTAGACTTTTTGTTGTCATTTAAAATATTTGGTTGAAAAAAATTAAAAAAAATTTAAAATAAAAAAATATGAATAACAAAAATTATTAATAGGTCAATGAGAGTTACCAAAAATGAAATAGTATTAATTTTTATAATTATTAATGGCAATGTTATAAATAATTATAAATTAAGCTTTTTTATTTTTGTTTTGTTTTTTTGTTCACAATATTACTTAATTTTTTATAAACTATTTTAACGATTAATCCGTACAAATTTTCTGGAGATTAGCAAAACTTATGAGACTAAATGTTATTAGATGATAAAAGTCAAGAAGAAAATAAGGTAAACGTCGGAGACATAGTGCTACGTGGTGGGTGAGCAATGTTTTACGAGTCTAAATGTGAGGCAATAAATGTATAATTGTATAGTGAATATTATAGTGTTAAAAAGTAGTGTTTATTTACTAAAAAAAATAAAAATTAATATTTAAAAGAGAAGTAAATACTAAATTGGTATTTAAAAGATTTTGACATTGACAAAATATTATCTGACTTTTATTATTGATAAAATAGTCCCTAAAAGATTTTAAAATTTGACAAACATGTCTCCGAACTCGCTAGAACAAATCTCCGATAAACACAATGCTGATATGGCCATCGTATTTCGATGAACTGACAAACTACCCCCCACACCCTAATCCCTCCCTCCCCAACGCAGACTCCTCCTCCATCTCCCTTCCCATCGCAGTCCTCCCCCTACCCAACGCAACCCTCTCCTTCTCTCTTCTCATCGCAGCCTCCCTTTCCTCACCCTCCTCATTGCAGTCCCTCAATGCACACTCCCCCATTCGCTTTCCCTCCCCATCGCATCCCCCTTTCCTCTCCCTCCCATCGCAGCCCCATAACCCCAACGCACACTCCCTCCTTCTCTCTCCCTCCCCAACGCATACTCTCCCTCCTTCTCTCGACACCACCACTCACAGCAACAACAACCTCAATATCAACAGCAACAGCAACAGCAACCTCCACCACTCGTAGCAATAGCAACAACAACCTCAATGGCAAGAGCACCATCAAGAACCATCGCCGCCACCATCGAAGGCACAACAAGGTCTGGAATATGCATATCCCCTCAGCACCTTAATTGCGCCGCTCCTCTGCACATATAACAGCCTCTGAAACAAGAAAATTAAAAACGAAGCAATGTTTTCAATTGGACAGCGAGGTCCGTAGATCCTGGCAACGAAGAATGGGAAACCATTAGCGGAAGTGGCAGCGTTGGCCTGAGGCTGAGCGGTAGCAGTGTCCTACAATGTATGCAACGGGGAGGAAGGAGGAAGTGTGACGGAGAGGGCTAAGGCATTGGATTTTAGGTACTTGTGGTGGTGTTGAGGGAGGGAGGGGGAGAGGGAGGAGGAGTGTGCG
>NC_029775.3:18796182-18817524 GCF_000817695.3 Arachis duranensis
TGCGATGGGGAGGGAGATGGAGAGAGAATCTGCGTTGGGGAGGGAGGGATTAGGGTTTGAGGGTGGTTTGCTAGGTCACCAAAATACGGTGGCCATGTCAGCATTATGCTTGTCGAAGATTTGCTCCGGCGAGCTCGGAAACACGGTTATCAAATTTTAAAATCTTTTAGGGACTATTTTGTTAATAGCAAAAGTCAGGTACCATTTTGTTAGCGTCAAAATCTTTCGGGTACCAATTTGGTATTTTCCTCTTATATCATTTTAGTATATTCGGTTCAATACTAATAAATTTTTGGTTAAACCTTTAAACTTTTAAATTTTTTATTTTACGAGTTCGATTTTCAAAATTTACCAAAAATTTGTATCTCATTGAACAAATAATAAACGCAAGTTATGTCTCGATATATTTGCAGAACAACCAAACAAACTACAATATCTATATGGACAATTGGATATGACATTACAATTGTCATGATACTATTTCTCCCAAAAATTTAAGTTGACAAGAGAAAGCATATGAATGATTTTATCTTTAATCCGTCACTTCAAATAATAATTTTTTGTTGGGTTTGTTTGAATCAATTCTTTTGTATAAATAAACTTTTTTTATTTTTTTATTTGCCTTTTACTTAAATTCTATTAAATTCTATACTTTTATTACAACATAGTATTAGAATTTTTATGATTGAAAAATTTAAAGTTCGATTCTTATTAAATTTCGAAAGAAAAGGAATTTTAGCATAAGACAAATATAAAAAAAATCTATTAAAAATGTAAATAAATTCAAAAGAAATTTTTACTTAATAAGACATGTTATAAATACAATTATTTAATCTTTTTATGAACTTAAATTTAAAAAAAAAAATTGCAACAATTAATGTTGTAAGTTCAAAGATGAAGCTACATTGTAGCCTTGTGAACTGACAAAATTCCGTAATCACGTTTGTTAGGGTTTCCTGAGTTAAGGTACCAAGGAATAGAGTTTGGTTTGTGAATCCTCAAAAAAAATGATAAGGGTTAGGAATGTAAATTAGTTATGGGTAATTGCTAGATGTAACCTTGATTGATGATGATGAGTTAACATGATTGATGTTGCTGAAAACTCTGTTAAGTGGTTGAATTATTATTGCTGAATGTAGTGCAGACTCTTAATGTTGTGAAAGTGTGATCATGTTATGTTTATCGTATAAATTCTTGATGTTTAGGAATCTGAAGCTCTTGGGCAAAATTAGGGCATAATTCTGGTAGAAATGGTAATAAAGTTGAGAATTGTATATTGAATGGGCCTTGTGCGAAATTGCTAATGCGAAAATGCCCGCCTAACTGATAGCCTAAGATTTCTAATGTGGGAATGTTCGCCTAATTGATCGCCTACCTCTTACCTACCGTGATGCCACGTAATTAACATGAGTTCGCCCATGATGATAATTGTGCCTAATTGACACAGTAAAGAGACCATATTCGGGGTTCGCCCTGAGTAACGTCAAGTTGCAGGTAGACAACCGACACATGAGCTCATGGCCTGTGCTAGGAACAAGCATGCATCATCTTGTTTGTGCATATAAACTTCTTGTGAATTATTTATTTCCCTTTTCCTAATTGTCTATACTATTTACTTGTTGTATGTATGTTTGTGCCATGCGTCCTGTGTTTGTTTTTTTTCTATTTCACGACAACTTAGAGATAGTGACTTTAGGTTCCCCTTTTACCTTGCTGAGAACTCTAGGTTCTCACCCTTCTTCTTTTTCTTTCTCCCCCTCCCCGATGGGATCGGCAGAGGAGCTCATTGAGTTTTGGGTTTCGGTACATCACCCACGTTTCGATCCCTGTATGTCGTACATGTTTGCTCTAGCTGCAGACCATTCTGAAGATTGACCTAACTGACCTTTTACTCCTTTTGATGATTAGTAGTATTACTTTTCCCTCGCTTTTGTAGTACTTTTAGAGGGGTAGAACCTCTTAGTAGTTCGGTTCCAATTTAAGAAACCCGTGTGAAGGTTGGGAATGACTTCCTCTTTTGTATCAGTATATATAACTTGGTGTAGTACTCAACTTTTGGATAGATGACATGTATTCCTAAACTTAACTCCTGTATATATTTGCATATATGTATGTATGATATTCTCTGCTACCATGTGTTTATCTGTGACATAGCTTTAAGAACTAACCTTACGAGCAACTAAATGATATTTCACAATTAATAGTTTAGTCATGCTAAACCGATAAAGGCTTTTATTAATATTAGCTTATGAAATCCGAGTCTAGAGCCAAGTAGGTCCTTATGACAAGTAACACCTAAATGATTGACATTGGTCATGACGTGTGATTAGCGGATATTTTATACGCTTTTTGGGGGTATTTTCATATAGTTTTTAGTAGGATCTAGCTACTTTTTAGTATATTTTTAATAGTTTTTATTCAAAAATCACATTTCTAGACTTTACTATGAGTTTGTGTGTTTTTCTGTGATTTCAGGTATTTTCTGGCTGAAATTGAGGGGCCTGAGCAAAAATCTGATTCAGAGGCTGAAAAAAGACTGCAGATGCTGTTGGATTCTGACCTCCTTGTACTCGAAATGGATTTTCTGGAGCTACAGAAATTCAATTGACACGCTCTCAATTGTGTTGGAAAGTAGACATCCTGGGCTTTCCAGCAATTTATAATAGTTCATACTTTACCCGAGTTTTGATGATGCAAACTGGCGTTTAACGCCAACTTTCTACCCTATTCTGGCGTTAAGTGCCAAAACTGGGCTAAAAGCTGGAGTTAAACGCCCAAACTGGTACCAAAGCTGGAGTTAAACGCCAGGAATAGCCAATGCACGTTAAAGCTTCAATGCTCAGCCCAAACACACACCAAGTGGACCCCGGAAGTGGATTTATGCACTATCTATCTTAGCTTATTCATTTTCTGTAAACCTAGGTTACTAGTTGAGTATAAAAACTACTTTTAGAGATTCATTCAGACCTCATGACATTTTACATCTGAATTTGTATCTTCCACGGCATGAGTTTCTAAACCCCATGGTTGGGGGTGAGGAGCTTTGCTGTGTCTCGATGGATTAATACAATTACTTCTGTTTTCTATTCAATCACACTTGATTCTATTCTAAGATATTCACTCGCACTTCAACACTCATCATCATTCTCAACCTATGAACGCGTGCCTGACAACCACTTTCATTCTACCTTAGATTAAGTGTGTATCTCTTGGATCCCTGGTTCACGAGTTTGACTGCCTCTCCAGACAACAGAGCGTTCAATCCGTGAGACCAGAGTCTTCGTGGTATAAGCTAGAATCAATTGGCAGTATTCTTGAGATCCGGAAAGTCTAAACCTTGTCTGTGGTATTCCGAGTAGGATTTGGGATGGGATGACTGTGAGGAGCTTCAAACTCATGAATGTTGGGTGATAAACCACTATTTTATGGTTTATATTGTGTTTAATTTAGTGGTTTTATCAAGTTTTTCACTCACTTATTCATATGATTTGCATGATTTTACAATTCCTTCCTAGTTTAGTTCTATGATTGAAAACTTGCTTCTTAGAGATCTTTTAATTATGTATTTTAATTCTCCTCTATACCATTCGATGCTGTGATCTGTGTGTTAAGTGTTTCAAGCCTCATAGGGCAGGAATGGTTTAGAGAATGGAGAAGAAGCTTGCAAAAAGGGAAGGAGCACAAGAAATAAAGAAGACAACCAGCAAACAGCGACATGCACGCATGGCTAACGCGTGCGCACAAATTGGACAAAATCACAGTGACGCGTACACGTGCTTGACGCATACGCGTGGATTGGAGTTCGTGCAAACGATGCGAGTGCACGCCTGACGCTTACGCGTGGAGAGGAAAATGATTGACGCGTATGCGTGAACGACGCGTACGCGTCCTGTGCGATTTGCAGAAATTACAGAATACGCTGGAGACAGTTTCGGGCCACGTTTTGACCCAGATTTCGGCCCAGAAACACAGATTAAAGTCAAAAAACATGCAGAGACTCGGAATATCAGATCATAATTCACTTTTTCATATTTTTAGATGTAGCTTTTAGAGAGAGAGGTTCTCTCATCTCTCTTAGGATTTAAGATTAGGATTCCTCTTAAAGGATTTAGGATTTCTTTTAATCATTAGGATTGTTTCTTCATACCAGGTTCAATAATTTATGTTTCTCTTCTATTTTTATTTACTCTGATACTTTTATTTGTATATAATTTATGTTGCCCAATTGGCTTATGAACCATTCATGTTAGGATTTTCTTAGTTAATATAATTTGAGATATTTCAGACTCATGATTGTTTTGCTCTATTTATGATTTATTTTCCCTTTTGGCTTTGGTTAATTAATTGGTAACACTTGAGTTATCAAACTCAGTAGTGGTTGAAATAGGCAATTGCTAATTGATTTAGATCGCTCTAAAAGTTGACTAGGACTTGAGGATGAATTTTATTAGTCTGCCTAACTTTCCTTTATTTAATGAGGGATAACTAAGCAGGATTAAAATCCAATTTTAACACACCTGATAAGGATAACTAGGATAGGAATTCTAATTCTCATACCTTGCCAAGAGATTTTCTAGTATTAATTTATTTTTCTTGTCAATTAGACTACTTGCTCAAACCTTATCAAACCCAAAAATACTATTTTCCATAACCAATAATAAATCATACTTTCCTGCAATTCCTTGAGAAGACGACCCGAGGTTTGAATACTTCGGTTAATTATGTTTATTGGGTTTGTTACTTATGACAACCAAATGTTTGTAAGAAAGGAATTCTTGTCGGTCTAGAAGCTATACTTACAACGCGATCATATTTGTGAAATTCTTTACCGATAGAGAATTCGTTCTTCAAAATGGCGCTGTTGCCGAAGAATTGCAAACGTGTGCCTTATTATTGGTTATTGTAAATATTTTTTTCCACGTGTTTATTTGTTTTTGTTTTCCATTCTTATTTCTAATAGCTACTATGAGTTCTCACCCCTCTCGCTTTGAGTTTGGTTCTAATTTTGTCGAAAAGAATAGAAGCTATAACAGGAATATGCATCAAGGTCTAAGTAATCAAAGATAGATGGAGCCAAGAGGATCTGATCAACCCTTTAGGCAACAACACCTTCCAAGATATCATGGACAAAGACCATTCTACAATGCATGCCAAACTAATAGATATGGTGGACCCACTTGTAATTATCAACAAACCCCACCATATGCATATAGACCATCCTCTCAACATAACTTTGAACCACCACACTCACAAGCTCCCTTCCACCATTCACCACCGTATGATCCTTATTCACTCCAATTCTAATCCAATCACTCCTAAGAACCACCACTTCCCCATACACCATGTCCATATCCATTAAGCCAAGAATCACAGATTCGCTTTGAAGAATCAGTAGATCAATTTCGTGCAACTCTCCATCAATTGGAGCAAGCAATAAATCAATTATCTTCCAGACGTTCAGACACTCAAGGAACTCCTATAGCTTCTTGTGGAGAATCTAATGAAGAACGTAGCATGAAGGAGACACTAGAAACTCCAGTGGACAGTATAGAGCATAACTTCGTACTGGAACAAGTAGAGGAAGCTGTCATTATAGAAGAAGAAGAGTTGGTTGAAGATTTAGGAGGTGCTGAACCTCCATGGGAATCCAGAGTTGTGGAGAATTCCGTCAAGGATGTTACAATTGATGCTAAGGAGGATAGTGCACAACTCCCAAAGCATGTATCTTATGAGGAACTGGACGGAACAACCCAAGACGCAAGTTTCCTTGATGATGATACTCACAAGTCAAGTTCTCTTAGTGATGATCTTGCATCCGCAAGTGAATTCTTTGAGATAGAAGAATCTTTCCCAAGTGAATACGAAGATGATGTAGAGGTAGAATTTTTTCAACCTCCCAATTATGACTCAAGTGATGAGGAAGATATTGAAGACTTTGATCAAGACATGGTTGAAATTGAAGAAGTTTGTAAAGAGGTGAAAGAATTCACAGAAGACCACAAGGGAGTAGAGCTTGCAAAACCACTGGAAACACCTATCCCAAGGCCATTACCGCCCAATACAAACTTCAAGTGGGTAAAATCCTTAGCTTTTATCTTTACTTTTCCACTTGAATATGGTTTACTTGAAATAGATGGCCAGCTTAGAGCTCTCTGCGGCTTTAAGAGTAAAAGGGAAATAACTCGCACTCAGCGCTGGTATGCAAGATTCAATGAGGTTTCATACTTCAATTTGAGGTGCAAGGATTGTTGTCAAGCTCAATTCTATGGATTTTGAAAGCTGTTTGGTCACTACAGTGAGAATTCAGATTACTCACCACCTGGCTGAAAAAATGTAGATCAAGACAAAAACGGGTATAAAAGTAAAGTTTGGGATCCTGGACTCTATTCTGACATTCAACACTCCGGGAGCCTTGAAGCCTGTTTGAACTCACCTAAGGGCTTTACGTACTTTGTTTGGGACCCCGGAGGCTGTTGGCATTCCAAACATTGGTGGAGATTTCTGGACGAATTCAAGCACAAGCCACCATAACAGGAAGCTCATCAAATGTCCAACTTAAGGACTTTAACTAAAAGTGCTAGGTGGGAGACAACCCACCATGGTATGATCGTTCCTTTTTCAGTTTAATCTATTTTTGAATTTTGATTGAACCTAGAATTTTTGCATGACATTCATCGCATTTTGCATTCTGCATACTGCAAAAAAGGGGGATCGACGCGCAAGCGTCTACGACGCGCACGCGTCGTATGTGCCTACGCAAGTAAACAGTGAGTTGCGCGAGGGACGCGTGGGAAGGGTGCATGGCGCACAAGCCACACCACGCGTACGCGTGCCACACGCATACACGCCCCCTGCAAAAGGTCCAACCCACGCGTAAGCGTCACCGACGCGTCCGCGTGGGTGCGTGAATCGGCGTTATTGGGGTTTCGCACAGAAAGTTGTGCGGGATTGCGGATGGCCTCGTGCGTTTTGCACGATCCCTAATCACGCATACGCGTGAGAGACGCTCTCGCATCCCTCCCCTATACGCTCACCCACGCGTCCGCGTGTGTGACGCGTTCGCTCCGTTAGCGCCGTGCACCTTGCACGCAGCGCGCCGCCTAATCCGTTTCCTTTTCTTCTCTTTTCTAATCCTATTTATGTATTGTTTTCCTCCCTCTTTTCTTCTTCATTCTTCTTCTACCTCTTGCACTTTTCTTAATTTTCTTTTTAGCATAATTATTTATGGTCTCTTTTTCTTTCTTCTTCATGCATTTTTATGTTGGTGTTGGAACTTTACTTAGGTCTTTCACTATTACTTGTGGATTATTATGGAGTTGTTTAACAATTCATATTACTTGGAATGCTTGCATGTTCCAAATTCATTCTTCCCCTATCATATTAAACATGCATACTAAGTGTTTGTGAAAAAGCCCGTATGGCATTGTGCATTCTTCATTATTCTATCCTTCTACTCTAATGCCTGTTTTTCACAAAACCCTTTTCAATATTTTATTAATTAAATATAATTGTCCATACAAACATTATTGTTAGTTTCTTACGACTACTAATACATTTTGGCTTTTAATGCTTGATCTATGCTACTCATGCCTTTACCCGCATGCCAATAAACATCTTGCATTTAATTGCCTCAATTTATCATGTTATGTTTCCATTGATGTCCTAATTTTATGGAGTCGCGACCATGTGTTAATGACATTCTTATTTATTTTGGCATGATTATGACTCGTACTGTCCTCTCCCTTGCTCTATCCCTTTGACTTCATGTCCCCTTCTCTTCTCCCTTTTTAGGATGGCCACTAGGAAGGGTAAAGAGAAAGACTCTACAACGAGCACCGGCTGAGTAACCACAACCCCCGCCCACCTGCACAGCTTAGCATGCACCGAGGACGGTGCAATCTTTAAATGTGGGGAGGTCGATGCCAATCTCCATAGGTTAGTCACCTTCTTCTCAACACCAATTTTTGTTTTTCATTGTTGCATTTGCATGTCTGATTGCATGTTTGTCTGATTTTGTGCATATATTACCATTACTTGGTTGAAGTGATGAATTCTTTTTCAAGAAACTTTTTAGAATATTTCACTAATTTGAATTAAAATTTTTGTTAAACTTGTCTGAAGAAATATTATTTTGGAACATGGTTTAGAGCTCGAATATGGTTTTGAGCCTATTTGATTGGTTGCATTTTATCAACCAATATATTTTATTTTTGTGTGTTATTCTCTTTAAAATTGTAATCTTTGTCTTGCTTAATTCTATATTTCCATTGTTTGATGTATGCATGCACTTATATGATTGAGGCCTTGTTTCACTAAGCTTACATACCCATATGGCCTTACCCTTTCGTTATCCTTTGCAAACCAATTTGAGCCTATTTTACCCATTTGTTCTTTACTTTAGCTCATTACTAACTCTAAGCAGAAAATAATAATGTCCTTAATTTGAATCTTTGGTTAGCTTAGACTAGTAAAAGTGCTCATGATTTAAGTGTGGGGAAGTTGGGTTTGAAAATATTTGGTTTGAGTAATTAGGTGTTGTATATTTTTGTGAAAATGTGCAAAATAATAGTTGAACACATATTATTGCATTCAATACTTTAATCATATGCATTGAGAAAAACAAGAGAAAAGAAAAAAAATATAATAATAGAAAAAGAAAAAAAGAAAAGAAAAAAAGTGCAAAAGAAAAGAAAAAGAGCAAATAATAAAAGGGGACAAAATGCCCCAAAATAAGTGTTGGTATCAATGCATATGTACTGTACTCAAATTTAGGATGCATGAATACGTGAAAAACCCAGTTAATGGGAAGTTAGATTATGCATTTTAATTAAATGGATTGTCTTAAGTTAGGTGGGAAGTTTAGGTTAATTAAGGATTCAGATTTTAGTCCACTTGACCAAATACAATCCTACCTTGACCCTAACCCCATTACAACCCTTAAACGACCTCTTGATTTGTGTATTTGTGCATTAAATTTTTGTTGATTGGTAGAAGAACATTAAGCCTTAGAAAGCAAGGTTAGTAGAGAATTGAGAGAATCGAACCTTAAACACCTGAGCGATTAGAGTGCATACACTTCTAGTAAGGGTTCGATGCTCGATTCCTTGTTCCCTACTTTCATGAGCTATTTTCTTCTTAAGTTATTTGTACTTTATTTTCTGATTTGAATTAGTGAAATCCAGTTCATATTTGTTCTTGAAAAATTTATTTACTTTTTCACCAAGTAGGTAGAATTATTTTAGCATGTAGTTGCATTCACATTCATAGGTTGCATTGCATGAGTCCTGCTTTTTCCTACTCATTTATTTTGTCTCCTTGAGCTTAGCATGAGGACATGCTAATGTTTAAGTGTGGAGAGGTTGATAAACCACTATTTTATGGTTTATATTGTGTTTAATTGAGTGGTTTCATCAAGCTTTTCACCAACTTATTCATATAATTTGCATGATTTTACAATTCCTTCCTAGTTTAGTTCTATGACTGAAAACTTGCTTCTTAGAGATCTTTTAATTATGTATTTTAATTCTCCTCTATACCATTCGATGTCGTGATCTGTATGTTAAGTGTTTCAAGCCTCATAGGACAGGAATGACTTAGAGAATGGAGAAGAAACTTGCAAAAAGGGAAGGAGCACAAGAAATAAAGGAGACAACTAGCGAACAGCGACGCGCACGCATGGATGATGCGTGCGCGCAAATTGGACAAAATCACAGCGACGCGTACGCGTGGATTGGAGTTCGCACAAACGACGCGAGCGCGCGCCTGACGCGCACGCGTGGAGAGGAAAATCGATGAATGACGCGTACGCGTCGTCACGCGTACGCGTGACCTGCGCGATCTGCAAAAATTACAGAATACGCTGGAGATAGTTTCGGGCAACATTTTAACCCAGATTTTGGCCTAGAAACATAGATTAAAGTCAGGAAACATGCAGAGACTCGGGATATCAGATCATAATTCACTTTTTCATATTTTTAGATGTAGCTTTTAGAGAGAGAGGTTCTCTCCTCTCTCTTAGGATTTAGGATTAGGATTCCTCTTAAAGGATTTAGGATTTCTTTTAATCATTAGGATTGTTTCTTCATACCAGGTTCAATAATTTATGTTTCTCTTCTATTTTTATTTACTCTGATGCTTTTATTTGTATCTAATTTATGTTGCCCAATTGGCTTATAAACCATTCATGTTAGGATTTTCTTAGTTAATATAATTTGAGGTATTTCAGACTCATGATTGTTTTGCTCTATTTATGATTTATTTTCCCTTTTGGCTTTGGTTAATTAATTGGTAACACTTGAGTTATCAAACTCAGCAGTGGTTGAAATTGGCAATTGCTAATTGATTTAGATCGCTCTAAAAGTTGACTAGGACTTGAGGATCAATTTAATTAGTCTGCCTGACTTTCCTTTATTTAATGAGGGATAACTAAGCAGGATTAAAACCCAATTTTAACACACCTGATAAGGATAACTAGGATAGAAATTCCAATTCTCATACCTTGCCAAGAGATTTTCTAGTATTAATTTATTTTTCTTGTCAATTAGACTACTTGCTCAAACTTTTTCAAACCCAAAAATATTGTTTTCCATAACCAATAATAAATCATACTTCCCTGCAATTCCTTAAGAAGACGACCCGATGTTTGAATACTTCGGTTAATTATTTTTATTGGGTTTGTTACTTGTGACAACCAAACGTTTGTAAGAAAGGAATTCTTGTCGGTCTAGAAGCTATACTTACAACGCGATCATATTTGTGAAATTCTTTACCGATAGAGAATTCGTTCTTCAAAATGGTTTTCATTGGGCGTAGTGACAGACGCAAAAGGATCACTGGATCCTATTCCAACACAAGTGAGAATCGACAGATGATTAGCCATGTATATGGACCTTTTTCACTGAAAGGACGAATGGTAGCCATTGACAACGATGATCCACCAACATACTGCTTGCCATGGAAGGAGCCTTGCATGCGTAAAGAAGAAGACAGTAGGAAAGTAGAGATTCAGAAGACAGAGCATCTCCAAAACTCCAACCCATTCTCTATTGCTGCATAACAAGTATTTATTTCATGTTCTTTTATTTTTCGCAATTAAAACTAAAAACCATTATTGATATCCTGACTAAGAATAATAAGATAACCATAGCTTGCTTCAAGCCGGCAATCTCTGTGGGATCGACCCTTACTCACGTAAGGTATTACTTGGACGACCCAGTGCATTTGCTGGTTAGTTGTGCGGAATTGCTAAATTGTGATTGTAATTTTTGTGCACCAAGTTTTTGGTGCCTTTGCCGGGGATTGTTCGAGTTTAGACAACTGACGGTTCATCTTGTTACTTAGATTAGGTAAAATTGTCTTTTTGTTAGTTTAGAGTCTTTTTATTTTCTTTTCAAAAACATTTTCAAAAATCTTATTTTTCTTTATTAATTTCTTTTCCTTGAGTCTTGTTTCAAGTTTTAAGTTTGGTGTCTTTTGTTGCTTTTTATCTTATACATTCTCGAATTATTAGTGTTCAAGGTACAAAAATTTTTAAGTTTGGTGTCTTTTGTGTTTTTCTTTTCTTAAAGATTTTCAAAATTTGTTCTTGGTGTTCATCTTGACATTTAAAGTTTCGTGTCCCTTAGTGTTTCCCTCCAAAAATTTTCAAAAGATAAGGGAGCTAGATCTAAAAGTTTTAAGTCTTGTGTCTTTTGTGTATTTTTCTCTTTCCTCATAAAATTCAAAAATAAAAAAATATATATCCTTTCCTTTAATTGCTCATTATTTTCGAAATTTTAGTCTTATTCTATTATTGTGATTAAAAAATTTTAAGTTTGGTTTTTTCTTATTAAGAAAGTTTCAACATTTAAAATTTTGAAATCATATCTTTTTCAAAACTCCCTAACAATTTTTTTCTCTCTTCATTTTTCAAAAATCCTGACCCAAAAATTTTTCAAATCTTTTTTATTAATTAATTATTTTAGTTTTTAATTTTTTATTTTAAAAAAAATAATAAATAATAATAATAATAAGTACAATAAAAATATATAAAAATTCTTTGTTTACAATCAACATCATATCCCTTTCTCCATCATAGATCTAAGTAGAAATGAATAGTCCAGAAGGACTTTGGGGCCATATGCTAATCCCACTACTGCTTTATATGGGGGCAGCATCTGTATACCCCCCATTAAAGCTAGTAATTTTGAGCTAAACCCTCAGCTTATTATCATAGTGCATCAAAATAGCCAGTATTACGGTCTTCCACAGGAAGAACCTACTGAGTTTCTGGCATAATTCTTACAAATTTCTGACACAGTACGTGATAAGGAAGTAGATCAGGATGTCTACAGACTATTACTGTTTCTATTTGCTGTAAAAGATCAAGCTAAGAGGTGGTTAAATAACCAACCCACAACAAGCATAAAGACATGGAAACAGCTGTCAGAAAAATTCCTGAATCAATATTTTCCTCCAAAAAGGATAACACAACTAAAGCTGGATATCCAAGGCCTCAGACAAGGAAATAATGAATCTCTTTATGATGCCTGGGAAAGATACAGAGAGATGCTAAGGAAATGCCCATCTGAAATATTTTCAGAATGGGTGCAGTTAGACATCTTCTACTATGGGCTTACAGAAAAAGCTCAGTTATCTCTAGACCACTCAGCTGGTGGATCTATACACATGAGAAAGACGATTGAAGAGGCTCAAGAGCTCATAGATACGGTTGCTAGAAATCATCATCTGTACTTAAATAGTGAGTCCTTCATAAAAGAAGAAGCTAAGGCAATATCCATTGACTTTAGTCCTCAGGAACAAGTTGCTGAACTTAATCAGCAGCTATCTTCTATAACAAAATAGTTAGCAAAATTTAAGGAGATGCTACAAGAAACCAAGAATGCTAATAAAGACATGGAAACACAGTTGAATCAGACAAAACAGCAGTTATCAAAACAGATAACAGAAGAGTGCCAAGCAGTTCAATTAAGAAGTGGAAAAATATTGAACACCTCAACTCAATGCAGCTGAAAGCTAAAAAGAGAACAACTGATAGAGCATGAGCAAACTGCCACACAAAGTCCCTCTGAGGACATTAAGAGCCCAGAGAGGAATAATTCTGGCATTCAAACGCCAGAAAAGGGTGAAAAACTGGCATTAAATGCCCAGTGGATGCCCAGTTCTGGCGTTCAAATGCCAGAAAAGGGTGAAAAGTTGGCGTTAAATGCCCAACCCATGTCCAGTTCTGGCGTTTAAATGCCAGAAAGATGAGGGAATCTGGCGTTAAGCGCCCATCCAGCCCCCAAGCCTGGCGTTCAAGCGCCAATGAGGGATCAGACACCTACAAGTACTAATAGTAACCCCTCTAAGAAGGCTTCTCCAACACCTCTGTAGGAAATAAACCTGCAGCAACTAAGGTTGAAGAATAAAAAGCTAAGATGCCTTATCCTCAGAAACTCTGCCAAGCAGAATAGGATAAATAATTTGCCTGTTTTGTAGACTATCTCAGGACTCTTGAAATCAAGATTCCATTTGCAGAGACACTTGAGCAAATACCCTCTTATGTTAAGTTCATGAAAGAGATCTTAAGTCATAAGAAGGATTGGAGGGAAACTAAAAAAGTCTTCTTCACTGAAGAATGCAGTGCAGTCATTTTAAAGAGCTTCCCAGAGAAGCTTAAGGATCTTGGAAGCTTCATGATACCATGCACATTAGAGGGCACTTGTACCAAGACAGCTCTATGTGATCTTGGGGCAAGTATCAACCTAATCCCTGCATCCACTATCAGATAGCTTGGCTTGACTGAAGAGGTCAAACCAAGCCGGATCTATCTTCAACTTGCTGATGGCTCCATTAAATATCCATCAGGCATAATTGAGGATATGATTGTCAAGGTTGGGCCATTCACCTTTCACACTGACTTTGTGGTGCTGGAAATGGAGGAGCACAAGAGTGCAACTCTCATTCTAGGAAGACCTTTCCTAGCAACTAGATGAACCCTCATTGATGTCCAAAAAGGGGAGGTGACTCTGAGAGTCAATGAGGATGAGTTTAAGTTAAATGCTGTCAAAGCTATATAGCATCCAGACACCTCAAAAGATTGCATGAGCCTTGATATTATTGACTCTCTGGTAGATGAGGTCAATATGGCTGAGAGTTTCGAATCAGAGCCAGAGGACATCTTTGAAGATGTTCAGCCTGATTTGGAGGAACCAGAGGAAACAGAAAAGCTTCTAAAATTTCCTCAGGAAGATAATAAGCCTCCTAAACCCGAGCTCAAACCACTACCACCATCCCTGAAATATGCATTTCTGGGAGAGGATGTCACTTTTCCCGTAATCATAAGCTCTGCTTTAGAGCCACAGGAAGAGAAGCACTAATTCAGGTGCTAAGGACACACAAGACAGCTCTTGGGTGGTCCATAAGTGATTTTAAGGGCATTACCCAGCCAGATGCATGCACAAGATCCTATTGGAGGATAATGCTAAGCCAGTGATTCAACCACAGAGGCTGCTAAATCCAGCCATAAAGGAGGTGGTGCAGAAAGCGGTCACCAAATTACTAGAGGCTGAGATTATTTATCCCATTTCTGATAGCCCCTGGGTGAGCCCTGTTCAAGTTGTACCCAAAAAGAGAGGCATGACAGTGGTTCATAATGAAAAGAATGAACTGGTTCCTACAAGAACAGTTACAGGGTGGCATATGTGTATTGACTACAGAAGGCTCGATATAGCCACCAGAAAGGATCATTTTCCTTTACCATTCATAGACCATATGCTAGAAAGACTAGCAGGTCATGACTATTACTACTTTTTGGACGACTATTCAGGTTATAACCAAATTGCAGTAGATCCTCAGGATCAAAAGAAAACATCATTCACATGTCCATCTGGAGTATTTGCCTACAAAAGGATGCTTTTTGGTCTGTGCAATGCACCAGCAACCTTTCAGAGATGCATGCTCTCTATCTTCTCTGATATGGTGGAAAATTTTCTGGAAGTCTTCATGGATGACTTCTCAGTATTTGGAGACTCATTTAGCTCCTGTCTTGATCATCTAGCACTTGTTCTGAAAAGGTGCCAAGAGACTAACCTGGTTTTAAAATGGGAAAAATGTCACTTTATGGTGACTGAAAGAATTTTCCTTGGGCATAAAATTTCGAACAAAGGAATAGAGGTGGATTAAGCTAAGGTAGAGGTAATTAAAAAATTACCACCACCCACCAATGTTAAGGCAATCAGAAGTTTTTTGGGACATGCAAGATTCTACAGGACGTTTATAAAGGATTTTTCAAAAATCGTAAAACCCCTGAGTAACCTGCTAGCTGCTGATACACCATTTGTCTTTGACACAGAGTGTTTACAGGCCTTTGAGACTCTGAAGGCTAAGTTGGTCACAATGCCTGTCTTTTCTGTACCAGACTGGACATTACCATTCGAACTAATGTGTGATGCCACTGATCATGCTATTGGTGCAGTATTGGGACAGAGGCATAACAAGCTTCTGCATGTCATTTACTATGCCAGCCGTGTTCTAAATGACGCACAGAAGAACTACACAACCACATAAAAGGAACTGCTTGTAGTGGTTTATGCCATTGACAAGTTTAGATGCTATTTAGTAGGATCAAAAGTGATTGTGTACACTGACCATGCTGCTCTCAAAAATCTACTCACAAAGCAGGATTCAAAACCCAGGCTCATAAGATAGGTGTTGCTTCTGCAAGATTTTGATATAGAAATAAGAGACAGAAAAGGGACAGAGAACCAAGTGGCTGATCACTTATCTCGGATAGAACCAGTGGCAAGAGCATCCCTCCCTTCCACTGAGATCTCTGAAACCTTCCCCTATGAGCAACTCTTTGCCATTCAGGAAGTGCCATGGTTTACAGACATTGTAAACTATAAAGCTGTGAGATTCATACCCAAGGAGTACAGCAGGCAGCAAATGAAAATATTGATTTCTGATGCAAAGTACTACTTGTGGGATGAGCCATATCTCTTTAAGAGATGTACAGATGGAATAATCCGTAGATGCGTGCCTAGAGAAGAAGCACAGAAGATCCTATGGCATTGTCATGGATCACAATATGGAGGACATTTCAGAAGTGAGTGAACAGCCACAAAAGTCCTCCAATGTGGCTTCTACTGGCCTACCCTCTATAGAGGCTCCCGAGAGTTTGTACTTAACTGTGACAATTGCCAGAGAGCTGGTAATCTACCTCATGGTTACGCCATGCCTCAACAAGGGATCCTAGAGATCGAATTGTTTGACGTATGGGGTATTGACTTCATGGGGCCTTTTCCACCATCATACTCAAACACTTATATTCTGCTGGCAGTGGACTATGTATCTAAATGGGTAGAGGCAATTGCAACACCCACCAATGATACTAAGACAGTGCTAAAATTCCTCCAGAAACATATCTTCAGCAGGTTTGGTGTCCCTAGAGTACTAATCAGTGATGGGGGCACTCATTTCTACAATAAACAGCTTTACTCTGCTATGGTTTGATATGGAATTAGCCACAATGTAGCAACTCCATATCATCCACAGACAAATGGGCAGGCTAAAGTCTATAATAGAGAACTAAAAAGAATTCTGGAACGGACTGTAAATGCCCGTAGAAAGGATTAGGCAAAGAGCTTGGATGATGCTCTGTGGGCATACAGAACAGCATTCAAGACTCCTATAGGAACTTCTCCATACCAGTATGTGTATGGCAAGGCCTGTCATCTGCCTGTGGAACTGGAGCATAAGGCCTAATGGGAAACCAGATTACTGAACCTTGATGCCAAATTAGCTGGAGAGAAAAGATTGCTCCATCTGAATGAGCTAGAGGAATTCAGACTCAATGCTTTCGAAAATGCAAAAATTTACAAGGAAAAAGCAAAAAGGTGGCATGACAAGAAACTGTTATCCAGAGTCTTTAAGCTAGGACAGAAGGTTCTGCTGTTTAATTCTAGGCTCAGACTATTCCCTAGAAAATTAAAATCCCGGCGGAGGAGACAATATGTGATTACAAGTGTGTCACCATATGGATATGTAGAGCTTCAGGATATTGACTCTGAAAAAAAGTTCATTGTTAATGGACAAAGAGTCAAGCATTATCTTGAGAGCAATGTTGAGCAAGAATACTCAAAACTGAGACTAGATTAAAGCTCAGAAAGGTCCAGCTAAAGACAATAAAGAAGCGCTTGCTGGGAGGCAACCCAGCCATTGGTAAAGTTTATTTGTTACTTACATAATAATTATAGGAGCTTGACATAAATTATTTTCAACATTGATTCTCAATTACAGAAGTTTATAGAGTTACAGAAGGATTCAGAGCATAAAGCAGAGAAAAAAGAGCTCACTGGCACGAAAATGCTAGTAAGGGGTGTTTTGGGGTTAAACGCCAGAATGGGCACCATTATGCGCGTTTAACGCTGGTAAAGATACCTTTCTGGGCGTTAAACGCCAGAATGGATACCATTCTGAGCGTTTAACGCCAGAATTGTAGCATCTTGGGCGTTTAGAAAAACGCCTAGTGATAAAGGCTTTCTGGTGTTTAACGCCAGCCAGGGTACCTAGCTGGGCGTTAAACGCCCAAAAGAAGCAGCAAATGGGCGTTAAACGCCAGAATAGATGCCATTCTGGGTATTTAACACCAGGAATGTGGAGGGGAGGAAGTTTTGTTTCCAACTCAAAATTTTTTTTCAAATTTTCATGTTTCCATCCAAAATTTCTTGCATAAACATGTTACAAATTATCATCTTTCAATTTCAATTTCAAAAAAAAATTAATTAAAAATAAATTTTTAATCCTAAAAATCTTTGTCAAATCTTCTTTAACTTCTTTTCAAATCTTTTTCAAAACTCATCTATCTTTTTAATTTCTTCTCAAATCTTTTTTAACTCATCATACTATCTTTTCAAATTCAGATTTATCTTTTTCAAATCCCTCTCATATCTCTTCAATTTTCAAATTGCATCTTTTTCATATCATTTTTATCTTCTACAAATCATATCTTCTATCATATCTTTTTCAAAATTTTCAAACCCACCCCTCCCTTTTAAATTCACATTCGGCCTCCCCATCTCCTCTACAACCCGAATTTAACTCTCTTTTATTCTTCTCATTACCTTTCTTTTACTTGAGGACAAGCAAACTTCTAAGTTTGGTGTATTTTTCGTGTGAGCTAAGATTCATTAAGATCATGGCTCCTAAGGGAAAACAAACCACTTCAAGAGATAAGAAAGAGAACACTCCAAAACCACTTTAGAATCAAGAGAGGTTCTTAACCAAAGAACATGTAGACCATTACCACAAAATAATGGGTCTAAGGTCAGTGATTCTGGAAGTTAAATTTGATCTGAAAGAAGACGAATATCCAGAGATCCAAGAGCAGATTCAAAACAGGGGCTGAGAAATTCTAGCTAATCCTGAGACAAAGGTGGGTAGAAACATGGTTTAGGAATTCTACTCAAATCTGCGGCAAACAGATAAGTAGAGAATGACTAGAACTGCCTTCTATACCTCTCAAACTATGGTCAGATGAAAGATTATTTACTTCCACCTAGACAAAATAAGAGAGGTCTTCAAGCTGCCTCAACTACAAGATGATCCAGAATCCTTTAATAGGAGAATGGTGAGATTAGATAAGCGCTTGGACCAAGTTCTAGAGGACATATGCATCCCTGGAACCAAGTGGATAACCAACACAAAGGGTATCCCAAATTAACTCAAGAGAGGAGATCTCAAATCAGTCGCTAGGGACTGGCTGGACTTCATTGGGCGTTCTATACTGCCCACCAGCAACCGCTCTGAAGTCACTGTCAAAAGAGCAGTGATGATCTATTACATTATGCTGGGAAATGAAGTGGAGATTCATCATCTAATTTCTTGTGAACTTTACACAATTGCAAACAAGAACTCCACTGACGCCAAATTGGCTTACCCAAGCTTAATCTTTCTGCTATGTAAAGATGTTGGGGTAAAGATGGAAGTGGATGAGTATATCCCAGTCGACCACCCAATCACCAAGAAGTCAATGGATGGACAACAAGTGCCAAATAACTCCATCAAAAGGAGGGCGCAGGAGTTCCTCCCAGAAATCCCTCAAATTGACTACTAGACCCGCCTAGAAGCATCTATCACCAAGCTGCAAGAAGCCATGGATCAAATAAAAGAAGAACAGCAAAATCAAAATAGCATGCTCTGCAAACAGCTTAAGGAACAGGAGAAGCAAGGGCGTGAACTACAGGAGCTGAAGCGCCAGAAGCTATCCCTTGAAGGACCAGACACACCACAGATTGAAGGAGCATCCATCTCCCAAAATAAAGGTTGTTGAGTCCTAATCTTAACTCTTTGATAACTTCTGCTATTAGAGATCTACCTTAGTAGTCACATGAATAGTAGTAATTAGTATTTTTATTTTTATTTTTATCATCTCCAAGTAAGCTATAATTTATTTTTTTCATCATCATTAAATATGAATAAAATAGCAGATTTTTTTTAATAAGGAGGCAATTTTTTTCGAGTTCTTAATAAGAAAAATTCAAATTATTTATATGTGGTGGCAATACTTTTTGTTTTCTGAATGAATGCTTGAACAGTGCCTATTTTTGATAGTGGAGTTTTTGAATGTTAAAATTGTTGGATCTTGAAGGAATGATAAAGAAGGAGAAATGTTATTGATAATCTAAAAAATCATAAAATTGATTCTTAAAGCAAGAAAAAGCAGTGAAAAACAAAAGCTTGCAAAAAAATGGCGAAAAAAATAAAAGAAAAGGAAAAAACAAGCAGAAAAAGCCAATAGCCCTTTAAACCAAAAGGTAAGGGTAAAAAGGATCTAATGCTTTGAGCATTAATGGATAGGAGGGTCTAGAGGAATAAAATCCTAGCCTAAGTGGCTAAATCAAGCTGTCCCTAATCATATGCTTGTGGCATGCAGGTCCAAGTGAGAAACTTGAGACTGAGTGGTTAAAGTCGTGATCCAAGGCAAAAAAAGAGTGTGCTTAAGAACTCTGGGCAGCTCTAGTTGGGGACTTTAGCAAAGCTGAGTCACAATCTGAAAAGGTTCACCCAGTTATGTGTCTGTGGCATTTATGTATCCGGTAGTAATACTAGAAAACAAAGTGCTTAGGGCCACAGCTAAGACTCATAAAGTAGCTATGTTCAAGAATCAACATACTAAACTAGGAGAATCAATAACACTATCTGAATTCTGAGTTCCTATAGATGCCAATCATTCTGAACTTCAAAGGATAAATTGAGATGCCAAAATTGTTCAGAAACTAAAAAGCTACTAGTCCCGCTCATCCAATGAGAATTTGAGCTTCGTATAAAACTCTGAGATGTTATTGATAAACCCCATTTGTAGGGTTTATCTTGTATTAATTTTAGGGGATTTTATAACCTTTTACCCACATTTATCCATTGAAATAGCATGGTTTTATAACTTCTCCTTTAATTGTGCTTAAGAGTGAAAACATGCTTTTTAGGACTTAAAATAGCTAAATCTAATTCTCCTTGATTCCATTAGATGCCTTGATATGTTTGTTAAGTGATTTAAGGTTTAGGAGGCAAAGATTGGATCAAGGAAATGAAGAAAGAAGCATGAAAAGTTGGAGAACTCATGAAGAAATGAAAGAACCGGAAAGCTGTCAAGCCGACCTCTTCGCACTTAAACGACCATAACTTGAGCTACAGAGGTCTACATGATATGGTTCCAGTTGGGTTAGAAAGCTAACATCCGGGGCTTCGCAACGATATAAGATTTGTCATAGTTGCTACACGTATGGTGGTGCGCACGCGCATAGTACGCGCACGCGCCGTTGCTGCCACCTGGTTCACTTAAAGCAAAACGTGGCCAGCGATTTTAGAAGCCTTGTGCGCCCAATCCAACTCATTTCTGATGCTCTTTAAGCCAAGGACTGAGGGGAGAATGAAGATACTTTTCATACTCTCATACTTTAGAAGTTAGTTACCATTAGTCATAGTTTAGTTTTAGAAGTAGTTTCTAGAGAGAGAAGCTCTCACTTCTCTCTAGGATTAGGATTAGGATTAGGTTTAGTTCTTAGATCTAGAGTTTAATTCATCTTCTTCTACTTCTATCTTCTCAATTCTTTGTTGCTACATTGATCTTCTTCTATTCTTTTGTTGTAATTTCCTTTATGATGTTCTTATACTTTGTTGTAGATCTACTAGTATTCCTTCCATTTTCTTCCAATTCAAGAAGAGGTAATTCATAATAATTGTTCTTCTTTGCTTTTCTATTGTTGATTTCTTGCCTTTGTAGTTAGATCTATCTTTAATTCTTGCAATTTATGTTGTTTACTTTTATTGCCTTTTATGTGTTTGTTGAAATGCCTCTTCTAG
>NC_029775.3:18817790-18820866 GCF_000817695.3 Arachis duranensis
GCAATGAACAATTCTCATCACAATTGAGAAGGATAACTAGGATAGGACTTCTAATTTTCATACCTTGCCAAGAGTCTTTTAAAGTTGTTAGTTTACTTTCTTACCATTTATCTTTCATGCCTCTTATCAAAACCCCAAAATAATTCACAACCAATAACAAGACACTTTATTGTAATTCCTAGGGAGAACGACCCGAGGTTTGAATACTTCGGTTTATAAATTTTAGGGGTTTGTTTTAGTGACAAACAACTTTTTGTATGAAAGGATTATTGCTTGGTTTAGAAACTATACTTCGACGAGATTTTATTTGAGAAATTCTAAACCGTCAAAAATCCAATCATCAAAAAATGGCGCCGTTGCCGGGGACTTACAATGGTGTTATGTTATTGGTTATTGTACATATGTGAATAGTGTGAATATCTTGCTTTTTGCTTTATTTGCTAGTTGTAGAATTTTATTTCTCTTATTTTCCATTATCTTTTGATTTTTGTTTTCTCTTTCCATTATGAATTCTCATTTTGGCTATGAGTGTGATTACCACTATGTTGTAGGTGATGAGGACTATAATAGAGTTGTGTATCAAGGATGGGATAACCAAGGGTGGGAGGAGCCATATGCTTATGATCAATCCTCATGGCAACAACCTCCACCAATGCACTATGAAGAAGAGCCATTCTATGATACATACCAATCCAATGGCTATGGTGAATCTCCTTGTGATTTTCAAGAACCACCACCATATGCCTATGAGTCATATCCTCAACATGAACCTCAACCACACTCACAAGCCTATTTTCAACAAACACCTCCATATGACCATGATCTTTACCCACCATACCAACCTCCTTTTGAACCATATGAGCCATACATGGAACCACAATTCCAAGATTACTACTCCCAAGAACCACCTCAATACACACCACCACCTTACCAAGAAGAACCACCTTCCTATAATGAACCCTTTCTCCAAAATCATGAACCCTCCCATCCACCCCAATCTCTAATGGATGAAACCCTCGGTGTTCTTCTTCAAGGACAAGAGGAGATGACAAGGGATATGCAATAATTCATGACCGCCTTGGATGAGGTGGTAAACCGGCTAGCACCCCAACTTTTGGACACTCAAGGAACTCCCATGGCTACATGTGGAGAATCTAAAGAGGAGCATAGCTTAAAGGAGAGATTGGAAACTTTGGTGGAAAAGGAGGAATGCTACTTTGTGTTAGAACAATTGGAGGAACCTATGACCATTGAAGAAAAGGAAGAAGTGGTTGAAGACTTAGGAGATGCGGAACTTCCATGGGAACCTAGAGTTATAGAAAACCCCTCCAAGAAGATTGAAGTTGATGTTGAGGAGGAATGTGCACAACCTCCAAGGCATATCCCATATGAAGACTTGGAACGAGTAAAGCAAGAATTGAGTTCCCTTGGTGATGAAGATCATGCATCCAATCTTCTTGGTGAAGAATCCTTTGAATTTGAAGAACCTTCTCCCAATGAATTTGAAAGTGATGTGGAGGTAGATTTCTCTCAACCTCCCATTTATGACTTGAGTGATGGAGAAGAGTTAGATGGAGTTGATGAACAAAGGATTGAGAATGAAAAAGTTTGTGAAAAGGTGGAGGCAATCAAGGACGAAAACAAGGGAGTGGAGCTTACTAGCACATTGGAAATACCTCTCCCCAAGCCACCACCATCCACTCTCTCATTCAAGTGGGTAAATTCCTTATATTCAAGCTTTATTATTCCCCTTGAATATGGTTTGCTTAAAATGGATGGTCAACTTAGATATATTTGTGGCTTTAAGAGTAAAAAGGAGATGGTTAGTGGTTGTAAGCATCATCCTAGGTTCATTATGGTCACATGTCCAAAGCTTGATAGCAAAGGTTGGTGTATAACTAGAGTAGATGGGTCTAGGAGGATTGTCGGCCACTATATGGAGAATTTCACCTTACTTACCACCCGGTTGGACTAATAATGATGATCAACCTCAAGACGGGTGTGCAAACAAAGTGTGGGATCCCGGATTAGAAAAAGAGGACCAACATTGGGAGCCCCAAGCTTGTGAAAAACTCCATCAACACTTGGCTCAACCCATAGGAAATCTTGGGGCACAATGGAGAACCAAGCATTGGTGGGAGTTCCAAGATGAATATAAGCACAAGCCACCTTGATGAGGAGCTCCCCATAAGTCCAACTTAAGGACAATAAATAAAAGTGCTAGGTGGGAGACACCCCACCATGGTAACTTCTTTTCATTTTCTCTTTTGTAAATAGTGTAGAATCTAGTTGATTTCATATTTTGTTTAGTTAGTTGAGTATATTTGGTAGTTTAGTATGGCAAATAAGGTTTTAGGGTGTTATGGTAGCTGTTTGGAGGTTTGGAATGCTTAGATTGGTGCAAGAACATAGAAAAATTTTAAAAAACAGAGCACCATCCACGCGTACGCGCACTGTGCGCGTACGCGTGTATCAAGCATTTTCGACCATCCACGCGCGCGCGCCATGCGTGCGTACGCGTGGATTGAGAAGTTCCACATTCCATACATTTTCCAGAGAGTTGTGCCTACGCCGCGCCAACGTTATGCCTTTGGCATAACCCCACTCACGCGCACGCGCACACGACGCGTGCGCGCCACTCTCGAAATAAACCATCCACGCGCGCACGCCATGCGTGCGTACGTGTGGATGCCCTTCCTTCAATCCACTTCTTTTCTTCTCCTCTTTCCATTTCTTTCCTCCTCCTTTCTTCTTTCCCTCTCCTACCCTTCATCCAACACTTCCAAACACCATTGATAACCATTTATTTTAGTTAGTTAATTAGTTGGTTGGTTAGTTAATTAGTTAGTTTTAGTTTAGTTTTCATTTTATTTTCTCTCTTTTCATCATAAGTGTTGGATTATTGACTTTGTTTACTACACATTGTTGCCTCTTATTGCCTAAATGCTAATTTAGCATGAATGTTTTTAGATAATCTTTGTTGGATCCTATGATTGAGGTTATATTTTGCTACTTGATCTTGAGTTTTTCATGCTTATCTTTTGAAAAATACCAAGTGATGAGAATTGCCTTCGAG
>NC_029775.3:18820927-18823889 GCF_000817695.3 Arachis duranensis
CATGATTTGGCCACCATGTGATTTGAACCGTATTCTTTGATTAGGCAATCTCTTGATGGATGATGATGTGCATTTACCTTAATGCATGGTATTTCATGATCATATGCATCCATATGTGTTTGACTTGAATGCTTTCATGCTTCTTTAATGCTTGTTTAACCTTACAAGTTTACTTAAAGCATCTCAAGCATACTAGAATGAGTAAAGTGCATGCTTCTTTGGTGACATAACTTTTATGCTAATGTGTGTTCTAAACCGCGCAATTTAGAATTCACACACCTAATATTTCTTAATGTCACCCTAATTCACTCACTCAATTCTAGTGATTTACCTCATTCCAACAATTATGCTTCCTTGCTTTTGTGTTACCCTATCTTATGGTGTTATATTTTTGTTTTTCACAAATGATGCACCACAAGCAAACATGGAAGCATGACTAAGAACACACAGAAACTCGGAGAGTCGCCGTACCCAACCTTTTGAAGGAGCTCATCAATTGTAGCAACCCGTCCACCTTGCTCTTCTTTGAGTGCACCGAGGACGGTGCAAACTTTTAAGTGTGGGGAGGTCGTCCGACCGGTCGGCGATTTTGGGTGACAAATTTCTAATCTCAACACTTTTGCATTTCATTTTAGGTTTTTAGGATTTTTGTTGTATTTTCTTATTTTTTGCATATATATACACAATAAGCTTAGTCAAAATAATGAAAATTTTCAAGATTTCTATCTATAGGGCACCTCAATTGATTTGAGTGAAAACTCTTCATAGAACTTGCTTGAAATATATATATTGTGGATCATATTTTTGAGCTAAGAACATAAGCAAGTGAGATTTGAGCCTAATGGTGTGGTTACATCCTATAACCACTTATTTTCCTTCTTGTGTGCATTATTCTCTTTCTATGAATGTAATCTTTGATTTGTTTGATTCTTTATGTCCATTATTTTGTGTATACATGCATTTATATGATTGAGGCCATCATTTCATTAGCTCATTTATCCAAATAGCCAACCCTTTTATATTCCATTGTTAGCCAAATTGAGCCTACGATTAACCCACTTGGTTCTTTAATTTAGCACATTACAAGCCTTAAAGCGAAAAACAATAAATGTCCTTATTTGGATATTTGATTAGCTTAGGCTAGAGTGTGTGAGTATCATTCAAGTGTGGGAACCTGGGACATTGGGTGAATAAAAGGGTAGTTTTGTATTATTATTAGAAATATTAGAAATTGGGTACATACTCATGTATTGATCAAATGTAAAACCTTATGCATTGAGATTCTTGTATATAGAAAAAAAATGAGAAAAACAAAAGAAAAAAAGAAAAAAAAATAAATATGGAAAAGAAAAAAATATAGAAAAAGAAAGAAAAAGAAGAAAAAAAAGAAAGGAATAAAAAGGGGGACAAAATGCCCCAAAGTAAAGTGTAGCTCAATAAAATTAATGCATGAGTGTTGTGAAATGAAAAGGGATACATGAGTATGTGAAAAAGTGAAAAATGGGTAGTTAGGTTAGAACTTAATTGTATAGGAAAAAATGGGTAGTTAGGTTAGCTTTGAAATTGTATAGGATGTCATAGGTTAGGTGGGAAGTTTAAGCTTATCAAAGATCCAAATTTTAAGCTCACTTGACCAAATATGCATCCTACCTTGACCCTAGCCCCATTACAACCAAAGAAAAGACCTCATGATATATGTATGCATGCATGAAATATTTGTTGATTGCTAGAAGAAAAACAAATCTTAGAAAGCATGATTAGGAGAGAATTGAGAGAATCGACCCTAAATACTTGAGCGAATAGAGTGCAAACACTACCGGTGAGGGTTTGATGCTCAATTACATGTTTCCACCTATGATCATCTCTTCTCATGCAAGTTTGTAAAAATATTTAATAACTCAATTCAATTTTGGATTAGACTTGCTAGTCCTTAGCCCTTGTGCATATATGCTTCTTGGGAATTGATTTATTTTGACCAAGCAATTGCATTCATGTAGTCCTTTAATTGTGCTTAAGAGTGAAAACATGCTTTTTAGGCCTTAAAATAGCTAAATCTAATTCACCTTAATTCCATTAGATGCCTTGATATGTTTGTTAAGTGATTTAAGGTTTAGGAGGCAAAGATTGGATCAAGGGAATGAAGAAAGAAGCATGAAAAGTTGGAGAACTCATGAAGAAATGAAAGAACCGGAAAGCTGTCAAGCCGACCTCTTCGCACTTAAACGACCATAACTTGAGCTACAGAGGTCCACATGATGCGGTTCTAGTTGGGTTAGAAAGCTAACATCCGGGGCTTCGCAACGATATAAGATTTGTCATAGTTGCTACACGTATGGTGGCGCGCACGCGCATAGTACGCGCACGCGCCGTTGCTGCCACCTGGTTCACTTAAAGCAAAACGTGGCCAGCGATTTTAGAAGCCTTGTGGGCCCAATCCAACTCATTTATGATGCTATTTAAGCCAAGGACTGAAGGGGGAATGAAGATACTTTTCATACTCTTATACTTTAGAAGTTAGTAACCATTAGTCATAGTTTAGTTTTAGAAGTAGTTTCTAGAGAGAGAAGCTCTCACTTCCCTCTAGGATTAGGATTAGGATTAGGTTTAGTTCTTAGATCTAGAGTTTAATTCATCTTCTTCTACTTCTATCTTCTCAATTCTTTGTTGCTACATTCATCTTCTTCTATTCTTTTGTTGTAATTTCCTTTATGATGTTCTTATACTTTGTTGTAGATCTACTAGTGTTCCTTCCATTTTCTTCCAATTCAATAAGAGGTAATTCATAATAATTGTTCTTCTTTGCTTTTCTATTGTTGATTTCTTGCCTTTGTAGTTAGATCTCTCTTTAATTCTTGCAATTTATGTTGTTTACTTTTATTGCCTTTTATGTGTTTGTTGAAATGCCTCTTCTAGATATAGTATAGATTTTGTTCCTCTTGGCCTAGGTAGAGTAATTAGTGAC
>NC_029775.3:18823902-18833583 GCF_000817695.3 Arachis duranensis
CTAATTGGTTTGGAGTGCACTAAAGCTAGTCTTTCCTTGGGAGTTGGCTAGAACTTGTGGCTCAAGTCAATTCATCCACTTAACTAAGTGGTAGCAATGAACAATTCTCATCACAATTGAGAAGGATAACTAGGATAGGACTTCTAATTTTTATACCTTGCCAAGAGTCTTTTATAGTTGTTAGTTTACTTTCTTGCCATTTATCTTTCATGCCTTTTATCAAAACCCCAAAATAATTCACAACCAATAACAAGACACTTTATTGTAATTCCTAGGGAGAACGACCCGAGGTTTGAATACTTCAGTTTATAAATTTTAGGGGTTTGTTTTAGTGACAAACAACTTTTTGTATGAAAGGATTATTGCTTGGTTTAGAAACTATACTTCGACGAGATTTTATTTGAGAAATTCTAAACAGTCAAAAATCCAATCATCAGTTATTGCCTTGTGATTTTCTTTCTATCCTAATTTATTTATCTAGTTGCTTGAGGACAAGCAACAGTTTAAGTTTAGTGTTGTGATGAGTGGATATTTTATATGCTTTTTGGGGGTATTTTCATATAGTTTTTAGTAGGATCTAGGTACTTTTTAGTATATTTTTATTAGTTTTTATTCAAAAATCACATTTTTGGACTTTACTATGAGTTTGTGTGTTTTTTGTGATTTCAGGTATTTTCTGGCTGAAATTGAGGGACTTGAGCAAAAATCTGATTCAGAGGCTGAAAAAGGACTGTAGATGTTGTTGGATTCTGACCTCCCTGCACTCGAAATGGATTTTCTAGAGCTATAGAAATTCAATTGACGTGCTCTCAATTGCGTTGGAAAGTAGACATCCTGGGTTTTTCAGTAATATATAATAGTTCATACTTTGCCTGAGTTTTGATGATGTAAATTGGCATTTAACGCCAACTTTCTACCCTATTATGGAGTTAAACTTCAGAACTGGGCTAAAAGCTGGAGTTAAACGCCGAAATTGGTACAAAAGCTAAAGTTAAATGCCAGGAATAGCCTATGCATGTGAAAGCTTCATTGCTCAGCCCAAACACACACCAAGTGGGTCCCAGAAGTGGATTTCTGCACTATCTATCTTAGCTTACTCATTTTCTGTAAACCTAGGTTACTAGTTGAGTATAAAAACTACTTTTAGAGATTCATTCAGACCTCATGATATTTTACATCTAAATTTGTATCTTCCACGGCATGAGTCTCTAAACCCCATGGTTGGAGGTGAGGAGCTCTGCTGTGTCTCGATGGATTAATACAATTACTTCTGTTTTCTATTCAATCACGCTTGATTCTATTCTAAGATATTCACTCGCACTTAAACATGATGAATGTGATGATCCGTGACACTCATCACCATTCTTAACCTATGAACGCGTGCCTGACAACCACTTCCGTTCTACCTTAGATTAAGTGTGTATCTCTTGGGTTCTTGGTTCACGAGTTTGACTACCTCTCCTGACAATAGAGCGTTCAATCCGTGAGACCAGAGTCTTCGTGGTATAAGCTAGAATCAATTGGTAGTATTCTTGAGATCCGGAAAGTCTAAACCTTGTCTGTGGTATTCCGAGTAGGATCTGGGATGGGATGACTGTGAGGAGCTTCAAACTCATGAATGTTGGGCGTAGTGACAGACGCAAAAGGATCACTGGATCCTATTCCAACACAAGTGAGAACCGACAGATGATTAGCCATGTATATGGACCTTTTTCACTGAAAGGACGGATGGTAGCCATTGATAACGATGATCTACCAACATACAGCTTACCATGGAAGGAGCCTTGCGTGTATGAAGAAGAAGACAGTAGAAAAGCAGAGATTCAGAAGACAGAGCATCTCCAAAATTCCAACCCATTCTCTATTGCTGCATAACAAGTATTTATTTCATGTTCTTTTATTTTTCACAATTAAAACTAAGAACCATTATTGATATCGTGACTAAGAATAATAAGATAACCATAGCTTGCTTCAAGCCGAAAATCTCTGTGGGATCGACCCTTACTCACGTAAGGTATTACTTGGACAACCCAGTGCACTTGCTGGTTAGTAGTGCGGAATTACAAAATTATGATTGTAATTTTTGTGCACCAAGTTTTTGGTCAAAAGTTGGGGTGTTACAAGTTGGTATCAGAGCAGGTTGTCCTTTGAGCATTGGGATGGACTGTATATGCTTCCTTGCATACTCTGAATCTTTTTATACTATGCAGTTAGGATATTTTGTAATATATTCTGCTTGAAGGTCTGTGAACATCTATTGTAGTAATATTAATACTTGATTTTAATATATTAAGACTGATCACCTTAATATTGATTGTTGGCTATTAATAGGACTCAAATGGCTACGAATAGGCGAGGATGCCCTTGACTTGAGAGAACAAGTGAGGGAACTTCCCTTGATGTGATGGCTATTCTCGAATTTATAAATGCTATAGCCGTTGCTATACGTGACTCAGTAGCTACTACTAACCGAGTAGCTGAACATCTTGACCGCCATGATGAAGCTGAAAATAACCATAAGCCTAGACATAGAGATGGAAATGGCGACATAGGTGAAGGTGAACTACGTAATGATAATCGACCAATAACCTTAGCCACTTTCTTAAAAATCAATCTACCACAGTTCAATGGGAACACTAGTGCGATGCGAGCTGAAGACTGGTTTAAGTGAATAAGACGACCAATACGAGCACAACAAGTCCCTAAAGCACAACGTGTAGAATTTGCTGCCTATATGCTAAGGAACGATGTGCAATATTAGTGGCAGAGGGTGCTTCAACTACTGGGAAGAGAAGCTAATAACATCACTTGGGAGGAATTTTCAACTGAATTCTATAGGAAATATTTTCCTCAATATTTCTGTACCGCTAAGGAACTCGAGTTGCTTCAGTTGAGGCAGGGAAACATGACAGTCACTGAGTATACTCACAAGTTTAAAGAGTTATGTCGGTTCTCAAATGTTTGTCAAGGAGCACCAGCTGCATTTGAGAAATAGAAGTGCATCAAGTTCGAAGGAGGGCTTAGAGAAGAATTGTTAACTCATGTGGGCCCGATGGAAATACAAAATTTTGCGAAATTAGTTAACAAGAGCCAACTGACGGAGGAATGTGTAAAGAAGCTGGTGGCAGCACAAACTAACCACAGGAACCTTCCAACAAGGATTTCAATCGTAACCTAGCTCCTTAAAGAAGAAACTTCAAAGTAACCTGGTCGCTGGACTTAGGCAAACAGCTGCAACCAACCCAACCAAAATTGACATGCACTGTGTGTGGAAAGAATCATGGAGGCAAACCCTGTTTGTTGAAATCTAGGGTTTGCTATAATTGCAGAAAGCCTGGACATGTAGCCAAAGAATGCATACGACGAAAGTCTGAATTTGTTTTCCCTGGGCAGCAACAGCAAGGAAGGGTGTTTGTTTTGGATGCGGGAAATACTACCGACACCGATCCCCTCACTCAGGTAACGAAATTTTGAGGACAAAATTTTTTTTAGGGGATAGACTGTAACCACTCTTCCCCCACGTATCGCTAAAACATTTTTTTTAGTGCTTCCGAGTGATAAATCTTGGTAATTAGATGATTACCGTTATAGTTAATTTACTTCCTTTAAAACTAACTTCCTCTCACTAACTCATAAGTAATGAATTAGTTGAGAAATTATCCTAAAAGCGTTACCAACTAATTATCTGATTTTTCCTTCCTCCCTTTCAAAGCTACAGTTTTTTTTCTTCTCTTCCTTCACCCGGTCCAACTGAACCAAGTTTCTTCTAATTAAATTAAAACCGAAGGAAACTCTGGTTAAGTTCATTCTCTCTTCCCCTCTCACCACCAAATGATACTTTAGGAGAAACCATGGTCACTGCTTCACACAAGGACTGCTATGAATTGGTGTTGCAAGGAGAAGGAGCCATGAAACCTTACCGCACCAGCTTATCCTTCTCCATCTTCTATTGATATATATAGCAGAGCTAAACCTTTCAATTCCCTCTGGAAACTGTACAAAGTGAAGGAAGGAGTCAAGAGTGGTAATTGCTCACGGTAGAGGAGAAGGAAGACAGCAATAGGAACATCATCACCAAGAAGGAGGGAGAGGCCCATTAAAGGAACTGCAATCTGAAGCTAAAAAAGAAAACCCTACTCTTTTTCTTTCTGATTCTCTTGGTATTTTTCTGATTAAGTAAGAAATTAGTAACTCTACCCTTTGTTGTTCTTCCTAATTTAAAGATTTTAGCCCCTATTGAGCTCCAATTTTCGGAAATGAGGACCAACCCAATCAAATTCATCTCACTGCAAGAATGAGACTCTTTTCCTTGATCCACATGCAGCTCGGTCACTAGCCTTATGAATTGACAAAATTTCCTAATTACATTTGTTAGGGTTTCCTGAGTTAAGGTAGCAAGGAATAGAGTTTGTGTTATGAATCCTAAAAAAAGGGTAAGGGTTAGGAATGTAAATTAGTTATGGGTAATTGCTAGATGTAACCTTGATTGATGATGATGAGTTAACATGATTGATGTTGCTGAAAATTCTATTAAGTGGTTGAATTATTATTGCTGAATGTAGTGCATACTCTTAATGTTGTGAAAGCGTGATCATGTTATGTTTATCGTATAAATTCTTGATGTTTATGAATCTGAAGCTCTTGGGAGAAATTATGGCATAATTCATGTAGAAATGATAATAAATAATGAGAATTGCTGATTGACATGAGTTAGGAACTTAGGGGGTCAGATTTGGTTATTGAATATTAAGAAGCTTTGCTGCAGAAATTTTGAAACAGACCAGACAGCAACTTAAAATAAAAACTGGGAGCAATCTAAAAATGATTTTCGAACCAACCTATTTTTCTATCAAATTTGAAGAAGTTAAGGTTCCTTGTAAAACCCGGTCAAATCGTAATTAATTAAATAATAAATTAAATAGGAGCAAATATGGTTAGAAAATTTAGCAATCGGAATTTGGTAATTTAAATATGATATTTGGAAAAATTGGTGATTTCTATTTTTGGGTAAAAACTGATTTTTGACTAACTTCGGTGGTCCGTAACTCGGTCCTCGGAGTTAGGAATTCTTCAAAATTGAATTTTTATGAAAGTTCACTCAACAATTTTTCCAACGATTCAGAAATGGTTGAAAAAGAATTTTCGTAGAAGAAGTTATGTGTGGCGGAAGTTTGAGGATTGAAAATGAAATTCTGCAGCTTTTTAAACTTAGTAAAATTTTTGGTAAAATGTACTCCGATGCGCACGCATGGCCGATGCGCACGCGTCACTCACAGTTTTTAATCTCTCACGCATGCACCTGGTCGACGCCTATGCGTTGCTGTATTGATGCAGGTTCGTGGTATAAATTCCAGAGAGTTGTAATGGTAGTGTGTCGGTTTTGTGCGAGGAGCACAAAACGCATCCACGCGTATACGTGGCTGACGCGCACGCCTCACCCTACCTCTCTACTTCCCACGCGTGCGCATGGACGACGCTTACGCGTCACCCGCTTTTCTCTGCTTCCCATGCGTGCACGTGGGTGACGTGCACGCATGACCTTGATTTCAGCAAAAGTTTATTTTTGAGTTTTTAAAGCCGAATTTCAGACTTCTAAGCCTTCATTTTCATCCTTTAAGTCCTAAATCTTTGTAGTATGCCTAGTAATGAAAAGAAGTTAGGACATGTGATAACTTGTGGATGAAGTAAAGTGAGAATCAATGATGAATGATGAGTAATGATGATTGTATGAGTTACTGAGGATGATGGTGCAAGTGCTATATATGTTATGAGCCAGATGGCTGTGATAAGCATTGAATTATGGTTGAGTATATATATGTATATGATTAATGATTTAATGATTATGATTGATTGAGAAAGCTTGAACATGTGGCGAGTATGCCGGAGATGCATATATGATTAATGAATGAGTGTGGTAAATGAATAATGATGGAAAATGTTAAATGTGAATATGCTTGTGTTTTTTTCTCTGGTTGTAAGGGTGACAGAGCACATATACCCTCTAATGGTTACAAGGCACAGATACCCTCTAATGGTGACAGGGCACGGGTTCTCTCTAATGGTAATAAGGCACAACAGAGAGAGAGACTGTGCTCGGGTAGTAGCAAGGGTCGTGGTTCATCCCGCTTGCTCCGGGTCATTGTCTGAGAATTGGTAATAATGAAGGGTGATTATGAATGAATGTGTATTTGTGATACCTGTGTAGTAGCAAGGGTGGTGGTTCGTCTCGCTTGCTCCAGGTTAATGTTTGAGATTTGATAACAATGATGATTGATTTTAAACTCAATGAATGTATGTTTTGAGATCCTGGGCAATAGCAAGAGTTGTGGTTCATCCCACTTACTTCAGATCAGAGATTGTGATACCTGGGTAGTAGCAAGGGTTGTGGTTTGTCCTACTTGCTCCAAGTCAGAGATTGTGACGCCTGGGTAGTAGCGGCAGTAGTGGTGATTCCACTCGCTCCAAGTTGAGCTTTTAAACACCCACCTGGGTAGTAACCGCAGTAGTGGTTATTCCACTAGCTCTGGGGGTAGAGGGTAGTAGCAAGGGGGTTGTAGCTCAAACCTACTTGCTCCGCGATGGGTATTTCTGTCCATTGTTAGCTACCGGGATGTGTCGGGTTGGCTATATAACCGACAGATGATATCATCAGTCATAAGGCGGGCATACATCATTTGCATGTGTTTAAATTGTTTAGGTTTGCCTATTTGTTTTGGACTGTTACATCATATATGCTATGTTACTTGATTATGTGCTACTTATTCTACTTGTACCTTATTATGTATTACTTGCCTGTATTGCCTGTGTTTGTACAACTGAAAGGTTCCTAATGTGGGAGTCGGTTGACGCTGAGCGTTGTTCTTGTTGAGATGGAGTAATGATATGATTAATTTAGAATGATGATTATTGAATGAGATAACTTGAGCTCCCTGGGTGGGCGCATTGAAATGATTTCACTTGCTTCAGGTGAGGATATGAAGTATTGATATAGAATTGTTGAGACAGAATAACTGGTGATGGTTTGTTTATGATTCTGATTCTGATTCGTTGGAGAGTTAGAAAGTTGGGAAGCATGAGGAACATGACTTAGATTTAGCATTCCCTTATGACAGTTGCCTATTCATGGATTAGCGAGAACATATGATGAATATTTGGTGAAAGGAAGTTTAGGATGCTTAATGAGTTTTTATTACAATGTATTGTATTTATTTGGCACTTTTACCGTACTAGGAACCCATGGGTCGGGGGTTCTCATTCCGTATATATCTCTTGTTTTTCAGATACAGGTCCAGGTGCTCAGAAGTGAGCAGTGGTTTATCTGAGAGACAGCAAAGATCTTTATATTCTCTACTTATTATTTTGCTTAGAATCTCTCCACCTTTACTTTGAAAAGCTTATATTATGTATTAAACTCTTTTGAACTTGCCTATAGAGGCTCTTATGTTTCTTTTGGGAGATATTAGGAGATTCTGTTGTCAACTTCTTTCATACTGTACCCTAGCCGGCCTAAACTTCTCGGGTCGCGACTAATGGCTAATTATTTATGTTACCTATCTATTCATACACCGGTCCGAGCTACAAAGTCTAGACTGGACGAAGACAAAAGCGACCGACCTCTTGCAAGGTTGGTCTCCACCGACCTCTTCTCAAAAGAGCTCGGCCAAATCACCAGAGGCCTAAAACAGGCCCAAAGCAGAAGGACACAGCCCACCTGAAGATGGCTGGCCGAAAGATAAGTGATCTCACCCACAAAAAGATAAGATAAAATAACTAAACTTATCTCAAGGAAGGTCACTTCACACTACTATAAATACACTGGAGCACTCAGGTATAACTGATACTCTGATTCTACACAAAAAACCTGCCTAAAGCCCGTGCTAACTTAAGCATCGGAGTCTCTTGCAGGTACCACCACCCTCCGGTGACCAAGGATCAGCAGCACCTCAAGATCCAGCAAGTCGGACCCAACTGCTCTGATCACACCCGAAGATCTCGTCCGAGATCGACATTCAGTTTTAGGTAACCCTCAGAACATTGGCACCGTTGTTGGGGAACCTGGAAGTCATCCCACCATCATGGCAAACAACCCTGACAATGATCATGACTCTGGTCTAGAAGAAAGAACGTTGCTTAAGAACACGGATGCTGCATCAAAGGACACACCTCAACCTAAGGGAGACAAGCAAACCCCAAACCCAGAGATCTTAGATGCAATCCGTGAACAGCAGGATCACCTTAAACAGCTCAAACAGGAAGCTGAACGGCAGTGAGAGGTCGAGAGAAACCTCCAGAGAGAAACAAGACGGCGTCGAGAGCTAGAAGACAACCTCCTTAAACTCGAAGCTGATATCAAAACTAAAACTACTCGATCCAGTCGCGAAGATGGCCCCCACAAGGATCAAGACCCATTCACAAAGGAAATCATAAAAGCTAAAGTCCCAAAAGACTTCAAAGCCCCTGACATGACTCCCTATGATGGTACGTCCAACCCAAGTCATCATCTCAGCAACTTCAGAAGCCGGATGTACCTCACGGATGCCTCAGATGCAATCTGTTGTAAAGCTTTTCTGACCACCTTGACCAAAACAACAATAAAGTGGTTCGACAGCTTGCCACCAAGGTCGATTGCAAGCTTCGATGACCTCACCAAAAAGTTCCTATCTAGATTCTCCATCTAGAAGGACAAAAACAAGCATGCTCCAAGCTTGCTAGGGATTAAACAAGAAGATCAGGAGAGTCTCCGCAGTTATATGAAAAGATTCAATAAAGTATGCCTTGACATATAGAATCTTCCTACAGAAGTAGTAATTATGGGACTTATCAATGGTCCGCGAGAAGGACCCTTTAGCCACTCCATATCCAAAAAATACCCAACATCTTTGGACGAGGTACAAGAGCGGGCAGAAAAGTACATCAATATGGAGGAGAACTCTCGATTAGGAGAAGCCTCAAAATTCGGATTCTCCTACCCACCTCAAGATAATGATAAAGAATCCAGGAAAAAAGAAAACCAAAAAAGAGCATATGAACCAAAAAAGAGGAGCAGTCATGAAAAGGTCGACCGATTTGAACGTCCCCTCACACCCCTGAGAGACATGTTCATATGATAAACGGAGGATTCGCAGGAGGAAGGATCTCTAAGTCATCTCGCAAAAGACACCTTAAAGAGGTGTATCATTGGTATGCGAAATTGTGATCAATACTTTTCCCAACACAAATAATCCCCGGTAATGAATCCAAAAACTTGGTGTTCAATACCATGGCATAAACACAACTTCGCACAACTAACCAGCAAGTGTACTGGGTCGTCCAAGTAATAAACCTTACGCGAGTAAGGGTCGATCCCACAGAGATTGTTGGTATGAAGCAAGCTATGGTCACCTTGTAAATCTTAGTCAGGCAAACTCAATTGGGTATGGTGATAAACGCATAAAACATAAAGATAAAGATAGAGATACTTGTGTAATTCATTGGTAGGAACTTCAGATAAGCGTATGAAGATGCCTTCCCTTCCGTCTCTCTGCTTTCCTACTGTCTTCATCCAATCCTTCTTACTCCCTTCCATGGCAAGCTTAAGCAAGGGTTTCACCGTTGTCAGTGGCTACCTCCCATCCTCTCAGTGAAAACGTTCCAGATGCTCTGTCACAGCACGGCTAATCAGCTGTCGGTTCTCGATCATGT
>NC_029775.3:18833592-18834240 GCF_000817695.3 Arachis duranensis
AGTGTCATGGATCATCACATTCATCAAGTTGAAGAACAAGTGATATCTTAGAACAAGAACAAGCGGAATTGAATGGAAGAACAATAGTAATTGCATTAATACTCGAGGTACAGCAGAGCTCCACACCTTAATCTATGGTGTGTAGAAACTCTACCGTTGAAAATACATAAGAACAAGAGTGATCATTGGCCTCGGCCCCAGAGAGGGAACCAGAAGAACCAAGATCTGATCTAAGAACTAGATGTCCAAAGATGAAAATACAATAGTATAATGTCCTACTTATAGAAAACTAGTAGCCTAGGGTGTACAGATATGAGTAAATGACATAAAAATCCACTTCCGGGCCCACTTGGTGTGTGCTTGGGCTGAGCAATGAAGCATTTTCGTGTAGAGACTCTTCTTGGAGTTAAACGCCAGCTTTTATGCCAGTTTGGGCGTTTAACTCCCATTTTGGTGGCAGTTCCGGCGTTTAACGCTGGGATTTCTGAGGGTGACTTTGAACGCCGGTTTGGGCCATCAAATCTTGGGCAAAGTATGGACTATCATATATTGCTGGAAAGCCCAGGATGTCTACTTTCCAACGCCGTTGAGAGCGCGCCAAATGGGCTTCTGTAGCTCCAGAAAATTCACTTCGAGTGAAGGGAGGTC
>NC_029775.3:18834313-18838325 GCF_000817695.3 Arachis duranensis
GTCCTTTTTGGTCTCTGAATCAGATTTTTGCTCAGGTCCCTCAATTTCAGCCAGAAAATACCTGAAATCACAGAAAAACACACAAACTCATAGTAAAGTCCAGAAAAGTGAATTTTAACTAAAAACTAATAAAAATATACTAAAAACTAACTAGATCATACCAAAAACATACTAAAAACAATGCCAAAAAGCGTACAAATTATCCGCTCATCAATCATGTCGGAGAGGGGGACAGGTCACCTGGCTCCCCCACTATTACCTTCACTCAAGAAGACGCCACAAGCATCATCCCGGGGCATGATGATCCTGTGGTCATTACCATCATACTCACCAACGCCAATCTCCACCGAACGCTGGTAGACCAAGGAAGCTTCGCAGATATCCTATTCAAATCCGCCTTCGACAAGCTCGGCCTACAAGAGAAAGAGCTCAGAGCATATCCTAGTAGCTTGTTTGGGCTCGGAGATGCCCCCAATCCAACCACTTGGGTACATCCCACTGCACACAACATTTGAAAAAGGAACACAGTCAAGAACATTGAGCATAGACTACATCGTAGTCGACGTGAGCTCCGCGTATAATGCCTTCATAGGTGGGATAACATTAAATCAACTTGCCGCAGTGGTCTCCACTCCGCACCTGTGCATGAAGTTCCCAACTATAGAAGGGATTGCTATCGTAAAGGGGGACCAAAAACTCGCGCGACGCTGTTACAACAAAAGTCTAAACCTTAAAGGCGACCACAGAGGAAAGGAAACCAATACTATAGAACTCGGGGGAATCCGAGCTCTCGAGGAACTCCGCCCTCAACTGGAAGGTAAGACCGAAGAGGGCAAAATTGGAGACACTCAAGACAAAACAACAAACATGGGGGCGAATTTAAAAAGAGACCTAAAGGAGTTGCTAACAAAGCTCCTAAAGGATAATTTCAACCTCTTTGCATGGAAGGCCGCAGACATGCTAGGCATTGATCCCGGACTAATGTGCCATAAACTAGCAGTATATCCTGGATCTCGGCCAGTATAACAAAAGCGCAGGAAGCTCGGCCCAGAGAGATCACAAGCAGTAGAGGAACAGGTACAGGCTTTACTGGAAGCAGGGTTCATAAGGGAGGTAAAGTACCCATTATGGCTAGCCAACATAGTATTTGTTAAGAAGTCAAATAGAAAATGGCGAATGTACACTGACTACACCGACCTCAACAAAGCCTGCCCAAAATATTCCTACCCACTCTCGAACATAGACACACTAGTCGATGCTTCATCAGGGTATAAGTACTTTTCCTTCATGAACGCTTACTCGGGATACAATCAAATTTCAATGTATCAACCCGACCAGGAGAAAACTTCATTCTTAACCCCAAGAGCAAACTACTGTTACACAGTCATGCCCTTCGGACTCAAGAACGCAGGGGCTTCATACCAAAGACTGATGAACAAAGTTTTCTCCAATCACATTGGGAAGCTGATGGAGGTTTATGCAGATGACATGCTGGTAAAGACACAAAGGGAGAAAACGTTGTTATCCGACCTCACTGAAGTGTTCGACACCATAAGAAAGCATGGGATGAGACTTAACCCTGCAAAATGCACTTTTCCGGTAGAAGCTGACAAATTCTTGGGCTTCATGCTCACTCAAAGGGGAATCGAAGCAAACCCAGATAAATGCCAGGCCATACTTCGCATGAAACGTCTGACCTGTGTCAAAGAGGTCCAGCAACTCAATGGAAGATTAGCGACTCTGTCTAGATTCCTAGCTGGATCGGCCTTGAGATCTCTCCCTTTCTACGCAACACTAAGGAAAGGAAGAAGATTTGAATGGACAACAGAATGTGAACAAGATTTTCAAAACTTCAAGACATTTTTGGGGCAACCACCCATCTTAACCCGACCTAGGAAAGGTGAAGAACTAATCCTATCCCTCGCTGTAGAAAGTCGGGCGATAGCCTTAGCACTAGTCAGAGAGGACAAAAATGGGCAACCTATATACTTCATCAAAAAGTCTTTGCAAGGGGCAAAATTGAACTATCAAAAGATAGAAAAGTTTGCCTACGCCCTTATACTTACTTCCCGACGACTCTGACCACACTTTCAAGCTCACACCATCAAAGTACGAACCAACTAACCCATAAAAGGTATCTTACAGAAAATAGACTTAGCTAGAAGAATCCTACAATAGGCAGTCAAGTTATCCGAATTTGACCTTAAATATGAAGCTCGGACAGCTATCAAGTCTCAGTACCTGGTCGACTTTATTGCAGAGTACACTGACACCCCGGGCACCCCCACAGAGTGGATCCTTTACGTTGATGGCTCCTCGAACAAAACCGGGAATGGCGCATGCATCATTTTAGAGAGTGATCATGGAACCCAAATCGAGCTATCATTAAAGTTTGAATTCCCCGCCTCAAATAACCAAGATGAATACGAGGCCCTACTGGCTGGTTTGAAGCTGGCTAGGGTGGTAGAAGCTCAGAAGCTTACCATTTTCAACAATTCACAGGTAGTCACCTCGCAAATAGAAGGGAGCTACCAGGCTAAGGATCCTACCATGAAGAAATACCTAGACAAAACCAGAGAACAGCTCAGACAATTTAGGGGATATGAGGTCCGACATATACCTTGGGAACAAAATGCCCGAGGTGATGCCTGTTCAAAAGTAGCTAGCACCAAACCAGTGGGCAATAATAGAAGCCTCATCCAGGAAACACTACAAAATCCGTCAACCTTGGAAGAAAAGAAGGTCTTAAGCATATCAGACCAGGACCAAGGGTGGATGACTCCCATAATCATTTACCTCAAATCTGAAACACTCCCCGCGGATAAAAAGGAGGCAAAAAGGCTAGTACAAGAAGTGCAGTACTACACCATAGTGCACGACATCCTATATAGGAGAGGAATCTCTACACCCCTCCTAAAATTCATCCCGACCTCCGCTACAAGGGAAGTTCTTGAGGAAGTCCACAGTGGCATGTGCGGCAACCACCTCGGAGCGCAAGCTCTTTTAAAAAAGGTACTCTGAGCTGGCTTTTACTGGCCGACCTTGCAAAAGGAAGCAACAGAGTTCGTCAAAACATGCCCCTCATGTCAAAAGCACGCCAACTTTCACATAGCACCACCCGAAGAACTCATTTGTGTCACTTCACCCTGGCTATTTGCAAAGTGGGGGCTCGACCTCCTCGAACCGTTCCCTCAGGGATCAGGGCAAGTCAAGTTCGTCATTGTAGGAATAGACTATTTCACAAAATGGATCGAGGCTGAACCTTTAGCCACTGGCACTGCCCAAAGAAGTCGAAAGTTCTTGTACAGAAATATTGTCACAAGATTTGGGGTCCCATACTCTATTACCACAGACAATGGCACTCAGTTCACCGACACAGGCTTCAGAAACCTGGTGGCTGATTTGAAAATCAAGCACCAGTTCACCTTTGTAGAGCACCTACAAGCCAATGGACAGGTGGAAGCTGCCAACAAAGTCATACTGGCCGGGTTAAAATAGAGACTACAGGACGTGTAACACCCTAATATTCAAATCCTTATGCTCGAGTCATAAGTCAATGATATTACGGTGGTACGACTCTCAGGTGGATTTTTAATATATAACTATAGGTAATTTCGAAAGGAGTATTAATCGAGAAGCCTGAAAAGAGTAGAAATAAAATCGCGAAGACGTATCACTCACGTTTCGACAACGAAAAGTTAAAACGTGAAGCCGAAAGCGATATACGAACAAGGCATAAAGGAGATTAAGAGACAGATAACAGATAGATATATATAACATAAGTAAATAGCCACTAGTCGCGACCCGCGAAGTTTAGGCCGGCTAGGGTACAGTATGAAAGTAACTGACAACAGTACATCCTAATCTCTCCCAAAGGAAACATAAGAGCCTCTATAGGCAAGTTCCAAAAGAGTTCAACACATAACATAATATCTTCAAAACAAAGGTGGAGAGATTCTAAGCAAAACACAAAATAGGGAAAAATAAATATCTTCGCCGTCTCTCAGACGAA
>NC_029775.3:18844789-18845587 GCF_000817695.3 Arachis duranensis
CACTCACGTTTCGACAACGAAAAGTTAAACCGCGAAGCCGAAAGCGATATACGGACAAGGCATAAAGGAGATTAAGAGATAGATAACAGATAGATATATATAACATAAGTAAATAGCCACTAGTCGCGACCCGCGAAGTTTAGGCCGGCTAGGGTACAGTATGAAAGTAACTGACAACAGTACATCCTAATCTCTCCCAAAGGAAACATAAGAGCCTCTATAGGCCTGTTCCAAAAGAGTTCAACACATAGTATAATCTTTTCAAAACAAAGGTGGAGAGATTCTAAGCTAAACACAAGGTAGAGAAAATAAATATCTTCGCCGTCTCTCAGACGAACCGCAGCTCACTTCTGAGCACTTGAACCTGTATCTGAAAAACAAGAAATATATACGGAATGAGAACCCCGGACCCATGGGTTCCCAGTACGGTAAAAGTGCCAAATAAATACAATGCACTTCAACAAAAACTCACTAAGCATCCTAAACTCCTTTTCACCAAGTATCCAGCCTAGGTTCTCACTAATCCATAAATAGGCATCTGACGTAAGGGGATACTAAATCTAGTTCATGTTACACATGTTTCCCAACTCGCTGATTCTTACACGAATCAAACTCAGAATCATAAGCAAAACCATCACCAGTTGTTCTGCCTCAGCAACTCTATATCAATACATCATACCCTCGCCTGGAGCTAGTGAAATCACATCACTGCGTCTACCCAGGGGGCTCAAATGATCTCATTCAAAAATCATCATCATCGTGCAACCGCATTATCAATTCATCTCATCAAGAACAGCC
>NC_029775.3:18846141-18847046 GCF_000817695.3 Arachis duranensis
CATTAACCCGGAGCAAGTGGGACGAACCACAACCCTTGCTACTGCCCAGGTATCTCAAACATATATTCATTCAATCTCATTTCATATTATCAATCCTCATTGTTATCAAATCTCAAACATTAACCTGGAGCAAGTGGGACGAACCCCAACCCTTACTACTACCCAGGTATCAGAGTTATATTCATTCAAAACTCCATAATTAACTCATTTATCATAAACATCATTTTTCGTCTCATACCCGGAGCAAGTGGACAACGCCACTGCCTACTACCCGGGGTTACACATCACATTTCAACATTTTCCATCATTATCCATTCAACATATTCATTCATTAATCATATATGCATTTCTACTCAGCCATAATCAATAATGGCTTTGCCGTGACCCGGCAATAACTCAGCCATCCGGCACATGGTTCAATCAAGAGCCAGCCATTTATCAATAAATATAGCCCTTCGGCTCATGGCATACACGGTACTCCTACCGCCATCCTCCATGTCTCATATAATCATCGTTGATCACCATTGATCATAACTTTTTCCCTTGCTTCACTCGCAAGTTACCACATCCCCTAGTTCCTTTCTCATTACTAAGCATATAATAATGTTTTAATACATAAGGGGTGAGATCGGAGGCTTAGAAGTATGAGATTTGGCTTTTAAAACTCAAATATCAACTTTGGCATGAAAACAATGCCACGCGTACGCGTACTCCACGCGCACGCGTGGATGGCCTTAAAAACTCATCGACGCGCAAGCATCATGCACGCTAACGCGTGGATTAAAAATTTGCCAAATCGACGCGCACGCGTCAACCACGCGTACGCGTGGATACTCTCGTGCCCCAGACACAAAGCTGGCACGGTCCTGGCACAACTCTCTGGAAAATGGCTGGGCATTGGGTGC
>NC_029775.3:18847054-18848088 GCF_000817695.3 Arachis duranensis
TTTTCAAAACAAGCCATTTTCAACCCTTTTTAAAATCAACCAAAACATGCTAGTTTCAACCCTTTTTGAAATCAATCAAAATATACCAAAATCAACGTCAAGCCTCCTCAACTCATACATTAACACTTTACCACGATGCACAAAACCGCCATATAACCATTTTTACCCATCTCAAACAAATGGCTAAATTACAAACACATTAACATGTCATACATCTTTCCTCATCCCAATTTCCAACAATACTATTTCCAATCAATCATCATTACACATAATCAATATTATACTCACTGTCACATGGTTTCACCCACAAATCAACCTTAATCATTTCTCAAGTATATACCACAACATACATATCTCTTATGCATCATCATACCATCAAGGCATCAATAATCATGACCACATATATGACCACATAACATACCTCAACCAAACCAAACATACCTCATCTATACAATTTCACCCAAAATTACCAATTTCCATACTTCAACTCCTCAAACCTCATTATTCAATAACCAACCCAATCATTCATATATTCATTATCTAAAATCCATCCAATCACTTGTGTCATTATACAATGCACACATCAACTTACCTCCCTTACCTCTTTCCGGCCTCTGGCCCAAAATTTACGGCCTCCGGCCCAATTTCACAATTTAAATGCATAAACCACAAATTAATACTTCAACTTCACAATTTAATTGCGTATTTCAGAAACCAATATTCATTATCTAATTCATCAAATTCTCAACACACCAAACATACAAATCCACACAATTCTCAACTCAATCATTAATTCACATGACATATCAACTATGCATATTAGCACCAACCATTTATACCATACAAACTTAATCCTAGGGGTATCTAGCCTAGGAATTCTCATCACACCACACGGTACTTAAATGAAACTTAAACCGTACCTCTTGTAGCCAAATCAATTGAGTCTCTTCTTTAGAAGTCTCCACTAACCTTAGTCCCAAGCCTCACCAAAGCTCCTCAAGCAACACCAATCACCCAATTGTGCACCAAAACCA
>NC_029775.3:18854761-18870563 GCF_000817695.3 Arachis duranensis
CAACCATTTACACAATCCAAACTTAATCCTAGGGGCATCTAGCCTAGGAATTCTCATCACACCACACGGTACTTAAATGAAACTTAAACCGTACCTCTTGTAGCCAAACCAATTGAGCCTCTTCTTTGGAAGTCTCCACCAACCTTAGCCCCAAGCCTCACCAAAGCTCCTCAAGCAACACCAATCTCCCAATTGTGCACCAAAACCATCAAATGCACTAACATAACCAATATCACATTCATACATCAACCTAGGGTTCATAAAGATGATAAATCACAAGGGTTTGAGCACTTCTTACCTCAGCCCATATGAAGTAGGGATAGAACCCACTTAGAATCCATGTTGGAGTATCCCTAAACACCCAAAATCACAAGATTTCAACACTAACTTCCCAAAAACGTGTAACAGTGGGGAATTTCGAAAACTGGGCAGAGATGAATGGAATACTCACCACAAAACTTAGATAGAATTGTAGAGGATGAGAAGAGCGACGCGTGGCCGCAAACGGCTCGTCAATCGGAGCTCCGTAGCTCAAGTTATGGTGGTTTGAAGATCAAAGAGAGTTAGGTTTTCTCTCTTCTCTTCTCTCTTCTTAATTCAGCGCCCCAACCCTTCTTTTTAGGGTAAAATGAGCTGAAATGCTCATAACTAATGTTTATATATGTTGGGTCTTGGGCCCACTTAGGCCCGGTTCACTTATTTTTGTCCGTTGGCCCAATTTTGGGCAAAAACCTTTAAGATTAGCGCTCCAAATCGCACTTTAAATATTTCTACCTCCCCTAATCATAATTCCTCATTTCTTAATCTTATTTACTCATAATCAATTTTCTCAGCTGCAGTACCAGACAGGTCTCGGCCGGTACTGTCGGTCAAAATTCCACTGCGCGCTTTTACGCAGAAAACTATGTCTTCCGACTCGGAAAAATTCACTGAATCTAAATATTATATTTAAATCATCAAATTCCAATTGCCAAATATTCCAATCATATTCGCTCCTACTTAACTCATTATTTAATAAATTTCGGTTAGACCGGGTATTACAGGACGCCAAGGGAGCTTGGGTCGAAGAGCTTCCACAAGTCCTATGGGCATACCGGACAACACCACACTCCACCATCGGAGAATCACCATTCCGACATCCTTACAGAATGGAAGCAATGATTCTTGTGGAAGTAGAAGAAGGATCCCCTAGAGTGATCCTCTACAACGAAGACACCAACTCCCAAGCTCAAAGGGAAGAGCTCGACCTACTTCCAGAAGCCCGAGAAAGACTTCAGATAAGAGAGGAAGCCCTAAAGCGTCGAATGGCTCTGAGGTATAATCGGAAGGTAATCCAACGAAGCTTCGCCACCAACAATCTTATCTTAATCCAAAATGATATCGGAGTAGGTTGGTCAGGAGAAGGGAAGCTAGCAGCTAACTAGAAAGGGTCATACCGAGTTACAGAAGTACTAGGAAAAGGCTACTATAAGGTGTCCGACCTCGAAGGGCGAGAGCTACCAAGGTCATGGCAAGCCTGTAACTTAAGAAGGTACTATAGCTAGAAAATAGTAAAGATCTTAGGTCAAGGCGCACTCTTTTTCCTAAAAAGGTTTTTTAATGAGGCGCCAGGCTGAGATCTAAAAAAGTGTCCGACCTAAAAGGGTAAGAACTCACATGTACACACTTTTATTTATGTTTTTATCTCATTATTATTTGAATGATAGTTATCAATTCCCTAAAAAGTTTTCTACCAAGACGCATTAATCTACGCTCACAAAACGCAAAAATTCATCACCCGATTACAAAGAGGTCGGTACGGTAAAGCGATAGAAGCAAGTTAATGCAAGAAGTTATAAAAAGTAACCCAGAAAAAGTGACCTAACGAGGTCTAACTAAAAATGAGATTACTAAAAATAACTTAAGAAGGCCTGACAGAGAAGTCGGACCAATGAAAGGATCACTGAAAAGGGACAAAAACATCTCGCAAAGGCCAAAGAAAGGTTAAAAAGCCAATGCAGAAGTACTTAGCTGAAAGGTACAAAGTCTCGAAAAAAGACATTACTTAAAAAGCAAAAGCACAAGTCGGAAGAAGGCTAAAAAGTCGTCCAAACAAACTATAAAAAAAGGTTCCCCATCGGAACACTACCTAAAAAGTTGTTGGAAAACGACTAAAAGCCCGGATAACGAAGCCATACAGGTCGACGTGAGCTAAGAAGAGGCGCGACCCAAAGAGACAAAGACAACCTCGAAAAAGAGAACAAGTAAGAGCCAAAAAGGTTGAGAAACAACTTAGGCTCAAAAGTGCTTAGCTAAAAGGGTACAACTCATAAAAGAGATACTACTCAAAAAGGCAAAAGCATAATCCCAAACAAGGCTAAAAAAGTCATCCAAACAGACTAAAAAGGTTCCACACAAGAACACTACCTAAAAAGTTGTTTGGAATTCAACTAAGAAGCTAAACGAGCAAGCAGCAAGCCACGAACAATCTTCACCAAAGAAAATGGAAGCTCCAAAAATTCAAGAAAGGAACAATCTTGAGGATGAAGGAAAGGAAGCTTCTTTTGCAGAGCAAAAGAAACGCATGAACAATCCAAGAGCAAACTTCAGGAAAGAAACGAGCTTAGGGGGAAGACGGAAGGACGAAACAAAACAGGAGGGAAAAGAAACGGCAAAACAAAATGAAAGCCAAATCAATAGCATTAAAAGCGCGTGCACATTCCTAAGGAGGTAACCCCACACGAAGAACAAACGAAGTAATAAAAGAGCGAAGGCAAAAAAATGCTCCGTATTTAAAAATGAAACTCAAGAACAGATTGGACAAAGATGCTTGAGCACGACTTCCTCAAAGGAGTTGAAGTTTAAAAAACACGACCTCAAGGGAAAGATCGAAGCTCAAGCAGGGGCACTGTTCATACACCGGTCCGAGCTACAAAGTCCGGACTGAACGAAGACAAAAGCCACCGACCTGTTGCAAGGTTGGTCTTCACCGACCTCTTCTCAAAAGAGCTCGGCCAAATCACTAGAGGCCCAAAACAGGCCCAAAGCAGAAGGAAATAGCCCACCTGAAGGCGGCTGGCTGAAAGATAAGTGATCTCACCCACAAAAAGATAACTAAACTTATCTTAAGGAAGATCACTCCACACTACTATAAATACAATGGAGCACCCATGTATAACTGATACTCTAATTCTACACAAAAAACATGCCTAAAGTCCGTGCTAACTTAAGCATCGGAGTCTCTTGCAGGTACCACCATCCTCCGGTGACCAAAGATCAGCAGCACCTCAAGATCCAGCAAGTCAGACCCAACAACTCCGATCACTCCCGAAGATCTCGTCCGAGATCGACCTTCAATTTCAGGTAACCCTCGAAACACTATCTATATTTTGTTTTATCTTATTCTTCTCGATGGCATTACCTTTATATTGTCTCAGTTCCCGCTTTACCTTCTTTTTGTCGATACATGAGCGCTACGAATTCGCGATTTTATTTTTACTCCTTTTCCTGCTTCTCGATTAATACTCCTTCCAATTATACTTATAAACTATGTAATAAAAAAATTCTCCTGAGAGTCATACCACCGTAATATTATTGACTTATGACTCGATCATAAGTATTTGAATATTAGCGTGTTACATTATAGTATCAGAGCAGTTTGTCCTCGTGAGCCTGAGGGATGAAACTGCTTATGCTTCAATGCATACTCTGAGTTTGTGCCTGTGCTAGTTAGGGTATCTAACTGATACGTCTAGCATGAAGTCCATGAGTGTAACTTTGGTAATTTGAAGCACTTAACTTGAGATATTGAGTCTGATCACCTCGATATTGCTTGTCTAGTGTGGACAAGACCCGAATAGTATCTCATGGACATGAATGAAGTAATCAGGGAAGGAATTCCCAAGAACGAACCGGTGAGAGCACACCGAGATAGGAATTTTGACAGTGGTATAAGTGATATGTGTTGGTTTTGGAATTGCTGAGTGACATACTTAGAGGCGAATGGTTGAAAATGATTGGTTTAATTAGGCTTTAATCGATTGGATATTAGTGATTGAGAAGAGAGAAGACTTATAAATAGCGTTGATATATTTTGGATTCGAACAAGTGTGTAGGAATGGGATAATGACTATTGTTAGAAAACTGATGTTATAGGTTTGAACGATTAGGTAATGTGTGTATAGGGATCAAGGATTATTAAAAGGTTGTGATTGAGTCTTAAGAGCAGAGTTGCTAAAGAGTGTGTGAAAAAGGTCACTGCAGAGAAACAAAGTCATAGGGAGCACAACCAAGGATTCGCACCAAGTGGTCGAGAGTTTAAGGAGAGAGGATACACACAACGCTTTTTCCAAGGACAGAATAACGTTGCAACGAATGAGGAGTCCCAAGGAAACGGTAAAGGAAAATAGACAGCATCTACTTTAGATGTTTCGAGCTGTTAGAGATGTAGAAGTCATCACCCAAATAGGCCGTGCCGATTGGGGTTAGGTGTATGTTACAAGTGGGGGTTACCAGGGCATGTATCAAGAAATTGCCAACAAGGAGGGAGTCAGGATGCGAGCCAATTGCGACAATAAGATTGAGGTAATTGCAATAATCAAGTTTAAAGGATAGTGCATGATTTTATAATACCACCTTTACGATAAAACTGGGAATGTCGAGCTTAGTATTAGACTTAGAACCAAACCGGATGGTCCGAGTAGGGGTTTACTTTAAATAAAAATGCTTTGGGCTTTGAATACCTGATAAGTTTAGCAGATTAATACAAATGGATAAATGTCTGTGATGTACCTTAGCCGGCCTAAACTTCGCGGGTCGCAACTAGTGGCTAATTATTTATGTTACCTATCTATATTTTGTTTTATCTTATTCTTCTCGATGGAATTACCTTTATATCGTCTCAGTTTCCACTTTACCTTCTTTTTGTCGATACGTGAGCACTACGAATTCACAATTTTATTTTTACTCCTTTTCAAACTTCTCGATTAATACTCCTTCCAATTATACTTATAAACTATGTAATAAAAAAAATCCACCTGAGAGTTGTACCACCGTAATATCATTGACTTATGACTCGAGTATAAGGATTTGAATATTTGGGTGTTACATTGCTCCATAAAACTTTCAGGGAATTTGGCCAAGTGGTTTGAAAGATAGGATTTTTTGAAGTTTAGTGGTTGCTACAGAATTTTCTGATTTTCTAGTTCTGCAGTACCAACTTCCAGACGCTATAACTTTTGATTTACATGGAATTTTGAGTTACTTTCAAAAATATTTTAAAGATATATCAGTCTATTTTAAGTGAGTACAAATTTCATGTCCATATCTGTTTTTTTGACTTAATTAAGTCACTTGGAATCTGGATTGCATGCTGAAAATTCTGAACTGATTTATGAAAACAGGGCACCACTTCTAATTGACAATTAATAATCAAATGAAGTGATATGAACCTGAAACTTGTGGATTTTGAAACATAGGGGAGTTAAGTGTAATCTCACCAAAATTTAGAAGCAACGGATTAGAATTAAAATTATTATGGATTTTATAAAAACACTGCTGTTTGCTGTTTTTCTGAATCCTTATAAGTGTAGTAGCAGAATTTTAAAACATAGAATAAAATTCAATTCTAATCTAAATGCAGTAAAACCTAATTCAAATTAAAGATTAGAGTCCCTAGAATTACCTTACCAAGAGAGATAGTTTGTGCATAAGCTTTCACAACATAAAAACCACATAACAAGATAGCAAGGTGCTGTTCCAAAAATCTAGAACTACAATCTCGATTTTTCTCTAATATCTAGTGTTAGACTACTCAGAAAAATATGATTTTTAGTTTTTTAGAAACTTGAGTTTAATACGAACGCGTGGACATAAAATTTGCGCAAATCCGAGTTCATTTGTTATATTAATTATTAAATAGAAAACTGATCATCAAGAAGGTATCAGGTTAAACAAGTCAAAAATAAGTAAGAATGTAAGTTGCCCCTAGGAAAATTTAAAGTTAAAAGGTGATGCGGAGGTACGTATGATAAAATGGTGATGGAGAGGTATGTATGATAAAACGGTGATGCGGAAGTACGTGTAAGTAAATGGTGATGTGAAGGCATAAAGAAAAGAAAAGAGAATGAGGAACAATGAATGAAACAAAAGTTGAGAATTGTATATTTAATGGGCCTTGTGCCAAATTGCTAATGCGAAAGTGCTCGCGTAACTGATAGTCTGAGATTGCTAATGCGGGAATGTTTGCCTAATTGATAGCCTGCCTCTTACCGTGATGCTAAGATATCCTAATTGACATGGGTTCGCTCATGATGATAATTATGCCTAATTGACATGGTAAAGAGACCATATTCGGGGCTCGCCCCGAGTAACGTCGGGTTGCGGGTAGACAACCGAAGTATGAGCTCATGGCCTGCGCTAGGAACAGGCTTGTATCATCTTGTTTGTGGATATAAACTTCTTGTGAATTATTTATTGCCCTTTTTCTAATTGTCTATACTATTTACTTGTTGTATGTATGCTTGTGCCATGCGTCCTGTGTTTGTTTTTTTCTCTGTTTTACGACAACTTAGAGACAGAGACCTTAGATTCCCCTTTTACCTTGCTGAGAACTCTAAGTTCTCACCCTTCTTCTTTTTCTTTCTCCCCCTCTCCCTCCCCAGATGGGATCGGCAGAGGAGCTCGTTGAGTTTCGGGTTTCGATACATCGCCCACGTTTTGATCCCTGCATGCCGTACATGTTCGCTCTAGTTGCAGACCATTCCGGAGATTGACCTAACTGACCTTTTACTCCTTATGATGATCAGTAGTATTACTTTTCCCTCGTTTTTGTAGTACTTTTAGAGGGGAAGGACCTCTTAGTAATTCGGTTCCAGTTTAGGAAACCCGTATGAGGGTTGGGACTGACTTCCTCTTTTGTATCTGTATATATAACTTGGTGTAGTACTCGACTTTTGGATAAATGACATGTATTTCTAAACTTAACTCCTGTATATATCTGCATATATGTATGTATGATATTCTCTGCTACCATGTGTTTATCTGCGACATAGTTTTAAGAACTAACCTTACGAGCAACTAAATGATATTTTACAATTAATAGTTTAGTCATGCTAAATTGATAAAAAATTTTATTAATATTAACTAATAAAATCTGAGTCTAGAACCAAGTAGGTCTTTACGACAAGTAACACCTAAACATTTGACATTAGTCATAACGCGTCAAAAATTAGGGTGTTACATGATAATCTTTTAGATACCAATTTAGTATTTATCTCTTTAAAAAATATATAATTTTTAAAAAATTAAAATTTATTACAAAAATAAGTTAAACAAAATTTAGATGTCAATTTATAAACACTATACAATGGAAATAATTGAAAAGTGGCACTGTTATTCATTCAGTTTTATACTTCGTCTTGATTGACATTATTGTTCACATACCAATACAATTTGGCATAATAAGATATCACTAACTAGTTCCCTTTCCAAGATAACATAAATACATAAATAGTTAAACCCACAATCATATCTTATTCTTTTACGTCGTCTAAATTAAATTAAGAGGAAATTATCAAGAATACACTCGATTTATTTTAATATTAATAAAAATAATTTTAAATTTTATTATCGATAGAAATGTATTTAAATAATTTAAAAATATGTAAAAAATGTTCAATCGTGACTCAAGATTTATTCTGTTAAAAAAAAGTAACATAATTTACTTATTAATATTAAAATTTTATTTGTCACATAAAAAATTTTATTTATCACATTATTCTTTTTTATTAACGTAAAATATCTCAATTTACGATTGTGCATTTTTATTACATTTTTAAATAATTTATGAATTACTTTTATCGATAATAAAATTTTAAAATAATTTTCAGTAATAAAATAATTTAAATACATTCTGGTAGTTTATCCTTAAATTAACTGCGCCAATCAAGAAGCTGGCCATGATATACTTGTGCTGTTAATTTTTATAACATTTGCAATGATTTCTACTTAATAAGGTTAAGTAGTGTGATATATCAACGCTGGCATTAAATTAAAATAAGTCATGTAATATAAAATTTTAAATATGGTAACACTTGATTTTCCAATTAAAAAGCTAGGTGGGCCTTCCTAGAATGCATTGCTGGTTTGGATCTTTGCAAAGTCTAAGGCCTTTTTTCCTTGCAATCTATGTGTTACGTAATGTTTACTATATTCTCCATGATTGTATCTTCTAAACTTGCATGGGTGGTTTGCATCAACAAATTCTGGCATTGGACCAAGTTCTACTTCGTAGCTAGGAGCATAAAATGTCACAAGTGAGAGTCTATCTTTATTCTCATTAGCCACAGCTCTATGCTCCACACTCTTGTATTTCCCATTTGTCAGAACCTGCAGCATTAAAATAAATACTCAAATTCATTCCTAAAAAATTATTCGTTTTCTAAAATTAAATTTATCCTTTAAAATTTTAAATAATCGTATTAGTCTTTTAATCATTTTTCTGTTGATGATGTCAAAATTTATTAATATAACACGTTAAATGATATTACAACACACATAAAATTTTTAATTAATTATTAACATTACAAGTTTATGAAATTAAATCGAATCAAAAGTTAATTAGGGAAAAAATTTGAGGTATTAAAATCTCTCAATTTAAAATTTATTTAATCTAATTTTATAAATTTATCATATTAGCTACCAATTAAGACTACTAAGTATGTATTGTAGTGTCAATTAACGTATCACATCAATAAACTTTGACACCATTAGCAACAGAAGTGACGAAATTACTAAAATAACTAATTTAAAATTTTTAAAGAGCGAATTTGATTAAAAAAATTTTCAAAGACTAATTTAATCATTTATCCTACAAAATTAATAATTCTTACTAACAATAACAATAACATATATTTTTAGTAACAGACATTAGCTAAAGCTTATTATGTATCAATTTTGGCTAGAGCCCATCATCCGAAGCTAAGTTTCTAGATCTTTGTAAATGAAAATTACTTTGCAAGGATGAGATGGTAAATTTGGCTACCTCTTAAAAAAATGCACTAAATTCAAACTTCAGTTAAAATTAAGATGTGGTTTGAATTTACTTTGAAAAACTCAGTGCAGGTGAGTAAATGTGTGAGTAGTGTAATAAAAAATAACTTTTTTATTTTAAACAGAAGTCTCAAAATAAAAAAAAAAAACAGAGTTTATTCGAATTAAAATTCTCTATCCCTAATGTAAAATAAAAAGAAGGGTCTGGCTAACTTTAAAATTATAAATTGAAAACTTTTTTTATTAAAAATATAAAAAAATAAATTTTTAATATATTTATTTTATATTTATTAAAATATAATATTTAAAATTTTTTACTAATAATAGTAGGTGCCGAAAAAAATTAGATAAAAGAAAAAACTTATTCTTTCCTCATTAAAAAGCAAAGAAGAAAGAGAAATGGAGAGGGCTTAATTACTTCTATGGTATCACCAATGTTGATGACAAGAGCATTTGGAAGAGTGTGAACAGGAATCCAAATACCATCCTTGAGAATTTGAAGCCCCACAGGGCTTCCCTTTGCTTGCTGAAGCACAGTGAGAGCACTTCCATCTGAATGGGGGCTCAGACCCATCACAAGCTCAGGTCTTGAACATGCTGGGTAGTAGTTTATCCTTATTGCTTGCACTGCCTCCCCAAACATTGAATCAAACGCCTCTTCTTTCAAACCTAGTCCTATTGCTATGTACTTTACAAGATTTTCACATAGCTTCCTTACTTCTCTTGAGTACTCTTCCAATGTTTCACTGCCACCACGCACATGACTGTTTAATCATGCATCTTATAAAGTAATTAAGATACGCATTATACTATTGCAAGCATTTTAGGAAACGGTTCTGCTACGTTATCAACAGCATATCTGCCAACTTCTGCCAACTCTTATTTATAATTGTGTTTCATGGAAGTGTGTTCGTGGATGTGTCTAATAAAAATATCTTTTTTATAACTATGTTTAATAGAAGTGTCTTTATAGATATATTTTCTGGATGTGTTTCTTTATATATGTATTTAAAATTATTAATTATTAGACACATCTACTAACACACTTCCATGAAACACAAATATAAATAAGAGTTGGCAGAAGTTGGCGGATAATATGTTGGTAACCTATACTTTTCCTTTAGGAAATGCTACAAAATAAAGTGGTTCGGTGTTTTTAATCGTTGATCTTAATCATAAAATGAGTGATGTTAAAAAACTAAATTTTTTTTAACTAATATCAACTAATTTTTTTAAATTATTTATTTATCTAAAATTTTAAATTCTAAATTATATATAAATCTTAAATCTTAAAATTATAAATCTAAATACTAAAATTAACTAATTAATATTAACTATAGTTATATAGCTGAGATCAATAGCTAAAAATAGTAAAAATTTTTAGTTTTTAATATACGTAAAATATATTTTATATATTATTTATCTTCGTTCTTATCTCATATATCGAATGAATACTATTTTATTATTAGATAAAGTGGGAGTGATTTATAATAAACTAAATATAAATTAACACAATATCTTACACTATAAATATAGATTTATACACAAAATATATTTTTAAAAAGATAATGGAATAAAAGGGTAAGATTAAGAGACAATTATTAATTAAAGATTTTTTTTTTGGTTCAAACACACACCCCCATTCACACAAACAAATTTCACTACAATTTAGCTATTGCTGGGTATGGAATCCTGTGTAGGACTTTAAGAAACAACTAAAACTGCCACTCATGCACATGTCTTAGCCACTAATTTAGGGTCGTTACCTGAACTTTTCTGGCTTCTTAGGCCACAGATTTGGATTCCTAGCATGTTGAGGTTCAATTGCAAGAGCCAACATATTGCACCAATCCAACTTTTGGTCCTCTGAAAAAACAAAAGCCTGTCCATACCCTTGGATTGTTCCAGGTAGCATTGGATATTTTTGTTTCTCTTCCAAAGGTAGCATAAAAAACTCGTTGCTCATCTTCTCTATGCTCTCCATCAGATTGAGGTCAACACCATGATTGACCACCTAAAAATAATCACCATACTCAACTTTAATTTTCATAAACACTAATAATAATAAGAGTTTAATTTTGATAAAAAAAAATTACGATTACCAAGTTAAATTTATACATTTAGATGAATGTTTAAATAGAGATTGTAAAAATTAGTTATTTTTACTGATATAATAAATACAAAATTAATTATTTGTATAAAATTTCTTTACACCAAGTTAGTGCATAAAAATTAAATTTCAATAACAATAATATCCTCAAAATATTATAACTGGAAAAGTTAGACAGCAAAAAAAAATAACAAGTATATGTTTTAATTTAGTGTGTGTATTCAAAATTTCAAATTAAATTTCAGTAGATTGTTACCTGAAAAAATCCCCAGTTCTGACAAGCAGTTGCAAGGTTCAGAAGCTCATGAAGGAAGAGTTCATGTGTGTTATGTTTACTAAGATTGGAGAAATCAATGATAGGCATGTGATGATTATTATGTGTTGGAGTAGTAATGATGGGAGCTTTATTAGGAGTTAACGTAGCTATTGTTGGTCTTTCTGTAATGTCTCTCACAAACCTTTGGGGAATAGTGTCTGGCTTAGTCTTACTAAGTTCTATGACATCATCAATGTGTCCAACGTTGATGGGAGAAATAATATGCACTGGAGCCATTGAAATACAATTTTTGGAGCAGTATTTTTCTTATAAATTAAACAAACACTTATTACTGTTATTGCTCTTATCATGACCCTACCCTCGAAACCAACTCTCTATTTATAGTGGAATTTTTAGGACTCCTCACGTGTTAAAAAAGTTGCTCTATATTTATGTGGAGACTTTAGACTTGTTACTTTCGTTTTTAGTTTTTTTTTAAACATACAAATCTACTCTCATATTTATTTTTTGAACATATAAATCTGTCTCTTCAATTTATATTTTAGTATTAAAATTTTTTTAAGTGTGCTAATCGGATCTTCTGATTTATTTTATAGTGAAATAAAAAATTTCTTTCAACACAAATTAAATCCTCTGATTTATGCACCATGAAATATGATAGTTAGATTTTTCTATAAATTTTATTATTCTTTAAATTTGAGGTCTGATTCGTTAATTAAAATTAAAAATTAAATAAAAATTTATATTAGAAAAAAACACACTAACTAACCATTATACTAGATTACATACAATTTTTTTTTTCATTTCTAAAAGGAAAAGTATAGAGAACTAAATGTCTGACCAACCAAAAAGTGAACAATTTAATTAATTATAATTATTAATAATTATTTTTAAATTTTTTAAATTTAAAATTAAAAAATTTAAAATTGATTAAGTAAACATAATTAAAGCCTATAAAAATCTTTCTCTTCTCTCCCATATTAACCTATCCACTTCAGACAGAGAGAGCCGAAATGGAGAGAAGGATTCTCAAGATGCTGAACCATCCTTTCCTCCCTACCCTCTAGGCCGAGTTCGAAGCCTCGCACTTCTCTTGCATCGTCATGGAGTTTTGCTCCGGTGGAGACTAGCACTCCCTCCGCCACAAGTTCCCTCACAATCGTTTTCTCTTAACTTCTGATTTCAGTCTTTCTCTCTACTCAGATGCTATCCCAGCCGTTCAATTCTCTGATTGCTTCTCTAACTGGGTGTTCCGATAACGTAAAGTCCAAACTGTTCAACTAGACCAGCTCTTCGTGGCCGAATCGGTCAAATCGCAATTCTATCACATCCAATCTCCCTTCGAATCAGTCAAATCGCGATTCCATCACATCCAGTCGGTCTCTGCCTTGCACTTGGTTCAACTTCAGAAATTGTTTAAGGAATGAGTGGTAGAGCACGAGTTGTTCTTGAACAATTACAGAAATATAAAAAATATCCATTTAATATGAAAAAAAAAACATCCTAATGCTTAACAAAAGAAATATCCAGTTATATTTTATATTTATAGAATTAAAAAAAATTATAAAATTCTTAAAGAAATAGAGATATTCACATTTGCAATAAAAAAACTTGAAAAATATATAAAAGAACATCCATTTAGTATGAAAAAGAAACATTCTAATACTTAACAGAAGAAACATCGATGTATATTAACTTATTTTTATTAAGATGAATTTCGAAGTCCAACCCATTAAAAAGTTTGGCAGGTTTTTGACTGAACCCCTTTTAGTTTCCTAGCAAAACTCTTTCTAAAATAATTAACCCACACACTCATCTTTATTATTAATTTATTCTAATTTTTTTAAAATTTAATTTTAATACTATCAGATTAAATAATTTTATACTTATATTTAATTATGTAGTGTCATATAAATAAAATAACTGTTTTTTACTTTGACAACGGAAATAATTGTAAAAAATAGATGTGATTAAAAAATCATAAAATATTTTAAATTTTAGGTGCATCAAATTTATTTATTTATTTATTTATTTATTTTTTAGAATAATATATATGTGCATGCATTTTTTTTATTAGAGACAATTTTGTTTGAATATTTTATTTAAGATCTCATATATGGAAAATGGGTAATTATTCTCTCTGTGAACACTAATTTTTGTGTATCATTCATATCTCTATTATTAGTACTAGTAGATTAATTAATTTATTAATTATTAGATATGTATGTCAACAGGCATATCTTGATATATTCATGAAATGTGCATATTTATTGTTTACTATTTATATATGTCAAAATAACATTGACTAACTCAGATGTGTTTGAGCAACCAAAAAAACACATGTGTTTGAAAATATATATATCTTTAATAGGTGATCATTGAGTACAAAATATATAATTTTCTGATCAACCTTCACTACTAAGCTTTGATTTAAGGATGGATGCATCTGAGATTAACATGGCGAAAAGTTTGGGGAAGCAGTAGTAAGTAAGTTTCAAATCATAATTCATCCTAGTGTGTCTTTTTTTTTTTTTTGAAAAAATAAGTATCATTTGAAATTTAAAATGAGTATTAATGGGATTTTTTATATAAAGGTTAAAAAAAATGAGTTTAAATGTTAAAATAAATATCAATAAGAAACACAATTATATTGATATTTAAGAAAAAAAATTTTCTCTTTTGTGAGTATATATGTTGTGACTTGTGACACCAATATATATAAATAAATAATTTGCCAATCAGGCCAGGACCCCTAATTAATGCATTTGGAGGATATTGGAAGACTAAAGTTTCACCATGTCTTTTCATTGGTTATGTATGATACCATAATATGTAGAATTAATTAATTTATCGAATTTTTAATTAAATTTTTAAATTGTCTTAATTAAATTTTTATATTATAATTTTTTTAATTTAATTTTTACTGTAAAAATATATTTAAAATAATAGAATATTCTATTAAAAAAATAAATATGCTTACTATTAGAGTATAAAACCTAACTAATCACATCTTTATATTTTGAAATTCCAAAAAAAATCTGGTTATTTTTACTCACAAACTTACCCCAACTCTTTCGTTGAGCTTCACCGTCAGATCTACTGCACGCTCTTTCTGCTCGTCCGTTATCACTGTGTCCAACGCTTGATATGCTCCACTGCTCACACATCATGCCTCTCTTCCTGCTCTTTCTGCTCGTCCGCTATCACTGTGTCCAACGCTTTGATATGCTCCACTGCTCACACATCATGTCTCTCTTTCTGCAGCTGTGCTTCTTGGTGAGTACTCACATCGCCATCTCGTCTTCCTCTCTTGCCTTTCTTTCACAAGTGTTGCTGTTTGTATTGCACTACTCGATTCCAAATAAAGATGTGGCCTCGGTCCGTTCTGTTTTTAAATAAAAATGACTTTTTCTTTCTCGCGACGAGACTTCATCTTCTTCTTGACAAGCCGGAAAAATGAAAAAATCACTGAAATATTGTTGCAGTGGCAACGGACACGGTTTATGAAAAAATAAATCTGAACCACAACTTTTTAATGACATTAATTACATTTTCATCGGCGTAAGAAAATTGTTTGGTAAACATATCATGTTAAAAAGAAATGATAAAATAATATAAATAACTCTTCATCTGTTCAGATAGCATGTTGATGATAAAAATAAACATTCGTAATATGTTACCAAAATTCAAATAGCATGTTAGTTTGACACTGATATATCTCTATTTACAAACAAAGATAAGGAAAAAATAGTTATTATTACAAAACACTTTCTCTTAGTACTAGAAATAATTTATTATAGTTATCTACAATTAATTTTATCTAATGAACCAATCTACAGTTAAAAAAAAGAGTACACACAGAAAAGAGTACGCAAGAGTAACTACTTGATCCTTTTATTTCGAAAGCTTACACACCTCATTCTCATTCTTTTTACTATCCTACATGAATCTTGCAACACAAAAGCTGACTCTCATAAATTATATATTTTAGAAAGAATGATGTTGAAAATTGATTAAGAATTATGAAAAATATGTGATATCATCAAATGGTAGCTATGAACAAGGGACTGTGAAAGATGATGAGTCATGTTCTAATGTTTGGAAAATGCTTGATGATGATGAGGTTATAGGAGATAAAATTGACCATGGAATTGTGACGGAAGAAGAGTTGAGTGGGGATGAAACTGTGATGGAAGAAGAGTTGAGTGGGAAAAGTAACGGAGAGCAACCAATGATGGGTGAGAGACATGGATAGATAAGTAAATTTATAATTTATTAACGTTTTTTAGATTTTTAACATTTAAAAAAAGGATTAAATTAAAAAATTATATAATACAAAAATTTAATTAAAAAATATAAAGATTTAATTAAAAATTTGATAAAAT
>NC_029775.3:18870612-18884988 GCF_000817695.3 Arachis duranensis
TGTATTATTATTTTAATTTAATAGTTTTAATAATTGATATTAATTATTGATTAGCTAATTTTAGAGCTCTCAATATAAAAGGATCGATCAATAATTCAGACCATCTCATGACAAATAATAAATTAGGGTTGAAAATTAAGTTACTCTATTTTTATTTTTATTTTTTTTGGCATGTCAGAAAAATGCATGTCAACTTAATTCTATTTATTCAAGTTGACGAAAAATTCACTTTTTTTAATTCAATTTTTTAAAAGAAATATTTTAGAGCCTTTGATAAAAAAAAGTTGTTTACTACAAAAGAAAAAGTGCAAAGGAAAGAAACGTAGAATTGTTAAACGATTTTAATCATATTGTAATAAATAGTTTAATTTAATCGTAGAGTTAATTATTGTTCTAGCCTAGGACAATAGGAATTAGAGATTCATTAGAGGATTCATGACCAATCCACACAACATGTCTATCGTGTGACGATATATTCAGCAGAGATCTGGACAACTGGTGGAAATTTTTAGAGAGCTAGGCCTGAGCAGGAGGGCCACTCGACGAATGGGAATAAAGGAGAGGGACCTACCCTCTCTCCAGAGGTACGTCACAATAACTCTAATGTAGTTGCCTTATCGTACAGACACTAATTTTAGCATCAGAATATTCTTGCAAGTGGCTCCACCCGCCAACCATCCGGCGAATTGTAGACGCAGTTCCTCCCATCGAAAGTTCACATTCAGGTCTCCCTTGACCCTAAACATCCTGACACTAGCTCACCCACCGAACTCACGAACAATGGCACCGTCTATGGGGACCTGACGCGAGCTGAGGATGGAGGCTTTTCTCTGCTCAGAGGACAAACCAGGAGAAGGTGAGAACAACGAGCGCCAAGGGCGTCATCTCATGAGTAGGTTGAGCACAGGAACCTCTTGGAAGCGTCAACCAACCCCCTCTGGTCAAGACTACTCCCGTGATCAGTTTCTAGAAAGGCGTCTATTTGTGGGTACATGCAGCGACAACTCCTGGATCATGCAAGAACTCAGACACAAGATCCAAAACACACACACACAGGAGAGAGAGAGAGAGAGAGAGAGAGAGAGAGAGAGAGAGAGAACTAATCTCTCGTCCAAGGCTTGGCAAATGAGCCATCAGTAGCCCTATACTTGACCTAGGGTCACCAAGAACCACCTTCCTGGATAGACCCTATCCAATGATTCCTAGAAGAAAGAGACCTGCCAGAAAGCATGGAAGATGCTAAGCTCGTGAGAAGAAAGGCCACCATGTACACGGTAGTACAAGGCCAATTCTACAAAAGAGTTCTCAACCAACCTTTGCTGAAATATTTGCGACCTAAGCAAACAGAGTACGTTCTAAAAGAAGTGCATGAGGGATTTTGTGGACACCACATTGAGGGGAAGTCCCTGGCCAGGAAGCTTGTTAGGGCTGGGCATTATCGGCGTACAATGATGACCGATGCTAGCGAGTATGTGAAGAAGTATCTCAGGTGCCAAGAGAATGCAAACTTCATAAGGCACCGGCAGAGGAGCTGAGTTCCATTATAGCCTCCCGACCTTTCTACCAATAAGAAGTCGACCTGTTGGGACCATTTCCGACGATCCTAGGACAAGTTAAGTACCTAATTTTGGCCATTGACTACTATAGCAAGTGGGTAGAAGTAGAGCCGTTGGCAAATATATCATCGACAAACTGCCAAAAATTCTTATGGAGGCAAGTAATCACCAAATTTAGAGGGTTCTCAGTAGGCCTTGATATCAAGCAAAGATTCTCCTTGGTAGAAAACCCCCAAAGTAACGGGCAAGTAGAGATGGCAAACAAGTTCATCCTGAAAGGGCTGAAGAAGCGCTTGGAACAAAGGAAAGGGTTGTGGGCAGACGAGCTAGCCTTGATAATATGGTCTTATAGGACGACGTCACAATCCGCTACCAAGGAGATTCCTTTCCGGCTCACCTATGGAGTAGATACCATTTTTCTCGTAGAGATAGAGGAACCCAGCACAAGACTGCTATTAGGCGGAGGCAACGAGGCAAGCGAAAAGGCCTTGTTAGACGAGATCGGGGCAATGGCCCACTTGTCAGAAGCATCACTGAAGCAGAGGTTGGCACTACATTACGATCGCAAGGTACATAACAGAAGATTCGAGGAAGGAGACCTGTTCCTGCACCACAACGATATCGGTCCACCGACCTCGAGGGAAGGAAAGTTGTCCACCAACTGGGAAGGACCTTAAGGGTGAAAGAGGTGCAGGGCAAAGGCATGTATAAGCTGGAGCAATTAAATAGGAAGGAGATACCATGGACTTGGAATGCGATAAACCTTAGGAGATTTTACTCCTAAGGAACAACGCTCCTGAGGATCAGTCTGCCTTCCAATCACGTTTGGTTATTTTCTTTATTTCTTGTGTTATTTTATTATTCATCTTGTTTCAATTTTGCATTTATCACACCTACTTGTACTGTCGTATTCTGTAAAGGAAGGGGTACTCTTTTCCCTTGCCGTTAGCTCAGAACAGTGGCAAGGGATTTCAACGAGGACGGCCCAATTTTTCAATGATTTTCTTATCGACATTATTGCTAAGTTATGGCTATGGCTTCCCAGGACTAATCAACTCGGGAGCCCCTTACACGGAAAGAACAGATATCCATAAAAAAATGACTAAGCAACTAAGTTAGCATAAATGTCACACGACTAAACGGCCAAAGTAATTAAACATATCATAAATCTACAAGTTTAAAACCAATCAAGTCCAAAAGCCCAGAAGTCATAGTTTCAAAGTCTAGCATAAGGGCAACACATCGGCCCAACAACTCGAAAAGTTACTAGAGAGTTCATATTACAAGCAACCAAAAATAGAGTTCAAATAATCTTGCCATCCTGGATCGTCTTGAAAGCACCGATAGCAGAAGGGTCAAAATCGGGAGCCAGTAGAAGAACTTGGGCCTTAATCGCCTCCTCGGTAGTGATAATGGCACCACGAGTATCCTTGATGATCTCCTTATTCTTCTTTCACATGTTAGTAGCCTCAAGGCGAGCTACGTTTGTCAATTTTACGAACTCAGCCAACTCCCTCTCAAGCTCTTTTACCTTGTTTTCCGTAGCAATGGCCCGACCTTGAGCATCATTAATTTGCTTACCAAGAGAGAGATCTCGATTAATGAGGTGCTGGATCTCCTCCCCAACCTCCTTCAACTTATCAGCTTCACCCAGCTTAGTCCCTATAGTTTCTTCGTCAGCTTTCAACTTAGCAATTTCGCATTGGATAGCCCTATACTTTCCCTCCAGAACCTGACACTGGGACAGGACCAGATCCACTTTCCTTGCTATAGCGGCAACTCGGAGAAGGCTTCAATATGTCCACTTCGCTTGGCAGCCAAATCCTCCTCACGAAAGAAGCTTTCGGCATACGGTAGTAGCTGGGAATCAATGAAGCCACTAATGTTGAAGTGCTTGTCCATAACGGAAAGACCTATCCCGCGCTAGAGCTAATTTTTTTCTTTTTGGGATTAGGGATCACAAGCACGTCTTCATGCTCGACCCGAGCTCCCAGAAGGCTCTCAACCATAGCTCCCTTACTAAGGTCAACCCTGCTGATTGCATTGTGACCAGGTTGGGGTGTTAGCTGAGGCATGGATTAGACCTCTGGTTCCTCGGACTAAGGGATCTCTGCCTGAGAGTCAAAGGTATCATCATCCCTTCAGTGAGGAAGTGAGTCATCAAACGACTGAGGGTAGTGTTCTCGGCAGCCATTCCAATTATAAGAAAAAACTGAATAAGTTAAATAAAGTTGCCAACAAGATTAAAAGCCAACAAGTCAGGAAAATGGAAAGTATAACAAAGGAATCAGGCTCACTACAGTTACCTACGTAATCTCGGCTGGAGTCCCGATCACCCATCGGAAGGTGAGGGTTAAGGGGATTAGAGCCAAACACAGCTAGCAAAATGTTAGTGATCTGCTAGTTCTGCCAATCTAAACCATCATAGGTCATTTTAATTAGCTAGTTGAATCCGGCGCCACAGTTCTAGTAGGTCAGAATGCGTCTTTTCCCTTGAGGGTAAGCCAAAAAGGATGACGACCTCACGCTAGACTTACTTTGAAAACAGTTTCTTTAAAGCCACGGAAGGAATCTTCGAAGAGGCCTAAGATCCTCCGGTTTTGCACAGCCCAGAAAAAGAGGTACCCCTTTATTCTTACCCTCCCGGGAAGGATTTTTGAGCAGAAAGAGGAAGAGAAAGACTTTTAACGGTTGCCAGGAACCCCAGATATTCGCAAACCATCTCGAAGCACTGGATGGCAGCCCAGCTGTTTGGGTAAAGTTGCGAGGGAGCAATATCACACCGATTTAAGAGAGCCAGGATAAAAGGAGAAAAAGGAAGCCGAATGCCTAAGATGGTAAACATAGGCTTGTATACCCACATCCATTCCGGGATGTGGGGGATTCGAGGTTGAGATTACGGACACGTTCCTGGGGGCCCGGGACTAGGAGAGCTCATAGTTTGTCTCCTTGGGACTGCCTTCGCATACTGCTCCCAAGTCACGGAGCTCTTGTAAGTCCTCCATGGTCACCCTAGAGGAGGTACCCATCACATTGGACGTGCACCACACATAACAGTTCACAGGAGTTCGCATTGCCCTACCTACAGTGGGGAACCACTTACGTTAATCGCAAGGAGGAAGGAATATCCTAGCCTTAAACTAAGTCATTTTAGACTAAATCACACTAAATCACCCTAGTCTAAACCACCAAAAAGAACACCTACATCACCCCCCTAAACAGCTATGTAGCAAGCATCAGTTTTGATCTAAAAAGCAACAAAGACAAAAAACTAAGGTAATAATGACAAAAAATAAGTAAAATAACACAAGTATATGACCACTTACCAGTAATTGCGGTGCACAAAGGTGTTGAAAGGTGGAAATGTCAGGCTCCTCGCGGCAATGGTAAGAAGGTTGCAAGCAAGGAAAGTGATGATAGTTTCAGTAGGAAGAAAAAGGGGTGAATGATGATATCAGTTGCGGGAATAAGGAAGGAAGAAAATGAAAGTAATGTGCGGGTGGTAACTGTTGCCATGGAACAAGAAGCACAAAAGGTCAAGGGTATAATGGACTTTTCTATGATCTTTCAAATCAATTACGAGGCATTTAATGATCTGGGCACGACAATCAAAATGACGCCTTCGAGCAACGGTAAAGGGTAACTCACAGTCGCGAGAGAAGCGCGATAGGCGTGAGCGCTGCCAACAAAGTCACGTTAGGCAAAAACTATTTTACACGAGAACACAGGCTAAGCTAATGCGCCAGTCATGAATCTTATGACATGATGCATTAGGGGCATTGTTCTGACCCAGTCCAACAGGAATCGGAGGTCCACCGGGTAGATTCACGACCCGTCCGCATGACAAAGTGTCCATCACATGACTGGATCTTTTCAACAGAGATCTGGATAGTTGGTAGAAGCTTCCAGGGAGCTAGGTCCGAGCAGGAGGGCCCACTCGACGAATGGGAATAAAGGAGAGGGACCTAGCTCTCTCCAAAGATACGTCACGATAACCTTAATCTAGCCGCCTTATTGTATGAACACTAACTTTAGCATCGAAGTGTCCTTGTAGGTGACCCAATCCGTCGACCAACCGACGATTCGTAGATGCAACTCCTCTCATCGGAAGTTCACATTCAGGTCTCTCTCCACTCCAAACACCTTGGCATCGGCTCACACACGGAACTCACGAACGATTATCATTTCTATTGAAAAAAGTTTAGAATGTTAATACATTTTTTTTATAAATAAATAAAAATAATTTTTATTAAAAGATAAATTTTTTTATGTTTTATCTATGAAAGTTTGAAGAAATAATAAATTTTTATATGAATAAAATTAATGTTTAAATATTTTTGTCAAATAAAAATGATCTTTTATAACTTTAAAACTATTTTTTATTTATAATTAAATTTATTTGAAAGTTTGATGATTAAAAATATTCCTAATCAAATATATGACATATTTTATAGCCACAAACTTAAGTTATTATTTTTGTTCCCCTTTCCGATATAGCATGATATCATCAACCACAGCATAAGAGAAGAGTAATCATTGCATGTTAATTTAGTAGAGCACTTTACTACTTAATTCTTATGCTCCACCTATTGTAGAGTAACATTTAGCATTTGATGGAATAGAAATCACTTTTTTTCTTCACAATAATATGAATTTAGTATTAAAGTAACAATTGTTGGATTAATATATAGTTGAAATGCTTCATAAAAGATTTCACATGGGTCCATTTGCTTTTTGAAGGATTAAATATCTCAAATTTATTCTTAAAAATACAATTGTGAGTTTGATTAATAGTCATTCCATGAGTTACACGATGACAATGCTCATAAATTTACATATCATCATGTAGCTGAAAAAATAATCAATTTAATTTATTGTTACAATTTTCATAGACCAATTTAATGAGATATTAATTATTCTTCTGAATAAGATCTTTCAAAATTATTGTGATTATTATCTTCATAATTATTCTATTGTAGTGTAACATTTTAATATTAATTAAGATAAAAGTCACACTCTTTGAAATATTAATTTATTATTAAATCAAGTAGACAGTATTATTTTTTTATAAAAAAATTAATTATTTATATATATAAACTTTACGAATATTGACAAAAGTACTTATTAAAAAAATTAACGTTATGCTTATAAAAAATAGGTTTTGTGTGACAAAAGTACCAAAATTTTAAATTTTTGTTAATTCTTAATAAAATTTTCAAATTACATTCTCTGATTATCTTCAACTTTAACTCCATCACCATCTTTACTTTTCTCACATTATACAATTTATCTTTATCACTTTTTTTGTCACTTTTTCGTCACTCTAATTCTTACCACACCCACCTTTACATCAACTTTAACATTGTATTTCACTACCCACGACACCACTTCATTACTATCACAGCCCACACACATTCACTAACAACAACAATAGAGATGAGAGAGATAAAAAAAGTAAATTGAAGTCAGAAATAAATTAAATCAGAGGAAAAAAAGAGAAACAACGATGGAGGTTGTGTGAGGGAGAGAGGGGGAAGAGAGAGAGAAAGAGAGAGAAAACGCACCAACAGAGGAGGGAGGGAGAGGTGGCCCGTCATCCACAACCTTTGTGCCTTGATCACTATCCTTGTCTTCCTCAGCACAATCGGTGTCAATCTCTCCTCTATTAACGCCAACGTTGTCAAAAGTGCCACCTTCTGCAAAGTAATCAAAATTTCTCAATCTCTCTCCCTCATCTTTCTCTTGATCTTTTATTTTTTGAGAAAAGGACAAATAGGTTCCTGACCTTTTTTTCGCGAATATTTTCGTCCCTGATTATTGAAAAATACTTTTAAGTCCCCGACCTCCTTAAAAGTTGAACGGATCAATCCCTCCGTCCAAATACCTCCGTCAGACCCAACGGAAAAGTCTGACGTGACTCCTGTAATGCTTGTCACGCGTACGCGTGGGTCACGTGTACGCGTCGCCTGGCAGACTTCCCGCTCACGCGTACGTGTCGCCATGAATTAAATAAATTCTCATTTCTTCATGAATTCTCCACTTTGCATACTTTTTTCCATTTTTTTCAAGCAATTCTTGCCTTCAAAATTTTAAATCACTCAAACAAACATATCAAGGCATCGAATAAGAGAAAAGTAAATTAAATTTAGCAATTTAATAGCTTAGAAACCATGTTTTCAATCATTAAGCACACTTAGGAGAAATTCACAAAATCATGCTATTTTAGTGAATAAATGTGAAAAAAGTTGATAAAATCCACCAAATTTAATACAATATAAACCCTAAAATTGTGGTTCATCAACTTTTTCACACTTAAACATTAGCATGTCCTTATGGTAAACTCTTGTGGTTCATCAACTAATATGCAAAATGCGTCTACCAACTTGGTTAAAAATGAATCAATCTCCAAGAACATATATGAACAAGTAGGGCTAAGATAGTATGATGATTTGTGTATTCCACTAATTCAAATCTTAAAATAAATTATAAATATAATTGCAAGAAGAAAGCTCGTGAAAGCAAGGAATAAGGGATTGAGCATCGAACCCTCATCGGAAGTGTTTGCACTCTAATCTCTCTAGTGTTTGAGGGTCGTCGATTCTCTCAATTCTCTACCAATCTTACTTTATAAGGCTTGCTCTTCTTCTACCATCAACATATATTCAATGCATGAATACACATATTAAGAGGTCTTTTTAAGGGTTGTAATGGGGTTAGGGCTAAATTTAATTTATTTTTCTCCTATTCGATGCCTTGATATGTTTGTTTGAGTGATTTAAAGTTTTGAAGGCAAGAATAACTTGAAAGAAATGAAAAAAAAGCATGCAAAGTGGAGAATTCATGAAGAAATGAGGATTTGCTGAATTCATGGCGACACGTACGCGTGACAAGCATTACGGGAGCCACGTCAGACTTTTTCGTTGGGTCTAGTGGAGGCATTTGGACGGAGGGACTGATCCGTCCAACTTTTAAGAACGTCAAGGACTTAAAAGTATTTTTCAATGGTCAGCGATAAAAATGTCTGCGGAAAAAAAGTTCAGGGACCTATTTGTCATTTTCTCCTTGTGTTTTGAATCCTTTTATGATTTGATTGCTTCTAGTTATTGTTGTTAAAGGATGATATGATTATGGTTATGACAGTAGAGAAGAAGGAAGGTGGGATCGATGGGGTGGAAGGATTAAGGTAATTGATGTGGATGTCGTCATGGTGGTGGTAATAGTGTGGTGGCAGTGGCAGTGGTGGAGTAGTAGAGAAAAGAAAAGATGGTCAAGGTAATAGTAATGGAAGATTGTGAAAATTTGAAATTTGAAAAAGAAGAGATAGGAGCGGAGTTGAGGTTGAAGATAAAGAATATGAATAATTTAAAATTTTATTAAAAAATCAACAAAAAATTAAAATTTAAGTATTTTTGTCACGTAAAATTTATTTTTTATGGATATAATATTAATTTTTTTTAATAGATACTTTTTCAACATCTATAAAATTTATAAGTACAAATGATTGTTTTTTTTCTTCTATATAAACATAGCACAAATATTAAATCATGTCACTCACATGTACTATAGTTTATTAAGATAATTAGTAAAGTTACTATTTTTTTTTTCTCTAATCTTACAAGTGTTAATTAATTGAAAGGCATTAGACATAAGCGATGTGTAGGACCATTTTCATTTGTCCAAAAGGAAATTGCCCCCATTCTAAAGACCAAATCTAGTGTTATTTGGTATGATGCCCTTGTCCACCCTCCATTGCTTAAATTTCCTTCGTTGTGTTCCAACTTGTCTTATTATTGAAGTAGGCATCACTGCAGACATCCAGAAATTTCAAACTTGATAGTCCCACAAGTTTTCTTGTCTTTGTGATGATACAAAAGAAAATAAACAAAATCTTCCATAAAATTTGCCACTCAGCAGTGGATTATAAGAAAGACCTACCACAAAAGTCCTGAACCTATGTTTAAAAGGTGTGGCATTTAGTTGTACAAACATTATTAATTTCCACATCTTGTAGGAAACTCATTTTCATATTTTTAATTTTACTCATATGCCCCATTTTGGACTATTACACTAAAAATCAAGCCATATAAAAATCTTTAAACCTATGGTACAAATATAATTTCTTACTTTGCCGCGACTTATTTTCTATAGTCACATTCTTTGAAAGTAAATGGCACCCTTTTGTTGCTTTGACAAAACAAAATAAAAAAAGGAAAGTGGCTTTTGTACTGGTTAAGTGTTGCCATGTTCTAAAACATTATCTTAAGGCTCTGTTTTGATTTGTGTATGTATTAAGATATAAATATTGAGATATAAATATAAAATATTTGTGTTTGCGGGTATTTGGATATAATAGACATAACATTAAAATAGTTCAAAAAAAATTATATAAATTCATATTCATTATTTAAAATTAATGTCTCACCATTTTATTAGACAAAATATATATATTTTGTATATATTTGTATGTAAACCTATTTTTTTTTTATTTTTGTGTGTCACAAACTAAACAATAGACACGTTATACCGTATCTATCTCTTGATTTGTCACACGCATCAAATAAACGAAATTAAAGTAAGCCATCCTTTTATTAGAAGCGTAAACTTTGGTAGTTACAGCCACCTTTTTAACTAGCTCGAAAAAAATGTATGGTCATAGTCCTGTTTATTGTAGTGATTCCTTTACTTTGGGAGCATTATTGATGTATTACAGTAGAAAGGTTATTTTTGTAAAAACAACCCTTCTCTTCTCTATTTGTTTGTTTGAACTCTTTTTTCTCCATTGCTCAGATAAAGAAATTCTCACCACCATTATGGTGGTCATAATTATTGTGGTACGATGGCCATAATAATATGCTGAAAGAACAATAGTTCAACATATATATATATATATATATATAGAGAGAGAGAGAGAGAAGGAATTCAACCACATATTCTAAGAGATTAAAACAAAAAGATTTCATTAAATAATTAGTATTTGCTAGGTTTTATGCGTGTGTGAGAGCAAGCTAAGGGTCACTCTTAGAATTTGATGGACTTAAAACTCTTTATCAGCAATTATACGATAGAGGATACTCTTATGGACACGAAACGTCTTTTTGTAAAGACACTCGTATCGCATTATTATTGGACGTATTAATGAACTGGTTATTTTTTAATTTTTTAATAAATTATAATAAAATCGATTTTTTTATAACAATGCAATAACAATAAACCCAATTGTTATCAGATTTGGTCGAACCGACTAATTTACATAACTCGTTGGATCATGTTTTTTTTTAACAAAAATTAGGGATATATTTGTCTTTTTATCAAAAAATTTAAACATAATTCAGTTTAAATTGTGTAAATCGATCGGATCGGATCTAATAATTATAATGCGGACAATTGAGTTTATTATTATTACTATAATAAATTGGTTTTATTTTGATTTATTAAAAAATAAATTATTAATCGTAAACGTCTTTAATAAAAAAAGATATTTTTAATGTATTTATCAAAGAGTTCCTTATATGTTTGGTAGTATAATTTTACATTTACAAATAATTTTCACGTTTTTATTTGGACAAGCCATGTGAGAGGAATATACTAGCTAGAGAGTTAATTGGAAGGAGCATAAAGAGGTGATGGGTGAAGTGGTAGATAGGAAAGAATCAATTATGATAGAAAAGTGGTGGTTCAAATTCAACTAATAATCTAGCTTATAATATAAAGTTTTCAAGTGAATAAAGCAAAATAAACGGGCTGAATTGGTTTGCATAATCTAACCAAGCAAACACTATAGGCATCTTCTTTGATGAACATCATCAATGAATATATGGCTTCTTTCGGAAAAAAACATTATATATTCTTGCGCTTGCTTGCTTCAAAAATATTCATAATTGTTAATAAAAAAAAACTAACATAAATGGTTGTAAATGAGACACATCCACTAGTAGTCCAAGAAATCATCCTCCTCCATCTTAGAAACTTGTTTAAAGTAACTAATTTTCTCAAAGTCCCATTTAATTAAGCGAATGAATGAGTTAATCACTCAATATTTAGGATATTTTTGTTAGAATGTTACAACTATTTACCATCATGAGCTCCCGTACATATAAGGTGATGGGTTCATCAAGTCCAAAATAAATCATATCTTCATGTCAATATGGGAATAAAACGACAAATCAAGTGTTGGATTCCACGTTTCGTATGATTGTATGATCGATCAATTACTCGCTAATAATTCATTTCCACACAACTATCTTAAAAATTTATCAAAATCATAAGTACATCATCAGTTTTTTATCGAAAAATTCCGAGTTCTCATAAATGCAAAAAATCTTAAGCGGCCCAACTTTGTTTTTAATTTCTTATTTCAACTAAGTTGGTGAATATTACAATGGTTTAAAGCTATTTAGAGAATCAGTACTTCATAATATTTTTTATTATTTGAATTTTTAAATCTTTGTTTCTTCTATTTAGGTAAGACAATTGAGAAGTAGTAGAAAAATTAATTCTTCTCGTAATAACTTGGTTTATTTCGAATTACTTTTGGGTCCAATCAAATATAAATTCGATAAATTATTAACATTGAATCTAAATCTAATTAAATTCATCCTTGCAGCGCTTATAAACACCTTTAATTAAAATATTATGGTTACATGAGCTCAATAAGAAATGGCAAAAAAATCCAACCATTTAAGTTAAAGCAACATTCAATCTGTAGTTAGAAGAAGATCCATTCCAAGCTCAAAGCAACGCTTTAATTGGCCTAGGTCCCATTTGGGAGTGTGAACCGAATCAAACCCAACTTGAGAGAGAATTTTCCTCTCAACTGAAGAGAATTTATTGATGTCTTGGCATTTTTAGTGTTTTTTACATCTTTCTTTAATAGTTTTCTCATTGTTAGAAGAAGAGACTAAACTGAAAAAAGGATTATGTATTATTGAGTATATTTAAGTTGTCTATTCAAATTGTGTAGAATGATACCATATAAAGGGATATTTATAGGTACTAAGAGAATCGTAATAATAAAGACATAATTTTCTATAATAAATATTTAGATATACTAAATAAATACTAATTGATCATAATTAATTCTAATTATATTCTAACATCCCTCTCAAATTCAAGTGACAACTTGAGTTTGAAACTTATTAAAAACAACGAAATAAAGATGTAACACCCTACCATACAGAGTCTTATGCTTAAGTCATAATTCAGAGATGGCAAGGTATTACGACCTCTAAAATAAAAATTTAGTACGTATAGTAGTATGAATGACTGATTATAACTAGGAGCCTTTGTAGAAAAAGGGGTAAAAAAAAATCGCAACTCTAAAGCGCCACACTCCGATCGATAACGTAACGAGTAAGGATAAACCAACGTGAGATTATATATATACAAAGGAGTGTCAAAAACAGGAATTATCAAAACTCAAGATCCGGCTGCGAAGATAACCGGTCCGAGCATAGCGATATATACATATGATAAAAATAAGGAAAACCCCAAAGGAAACCCAAAGGGATACAAATACATAAAACCTATTCTCCAAAATCTCCCATAAGAGGAGTCATCACAGTTGTATTATTTAATGGAGATAAAAGTATCTAAGCAAAACATATAAACCAAAACATAGGCCCGAGAACAAAGGATCTTCGCAATTATAGAAGTCTCCAGCATGCCTCAACGGGAAACCTCACGTCCTGCATCTGAAAACCACAAAATCCGCATGAGTGAGAACCAGAGGTCCCCAGCATGGTAACAGCTTCCACATATATAATACATAATAATGGAGGAAAGCCAAAGGCAATCCTAGAACTTCCTCCAGATAATATCAAAGCTTATAAACAGGCTAAACCATAAAGGGCATCTGGAGTATAATGTAGCAAACACAGTTATATCAAACAAGAAATATACAAATAGGAACAATTAAGGCATTTAGACAATTAGCAAGTAATATGCAGTCAAATAGGCAATCTCAAACAATTCATATAGTATGCATATGATGAATGCTTGTTCCTAGTGGCTGATGATATCATCTGTCGGTTATAGAGCCAATCCGACAAGTCCTGGCAGTTAACCATTGGACTGTCCCTCTGTCGTGTCTCCCCAACTTGAGTCATACTCAAAGTAAACTTGATCATAATCATGATCTATATCTATCACCCTCACTGGTGAATATTTATCCATCACCATCACTGGTGAATATTTATCCATCACCATCACTGGTGAATATTTTTGGGGGTGAGCTCGTCCGGGAATTTCACAGTGCCCGGCCACCCTGACGACATAGGTCAAAAGAGCTTCAAGTCTCGACCTGGAGCACGTGGTGGCTAGCCACTGCTTTCTCCCAGGGAAACTCTCATCTCCGATAATAGAAGTGCAACTTTCACAATTCATTCAACAGAATATATATGCATTTATACATAGCCATAATCATGGCCCCGCCGTAACACGGCAATAATCCAGCCATCCGGCTCACGGTTAAATTCATAACCAGCCACCCGGCTCACGGTTAAATCCATAACCAGCCGTTTCATCAACAATTACAGCCTTTCGGCCCATGGCATAACAAGCACTTCCACCACCATCCTCCGCATCTCACATATTCATGCTTGATCCTCATTGATCATCCATTTTTCCCTTGCTTCACTCGCAAGTTGCCATATTCACTAGCCTTTCTTCTCATAGCTAGACATATCATAATGATTTAAGACATAAGTGGTGAGATCGGAGGCTTAGAAGTATGAAATTTGGCTTTTAAAACTCAAAAATCAACTTTGGGATGAAAACAGGTCCACGCGTACGCGTACTCCACGCGCACGCGTGGATGGCCTCG
>NC_029775.3:18885165-18894597 GCF_000817695.3 Arachis duranensis
TCTCTGGAAAATGGCTGGGCATTGGGTGCAGCACAATCGGCGCGCCCGCGCACATCACGCGCACGCGTGGATGGCGCTTTCGAGAAGAACGGCGCGTACGCGCCAAGTGCACCTACGCGCGCTCACACATTGACACATTACCACAATTTACAAAATCACTATCCCATCATTCTAGCCCACTTCACCCAAGTGGCTCAAACTCAAACATATTGACATATCATATACTCTTTCTTATGCCAATTCTCAACAACACCAATTCTAATAAATCATCATTTTACACAATCAATATCATACTCACCATCAACATGGCTCCACCCACAATTCAACCATAATCAACCATCAAGCATATATCACAACATGCATATTTCTCATACATCATACCATTAAGGCATCAATAATCATCATCACATATATGACCACATCATATATTTCAACAATTCAACAACATCAACAATTCAATGCCTATCTTAGGGCCTCTAGCCTAAGTATTTCCTACCACATTACATATTAGATACGGGAAAGCGAAACCATACCTTAGCCGATTTCCCAAGCTCAACCGGAGCACTTCCAAATCACTTATCCACAAGCTCTCAAGGCCTCAAAACCTCCAAGAACAGATTTTTCACCACCAAATCCCTTTTTCAAGCTTTTCAAAATCACCACTCAAGCTCCAATATTCACATATACACAACCTAAGCCACAATCATCATACCCATACACAACATCTCAATACCCAAACATCATAGAACAACAAATTACACTAGGGTTGAGAATCTTACCACACCCAAGGTCTAAGGAGACAAGATTAACCTTCTTCTTCAAGAGAGTTGGGTCCTATAACATCAAAGAGCCCAAAATCTCAACATTTTTGCTCATAAAACTCGAAAACAAGGCTAGAATTTCGAAGAGCAAAACGTGATTTACCTCTAGATTAATTGTATGAGTTTTGTAGAGCTCTCCGCAGTGAACGCGTGGCCACTAACGGTGCGGCAATCGGAGCTCTAGATCAAAAGTTATGGTGGTTTGAAGATTAAGTGAGAGAAAGAACTTGAGAGAGTGTTCTTCCCTCCATGGCCTCCATTTTCAGCATGTGAGTGTATTTAGTGAGGAGAGAGAATGCTGAAAACTAGGGTTTTGGTTTAGTTATGTTGGGCCAAGGGCCCACTTTGGATCCGGTTGGCCCGGTTTGGCCCGTTCGGTCCAATCTTGGTCTGATTTCTATAAAATTGGTACCGAAATTCTCGTCTCAATCTCCTCTATCACATTTAGCCATAAAAATCACATTTTGGGCTTTCTAGAATAAATTCTCATTTATGAGTTAATTAGCCGTTAATTAACCAGGTTTTATATTCTACCTACCTAATTGGGAATTTTGCCCACAAAATTCAAATGCAATTACCTGAGAATAAATGCGGATAATCCGTTCGCATCTCCGACTCGAGTTCCCAAGTGTGTTCCTCAACACCACCTCGACTCCATGCCACTTTGACTAATGAAACCTCTTTTCCACGCAGCCGTTTGATACTAGTATCATCGATTCTGACCGGAGCCACTGGAAGCGTCAAATCTTCCCTTAACTGAACCGACTCAGGTTCCAACACATGGCTAGCATCAGGAGTGTACTTCCAAAGCTGCGACATGTGAAACACGTCGTGCAAATTCGAAAGATGAGGTGGTAGAGCCATCCGATACGCCACCGGTCCAATCCTCTCCAGGATCTGAAATGGACCAATGTATCGAGGATTCAACTTCTTTGCCTTAATCGCCCTACCTACTCCTGTAGTCGGAGAAACCTTAAGGAAAACATGATCTCCTTCCTCAAATTCTAAGGGCTTTCGCCTCTGATCGGCGTAACTCTTTTGACGACTCTGCGCTGTAAGCATCCTATCACGGATTTTCTTGACTTGTTTAGTAGTCTCAGCTATCATTTCCGGCCTTAACAAGCTTTTCTCTCCAGCTTCATACCAACATAGCGGAGATTGACATTTCCTCCCATACAAGGCCTCATACGGAGCCATTCCGATGCTCGCATGATAACTATTATTGTATGCAAACTCCACTAATGGCATATACTGATCCCAACTCACCGGTTGGTCCAAAACACAAGCTCTCAACATATCTTCTAGTGTTTGGATTGTCCTCTCAGATTGACCATCTGTTTGAGGATGGTAAGCTGTGCTCAAGCTTAATCGGGTTCCAAAAGCTTTCTAAAATGCACCCCAAAACCTTGAAGTGAAACGAGGATCTCTATCAGAGATTATAGTAGCAGGTACACCATGAAGTCTCACAATCTCCTTTTTGTATAACCGTGCTAGCTCCTCAAGGGTGTAAGTCATCCGAATGGGTAAAAAGTGAGCTGACTTCGTCAGTCGGTCCACAATCACCCAGATAGCATCAACACCAGCCCTAGTCCTTGGCAATCCAGACACAAAGTCCATTGCAATACTTTCCCACTTCCATTGCAGAATCTCTAAAGGTTGTAACATCCCGGAAGGTCTTTGATGTTCAATCTTTACCTTTTGACAAGTTAAGCACTTTGATACATATTCTGCCACATCATTCTTCATACCCGGCCACCAAAACATCGCCTTTAAATCATGGTACATCTTAGTACTTCCCGGGTGAATGGAGAATCCACTTTTGTGTGCCTCCTTTAAAATATCTTGCCTCAAAGTGCCAACATCCGGCATAATGATCCTACCCTTGAATCTCCATAACCCATCTTTTTCTTCTGACACTCTCCATTGTTTTCCTTGCTCAATAGCCGGTAACACCTTCCATAACGCTTCATCATTTTGATGAGCCTTTAGGAGTTCGGACTTAAAGTCACTTGAGATTTCTAATCGGCTCAAACACAAGGTTTCAGATACTTATTGAGCACCAATTTTTAGACTCTCGAATCCCTTGAGCAACGTCTCCTCTTGAAGCATCATCCAAGCCGCATATAATGACTTTCGACTTAACGCATCTGCCACTACGTTCGCCTTTCCCGGATGGTAATGCAACTCAAAGTCATAGTCCTTCAACAATTCCATCCACCTTCTGTGCCTCATATTAAGCTCTTTCTGATCAAAGAGGTACTTCAAGCTCTTATGATCAGAGAAAACTTGGAACTTAACCCCATAGAGGTAATGCCTCCACACCTTCAAGGCAAACACAACCGCAGCGAGTTCCAAATCGTGTGTAGGGTAACTAACTAACTTCATGAGGTCTCAACTGTCGTGAGGCATACGCCACCACATTATGATGCTGCATCAGCACGCACCCTAGACCCTTCAATGAGGCATCACAATACACCTCAAATGGCTCATTCGGCTCGGGTAACACTAACACAGGTGCAGTGGTCAACTTTTTCTTCAATGTCTGAAAGCTCTCCTCGCACTCAGGAGTCCAAACAAACGGAGTGTCTTTGCGGGTTAACTTTGTCATTGGCAAAGCTATTTGTGAAAAGCCCTTGATAAACCTTCGGTAATAGCCAGCTAAACCCAGAAAACTCCTTATCTCTGTTACCGTGGTTGGTTGCTTCCAATCCATCACAGCCTCCACCTTAGTTGGATCTACGGCTATTCCCTTCTTACTCACCACATGGCCCAAAAACTTCACCTCACTCTTCCAAAACTCACACTTAGACAGTTTTGCATAGAGTTTCTTCTCCTTTAGAATCTGCAACACGGTCCTCAAGTGTTCCGCATGCTCTTCTTCAGTCTTGGAATAAATCAGTATGTCATCAATGAAGACAACAACGAATTTATCCAAAAACGGACGGAAAACTCTATTCATGTAATCCATGAATACCGCAGGAGCGTTCGTCAACCCAAAAGACATTACAGTGTACTCGTAATGACCATAACGAGTCCTGAAAGCAGTCTTAGGGATATCCTCACCCCCTCACCCTTATCTGGTGATAACCGGATCGCAAATCGATCTTGGAGAAAACTCCAGCTCCTTGTAACTGATCCATGAGATCATCAATTCTCGGCAATGGGTACTTATTCTTTATTGTGACCTTGTTCAGTTGCCTGTAATCCACACAGAGTCGTATACTCCCATCTTTCTTCTTTACCAGTAGCACTGGTGCACCCCACGGAGAGACACTCGGTCGTATAAAATTCTTTCCCAACAAATCCTCTAACTGAGACTTTAGCTCGTTCATCTCTAACGGTGACATCCTATAAGAAGCACTTGAGATTGGTCCCGCCCTGGGTACCAATTCAATAGCAAACTCAACCTCTCGGTTAGGTGGAAACTCATCAATATCATCAGGAAACACTTCCGGAAACTCACACACAACCGGAATCTGCTCCAACCTTTGATCATCACCCGAAACACTCGCGGTTAACAACATGATACCCTGGCATTCGATTCCCGAATAGTTCACCATCATCGAATTCAAGTAATAATTATTCACCACGACTGGCCCTTCTGTATCTTCCGGCATAAAGTACACCGACTTTGTAGAACAATCAAGTAGAACATGGTTCTTAGATAACCAGTCCAATCCCAAGATAAGATCAAGACCGATCATCGGCAAGCAGACTAAATTATGAATAAAATCACGCTGCTTGAACCTAAAGGAAACTTCCGGGCATCCTAGCCTAGTTACCGAGGCTTCATGGGTAGCATTGTACACTCTTAGATCATAACCTAAAGTTACAATCTTCAGTCCTAACTCATGGGCTTTCTCAAATGCAATGAATGAATGTGATGCTCCCGAATTAAATAAAGCATTTAAAGTTTGACCCGCCATTTCACAGTTACCTCGAATAAGTGTCTCAGATCCCTCAGCTCCTACAGCTGAAGTGGTGAACACCCGACCAGTCTGTTGTGCTTTCCCAGCACCTTGTTTCTGCTCTCAGGACAATTTGTGGCTTTATGCCCCGCCTTTCCACAATTGTAGCACAAACCCCATCCGGCCTTGCATGGTGCTCCCGGATGGTGATTTCCACACCTAGTACAAGCTTGATTATTCTGAGGCTGCTTCCCAAACTTCTTCCCTTGGGAGCTGTTGTTGTTGGGCCTCCTGAAAGAGCTTTCCCTCTTGAAAGACGGACCTCTAGGTGCAAAGCTCTTCCCTCGGTTCTGTAGGAATGATCCTTTGTGACTCCCTTTCTCAGCAGTTGCCCTTTTCACACACTCTTCAGCAACCCTACACTTGTTCACCAATTCGGAGAAAATCCTAATCTCCATTGGTCTCACTGAACTGAAAATATCGCTCCGGAGTCCTCCTTCATACTTAACACACTTCCATTCCTCATATTCCACCGGAGTCCTGATGATTGGATTTTTGACGGTTTAGAATTTCACTAATGAAATCTCGTTGTAAAGTATAGTTTCTAAACCAAACATCTCGTTGCAAGTATAGTTTCTAAACCAATCAATAATCTTTTCATACAAAAAGTTGTTTGTCACTAGTACAAACCCCTAAAATTTATAAACCGAAGTATTGGAACTTCGGGTCGTTCTCCCTAGGAATTACAATACAGTGTCTTGTTATTGGTTGTGAGTTATTTTGGGGTTTTGGATAAGAAGCATGAAAAGTAAATGGCAATGAAAATAAACTAACAACTATATAAGGCTCTTGGCAAGATATGAGAATTAGAAGTCTTATCCTAGTTATCCTCCTCAATTGCGATGAGAATTATTCATTGCTCCCACTTAGTTAACCTCTAACCATGGAGGAAAGTCAAGTGGATGAATCAATTTGATTCCTCAAGTCCTAATCAACTCCTAAAGGAAAGACTAGCTTTAGAGGCATTCAAATCAATTAGCAACTTCTAATTATCAATCAACAAGGGAATTAGATAACTCAAGAGTTACTAATTACTCTACCTAGGCCAAGAGGAACAAAACCTACACTAAAATCCAACCAAGCATTTCATCAAACACTTGGAAGGTATATAAGAAAAGCATAGTAATTTGAGAACAAGAATAGAATCTAACACAATTATTGCAAAGAATTAACAACAACAATCAAGGAAATCACAATTATCATGAATTACCTCAAATTGCATTATTGGAAGAGGAAATAAAAGAACAACAATCTATCCAAAACAAAATGAAGAATTACAATTAGTAAAGCACATAACTAGAAAGAGGAAGAGGAGAAGATTAAGAGTTGATAAAGGAAAGGTGAATTAAAGCATGAATTAAACCTAGATCTAAGAAGAGAGATTAACCTAAACCTAATCCTAATTCTAGAGAGAAGTGAGAGCTTATCTCTCTAGAAACTAACTCTAAACTAATCCTAATTATGCTATATGATTCCTTCATTCAATGATTATGCCTTCCCCTCAATCCTTGATCCTTTTATTCCTTCCTCTCAGCAATTGGCGCCAAAAATGGGTTCAGAAACCCTCTCAAATCGCCAGGCACGTGTTGCTTTAATGAAGTCATGTGCGGTCATCGACGCGTGCGCGCACGGTACGTGTGCGCGTCCCTGGCCGATTCTGCAATGTGCGCGCGAGCGCCTTGTGCGCGTGCGCGTGCTTGGCCGAGATCAATTCTTTTGCCTTTTTGTGTTTCTCTCCATTTGCATGCTTCCTTCCTTGCTCCTTTGATCCATGCCTAGCCTATTTCAATCCTGGAATTACTAGCAAACACATCAAGGCATCTTATGGAATCAAGGAGAAATTAGAATTCATCAAAATAAGGCTTAAAAAGCATGTTTTTACACTTAAGCACAAATATGGGAGAGATAACAAAACCATGCTAATTCATAGGCTAAATGTGGCAAAAGGTTATCAAAATACTCTAAATTCAATACAAGATAAACCCTAAAAATGGGGTTTATCAAGTCGCTTGGCACATACGAGAGAACCTGAACAGCTCCTCAAACTTGTCAGTATACTCTGATATGGACATAGTACCCTGCTTCAGCTGCAGTAACTCAAGTTCCTTAGCTGTCCTAGCAGAAGTCAGAAAGTACTTCTTATAGAACTCTTCTTGGAAAACATTCCAGGTGATATAGTCATCACCCTGCTGCAGAAGACGTCGAATACCTTGCCACCAATGCGACGCTTCACCTGTGAGCATATAGGTAGCAAACTCGACACGCTGCCCTTCAGGTACCACTTGTGCTTGCAGTGCTTGCTCTATAGCCTGAAACCATGTATCAACCTCAGTCGGGCTAGTAGTTCCCTTGAACTTAGGCGGATTAACCTTCAAAAAGTTTGCCAGCGTCATCGGGCCCTGAACTCCACCTCCATCATTACCATGGTTGTTCATCTGTTGACCAAGAGCCTCAGCAGTGGCTTGCATAGCAGCAGCCATGTTCTCCAACGCAGTCATAAAGTTCACCGGGTTATTAGGGTTATTCTCCGACGCACGAGCATTCGTACGACTTTACAAAAACTTGAAAAAGAAAAAAAATAGGGTGCAAGTCAAGATAGGTATTCATAAGGCAAAGTGATAGTTAACGTGGCAAAAGGCTATAAGGCAGGCTGATATTAAAACAATGGATAAAACGTTTGCTCACGGGTCTCGTACCTACTTCAGAACTTTAATTCTCCATCTCCATCAATCACTTCACAACCCCATAACTAGTCACAAGCCTAATATCCACAAACTCTTTTATGAGAAACGAAGCTTTCACAACTCCTCACAACGTCGCACACTTACCACTTCACCTTCTGTAACACCCTACCATACAGAGTCTTATGCTTAAGTCATAATTCAGAGATGGCAAGGTATTATGACCTCTAAAATAAAAATTTAGTACGTATAGTAGTATGAATGACTGATTATAACTAGGAGCCTTTGTAGAAAAAGGGGTAAACAAAAATCGCAACTCTAAAGCGCTACACTCCGATCGATAACGTAACGAGCAAGGATAAACCAACACGAGATTATATATATACAAAGGAGTGTCAAAAACAGGAATATCAAAACTCAAGATCCGGCTGCGAAGATAACTGGTCCGAGCATAGCGATATATACATATGATAAAAATAAGGAAAACCCCAAAGGAAACCCAGAGGGACACAAATACATAAAACCTATTCTCCAAAATCTCCCATAAGAGGAGTCATCACAGTTGTATTATTTAATGGAGATAAAAGTATCTAAGCAAAACATATAAACCAAAACATAGCCCCGAGAACAAAGGATCTTCGCAATTATAGAAGTCTCCAGCATGCCTCAGCGGGAAACCTCAAGTCCTGCATCTGAAAACCACAAAATCCGCATAGGTGAGAACCAGAGGTCCCCAGCATGGTAACAGCTTCCACATATATAATACATAATAATGGAGGAAAGCCNAAATATACAATTAGGAACAAGTAAGGCATTTAGACAATTAGCAAGTAATATGCAGTCAAATAGGCAATCTCAAACAATTCATATAGTATGCATATGATGAATGCCTGTCCCTAGTGGCTGATGATATCATCTGTCGGTTATAGAGCCAACCCGACAAGTCCTGGCAGTTAACCATTGGACTATCCCTCTGTCGTGTCTCCCCAACTTGAGTCATACTCAAAGTAAACTTGATCATAATCATGATCCATATCCATCACCCTCATTGGTGAATATTTATCCATCACCATCACTGGTGAATATTTTTGGGGGTGAGCTCGTCCGGGAATTTCACAGTGCCCGGCCACCCTGACGACATAGGGTCAAAAGAGCTTCAAGTCTTGACCTGGAGAACATGGTGGCTAGCCACTGCTTTCTCCCAGGGAAACTCTCATCTCCGATAATGGAAGTGCAACATTCACAATTCATTCAACATCATATATATATGCATTTATTCTTAGCCATAATCATGATATGCGTTTATACATAGCCATAATCATGGCCCCGCCGTAACACGGCAATAATCCAGCCATCCGGCTCACGGTTAAATCCATAATCAGCCACCCGGCTCACGGTTAAATCCATAACCAGCCGTTTCATCAACAATTACAGCCTTTCGGCCCATGGCATAACAAGCACTTCCACCACCATCCTCCGCATCTCACATATTCATGCTTGATCCTCATTGATCATCCATTTTTTCCTTGCTTCACTCGCAAGTTGCCACATTCACTAGCCTTTCTTCTCATAGCTAGACATATCATAATGATTTAAGACATAAGTGGTGAGATCGGAGGCTTAGAAATATGAAATTTGGCTTTTAAAACTCAAAAATCAACTTTGGGATGAAAACAGGTCCACGCGCACGCGTGGATGGCCTCGAAAACTCATCGACGCGTAAGCGTCATGCACGCTAACGCGTGGATTGAAAAATAGCCAAACGATGCGCACGCGTCAACCACGCGTACGCGTGGGTACTCTCGTACCCCAGGCACAAAACTGGCACAGTTCTGGCATAACTCTCTGGAAAATGGCTGGGCATTGGGTGCAGCACAATCGGCGCGCCCACGCACATCACGCGCATGCGTGGATGGCGCTTTCAAGAAGAACGGCGCGTACGCGCCAAGTGCACCTATGCGC
>NC_029775.3:18895319-18915356 GCF_000817695.3 Arachis duranensis
CTCCAATATTCACATATACACAACCTAAGCCACAATCATCATACCCACACACAACATCTCAATACCCAAACATCATAGAACAATAAATTACACTAGGGTTGAGAATCTTACCACACCCAAGGTCCAAAGAGACAAGATTAACCTTCTCCTTCAAGAGAGTTGGGTCCTATAACATCAAAGAGCCCAAAATCTTAACATTTTTGCTCATAAAACTCGAAAACAAGGCTGGAATTTCGAAGAGCAAAATGTGGCTTACCTCAAGATTAATTGTATGGGTTTTGTATAGCTCTCCGCGGTGAACGCATGGCCGTAAACGGTGCGGCAATCGGAGCTCTAGATCAAAAGTTATGGTAGTTTGAAGATCAAGTGAGAGAAAGAACTTGAGAGAGTGTTCTTCCCTCCATGGCCTCCATTTTCAGCATGTGAGTGTGTTTAGTAAGGAGAGAGAATGCTGAAAACTATGGTTTTGGTTTAGTTATGTTGGGCCAAGGGCCCACTTTGGGTCTGGTTGGCCCGGTTTGGCCCGTTCGGTCCAATCTTGGTCCGATTTCTATAAAATTGGTACCGAAATTCTCGTCTCAATCTCCTCTATCACATTTAGCCATAAAAATCACATTTTGGACTTTCTAGAATAAATTCTCATTTATGGGTTAGTTAGCCGTTAATTAACCGGGTTTTATAAAAGACAAAAAAAAACTACATAAAGTGATAAAACGGATGCAGACGAAACTGTCGAAAGGAAGCGCAGATGGAACTGCCGCTTGTGTGAAGAAAATGCAGACAGAACTGCCGCTTGTCTGAAGGAAGCACAGATGGAACTGCCGCTTGTCTGAAGGAAGAGCAGACGGAACTGCCGCTGTTTGAAGGAAGCGCAGACAGAACTGCCGGAAAGAAACACAGACGGAACTGCCACAAGAAAACATAGACGAAACGCAGATATAACTGCCATGAGAAAACACAGACAGAACTGTCATGAGAGAACACAAATGGAACTGCCACGAGAGAACACAGATGAAAATGCCACGAGAGAACGGAGACGGAACTGTCGAAAGAGAGCAAAAAACTATATAATTTCTCCATGAGAATAGGTAAACAACGGATGATATTGGTGTTTTATCATTCGACTCGGAAAAATAGAAGATAGAGAAAACAGGCTAGTCGATGAGGTGAAAAAGTATCAAAGAAGTGACAAGAGGTAAGAAAAAATGGCATAGAAAAAAAAGTGCAAAAACTACGGTGATTTCACCGCAAGAAAAACAACATATCGTCTTCAAGGAGGATACCATGGCTCTGATACCATGTTAGAAATAAGAGACTAAACTAGAAAAAGGATTTGTGTATTATTGAGTGTATTCAAGTTGTTTATTCAAATTGTGTAGAATGATACAATATAAAGGGATATTTATAGATACTAAGAGAATCGTAATAATAAAAATGTAATCTTCTATAATAAATATTCAGATATACTAAATAATACTAATTGATCCTAATTATATTCTAACACTTATATTTAGATTAAGATTTTTATAATTTAATTGAAGTTTTTAAAATTAATTTATGTATTTGGAGTTGCTTTAGAATTTTTGTGTATTCACGATTATTCTTTAAAAAAAGTTAGGTGAAGAGAAGCAATGAAAGAAAGAACCCAGGAGAAAACAAGTGTGGGCATTCAAAACCCGCAATTTGACGCCTAACTTCAGTGACTTTACATTATATCCCAACTTCAAATAATTCTCCACTCTCAGGGTCTAAAGATAACCGTCCAACCTTGACACTCAACGCATTCGAAGAAAAATAAGGCTAGCTATCGACACTTAGGTCCAAAATGCTTTGGCACCTAGCATCAGCATCCAAAGTCCAGCGCTAGCAAAGGAGAAAGAAGAATGGCACCTGATGCTAAAGTCCAAGTTTAGTGCCAGGGTCCAAGCCTAGTGCCAACACCTCAAGTTAGGCACCAAGGTCTAGAATCTCTTCTAGGACATTTTGATTCGGCCCAGACTCTCCAAAGATTTAAGATTTGAATGATTAGTTATTGTTAGCTTCTTTTAGAAAAATAAGAGTTGGTTTTAATTTAAATTTAAAATGTTGTTTAGTTATCTTACTCTTCAAAAGGTAAATTTAGATTTAGTTTGAATTTGAATTTTAGGATAAATTTAGGATATAAATAAGCGAAGAGATGATTCACGAATCATCCAATATCTCGCATTCATTAGTTTTAGTTTATCTTTCTATTTATCATGAGTAACTAATTCTCTTTTATTGGGGTTAGAAGCTCTGTTTGATTTTATAGATTAGTAATTTGATTGTTTATTTTATTTTGATTAATGCATTGATACTTTTTCAAGAATTGAGTTTAGTTCTTATTCTTAATTATTAGAAATATTGAAAAATATTCTAATTCTGTCTTGAATTCCTTTATTATCTTGGAAAATTTAATATCGGGATTAGCTTGAAACTCATTTTCATAATTTTTCAAACTAACTAAGGATAGCTTTTGAAAGGTTGTGCAACTTTAAATCATAACTGTACTCAACTTCTTTTTCTTAATTAATTGACTAAGGAATTGATGATTAAATAAGATAAAGGAAAATTAAAGTGCCAAGGAATTGGAGTTTAATTATATATGATTTGTCGTGAAAGTATCTTGCATGAGTCAAAGTAAATAAATATGAATGTTTCCTTTTTTGAAAATTAAACATCTACGAAACCTTAACATCTCCATTCATAATATACAGTACTATTACTGTTTCAAGATCTCATCTACTACAAAGGTTCGTTGATTTAATTAGAGATTTGATTAGAAGTTACGTGCTCAATCCTTTAATCCTCGTGGGAATGATATCCAAGCGATTTAGTGCACTTGCCAATTTAAGTCCATTAAGTTTTTGGTAGGGTTGTCGAGGATTAACTGAGATTCACAACACACGTTTGGTTGACTCACTAAATTAGATCTTTGTTTTAAATTTCTTTTTATTTTCTTTTACTTCTTCTTTCGCAAGGTGTGTTTTATTTCTTTTGTGATTTTTGCATGCAAGGCAGTGAAGATTGCATATTTTTCGATCTTGAAATAGAGAAGATGCTTGCACAAATAAGAAAGAAATTAAGGGTTAAGAGAGAAATAAAAAAAATGGCAAAAGATAACAACAATGTCAGAAAAAATTTTGGTGACTATACCATACCTACTGTTGATAGTTGTGGAAGCAGCATAGTGAAGCCCACTGTTCAAGCAAACAACTTTGAATTAAAGCCCTCACTAATCCAATTGGTACAATAAGACCAATTCAGTGGTAGCCCTCAAGAGGATCCTAATATCCACATATCTAGTTTTCTGTAGCTATCTGACATGGTAAAGAATAATGGAGTTAGCCCTAAAGTTACGATTATTTATTTTTTTCTTTGAGAGATAGAGCCAAGCAGTGGCTCAAAGCTCAACCTCTAGGGAGCATAGCAACATGGGATGATTTAGTTAACAAATTTTTAACTAAATACTTTTCACCTTATAAGTTGACTCGGCTGAGAAATGACATAAATTCCTTCTCCCAGAAAGATGGTGAATCACTATATAAAGCCTGAGAAAGATACAAAGAGATGTTGAGAAAATGCCCACACCATGCTTTCTCAGAGTAGATGGAAATCAAAACTTTCTATGATGGAGCTTCTCAAGCCTCAAGAACCATGATTGACTCATCAGCAGGAGGCTCATTACATAGAAAAACACCTGAAAAAGCGTTAAATTAATTAAAATAGTGGCTACCAATAATTTCATGTACTCAACTGAGAAGAATGTGAAAAAAAGAGTAACGGAGTTAGACACCATGGATGCAATTCTAACACAAAACAAACTTATGTCTCAACAAATTTTCTGACTACAAAATAAATGGGACAAATGCAAGTTTCAGCCATTGAAACATACATCGCAACGTGTGATTTATGTAGAAGAGCTCGTAAGAATGAAGGGTGTGAGCTATTTCAAGATGTCGAACTGTCTACCGAGCAAGTAAATTATTGGAAAATTTCTCCAGGACATAAAATGACCCATTCTAAAAAATATACAATCCTGGATGAAGAAATCACCCAAATTTTAGTTAGGAGAATCAAGGACAAAGAAACTTTAATGTTCCATACCAACAGAAAGCAAACCCTATGCAATCCCAAAATCCTCAAAAATCTTCACCTCTTGAGCTTGCTCTGGGAAAACTATCCCAATCTACTGCTGCGTTTGTTCAACAAATTCAAAGTTTCATGCAAGAGACACGAGAAAGTTTAAAAACCAAGAAACTTCCATCAAAAATCTAGAGGTGCGAGTGGGACAAATTACTAAAAAATTGCCAGAGAAACCAACAAACTCCTTTTCAAGTGATACAATACCTAATTATAGAGAGGAATGCAAGGCTATCAACCTGAGGAACAAAAGAGTGATTAGCAAGGAGACTCCCAAGGAGAATAAGAAAAAGCAAAGGATTCTTCAAAAAAAGGGAGGAGAAACCAGAGAAGGAGAATAATCATGTACCAATAGAAATCAAGATGGAGAGTGTAAAGGCATGTGTATCGAGAATTTCATATCTTAAAAAGCTACAAAAGCAGAATCAAGAGAAGCAATTCTCCAAATTTCTAGAGATATTCAAAAAGTTTCAAATAAGTATTTCTTTCGCAGAAGTCCTGGAACAAATGTCACTCTATACCAAATTCATGAAGAATCTGTTATCCAAGAAAAGAACCCTCAAGAAAGATGAAATAGTGATATTCACCAAGAAATACACTTTCATTACTTAAAGAAAACTGTCACAAAAATTGAAAAATCCAGAAAATTTTCAAATTCCTTGTACTATTGGGATGTCACCATTAGAAAGGCAATGTATGATTTAGGAGTAAGCACTAATTTGATGCTCCTATCCATGATGACGAAACTACAAATTGAAGAAGTGAAGCCAATAAGGATATTCTTGCAACTGGCTGATAGATCAATAAAGTGTTCACATGGGATAATGAAAAACACATTGATCAAAATGAAAAAATTTCATCTTCCTTATCGATTTCGTGATCTATGATATGGAAGAGGATGAAGATGCCTCCATCATCTTAGAGAAACCTTTCTTAGCCACCGGATAAGCTCTCGTAGATGTCAAAAATGGTGAGTTAACACTAAGGGTGTATGATGAACAAATGGTTTTTAATGTCTTTAAAACCATGCAACACCCTAGTGAATCAGAAAGCTGTATGAAGATTGATCTAATTGATTTGTTAATCTAAAAAGTTATTGATAAAGAGTACTTGTTGGGAGGTAACCCAACCACAGTTATATCATTTTCTTCTCTTTTTCAATAAAAGTATTTTTTATTATTTAGTTTCAAAAAAAAGGGGGTGGTGCCAGCACCTATGCATTATGTTCAAATATGGACGCCCATGGTCAAGTCTAGCACTAAAGGTCAAAGTTTGGCTCCCACGGCTCAAGTTCAGCACTTTTGAGAATCACCTCCTTGCTCACAATGATTTGCTCCCTCTAAGTGTCTTTAATTCTTGTTCATAATTTTTTTTATTAATTATAATTTTAACAATAGTTTTCTAAAAACTTTGCATGCATGATTATCTTTGTTTTTCTTTTATGACTACCACTATAATTGTTTGTCTTCCCAAGGATCATCATGCAACCACTATGTATGCATATATATCATCCTTCTCAATGTCGCTCTTTCCAATCTCTGATTTGACATGCAAATATGCAACCTTTAATGTTACACACTACTTCCATGAATTTATTTTTTTAAATTTCAATGATTCTAATTTTGTCATCTAGTTCTTGTCTTATATAAATGCTCTCTACACACATGCACACCATACACTCCATCATCTATTCTCAACCACACACTTCACACTCTACTCCACTATAAATAAACTTAAAAATTTAGTACACACTACACATTCACTTCATTATATGTTCATATCTTCCTCCTTCACATTTACTATATAAAAGTATTTTACTCATTCTCATATCACTTAAATGTCCGGACTTAGAGACTTAACCAAACTCTAAGTTTGATATTGAAAGTGAAACTTGTACATTCGTTAAGATTATTTTACAAGACTAAGATGTGATTATTTAAGAAGAGAAAGGAGAAGGAGCCAGCTACTCCCTCATATGACACAGATTCTGATCTAAGTCGCATGAGGACGAATAGGACAATGATAATGAGTAGAAAGTGGTAACTTTGTTTTTTTTAGTGGTTAATCATATATTTCTTTTTATTGTTATATTTTCTTTTGTATGTTTTCTATTTTTCCTTTTCTTTGTAAGTTTTACTGTGTTTAAATTTTGCTTGCTTGTTTTTCTAGCAATTGCTTATGTGAGGAGAATATTTGAATGAAAATTATTGAGGATGAATAAAAAGGGGGATTTAATAAAAGCGGATCACGTATGAAAGGATGTAATTACATTAATGGACTTAATATGTATGAAACCTGTAGAAAAAGAGGTAGAATATTCAAAAGCAAAAATCTAGAAAAGTATTATGGGAATCCAAGATCTGAACCATAAAGCAGTGATTTTTCAAATAAAAAAAAGAAAAAGAACAAAAAGAATATCAAGGCTCTGAGCACCAATATCTAGAATTTAGTGAAGTGTTTGTGGTACTATTATGTCAAGGAGAGACTTGGATAAGTAAATCTGAGGGATGCTTTATCACCTGATACCTTGAACCAACTGGTTCAGAAGTATTGACTGAAAACTTATATTAAGAGTTTCCTTGAGATAAAGCACTTAGAGTTCAAAGAGGCTCTGGGCACCTATGTCTGAGATATATAAAAAGATCCTCCTAGTTATGTGCTTATGGTGTTGATTGTGTCAAGGAGAGGCTTGGGTGATTAAATCTGATGGGTGCTTCATCACCCGATAACTTAAGCCAATGATTATCGATTGAAAACCTATACTAAAGAGCTACCTTGACACAAAAAACTTAGGTAGTGTTTGGAAGAGAGACTGAAAGACTGAGACTGAGACTGAGAGACAGAGACTAGAAGATTGAGACGGAAAGAAGTTCTAGTGTGTTTGGCGTAAAGTGTACAGGACTGAATTATGTCTCAATATCCTGTTTGGTTTGAGATAAAAGTAGAGACTAAAATATTTGAAAATACTAAAATGTCCTTATTAATTAAAAAATAAAAACATCGAGCTCCTCCATCATTCTTGCTTGCTCTGCCATCACTATCGTCTTCATCGTCTGCGAGGTAGACGGGGCCAAACCCGCCGTAGCCAATCTTGTACTTGGGGTCGAATCCATTGCGCCTCTATTTCATATACTCGCCGATGGTCCACTATGTCGTCTCTGTTCTCTGTGCTCGCCGCACCGCCTTTGTTCTAGTTCTATGCCACTATGCCACCTCTATGTCTCACTATTCTTCTCTTTTCTACTCTGAGATTGTTGTTTTTTATGAGATTATTCTGATTTTTTGTATTATTATTGTTGTTGTTGAAACTAATTTATGAAATTATTTTGTTATTATTAAATTTGAATTATGAAATTGTTGTTGTTGTTGAATTTTATTGATGAGCTTGTTGTTGTTGCTGTCGGTACTATTGTTATTGGTAGCGAAGGTGCGATGGTGGAGGAAAAGGTGGAGTGGAGTTGGACCTATCTCAGAGTGAGAGTTATGTTGAAGATAGCAAAGCCTTTGCTTACTAGTTTTTGGTTGAAGACCTATAACTTATCCAACGTGTGGGTTCATTTCAAGTATGAGAGATTGCAGAATTCATGCTGCCTCAACTGTGGAATTGTGGGACATGCGAAGAAGGAGAGTAAAAATGAGACAACAATGGAACTATGGGATGAAGGCGTGCCTCTTTACACGGCTGGTCTAGGAGCTAGTCAGGCCAAATCTTTGAGATTTTATGCTGGAAAAGAGGTGCAAGAAAGAGCATAAATGGAGCTTCATATGAGGAAAGGGTGACACATGAGTCTCAGGACATAAAAATATATGTGAGAAAAGCTCAAGAATCAATAGCAAGTAGAGCATGAAGATCTCTAAAGAGAAGCATCAATGAATTTTCAGGAGAAAATTTAGAAAATCAGAGAAGAAAAAGTAGAAGAGACACGTCAAGAAAGTGGCAGGTGGAAAAGATTCCAGAAATCAGCAAATGAGATAGTGTAATCAAACCTATCAAGATTATAACATAGAATGAGCTTTTGAGAATATCAACAAGGCGAAAAAAAGGGTAAGATCAAGAATAGAGATGGACCAAGCCCATTAAAAAAGAAAATGGTTATACCAACTTTGATAGACTGGAGTCTAGAGGATGGAGTGGCTAGAAACAAATGGCAACAGGTGATAGACAAAGGCAACGAAGTCTTTTGAGCTGGTATGGACCTAATTGAGGATAATTGTAAAGCAAATAGTAAAGGGTATAAGGTTGGAGGCTCAAGAAGGCAGCAAGATGCAAGAAGGAGGGATGGGAATAGAACTATGGGAGTCATGGACAAGGAGTTGTTCAGGAGAAAGCACAATAGATTGAACGATGTTGTATAGGAAGACATAACAATGATGAATAAGGAGAAGGAAGGAGCTTACATGATTAAAGCTAATGATTAACAGGAGATTACTAATAGGCATGGACATGCAGTGGATAGGAAGGAAAAGGGAAAAGAAAGAATCTTCCAAAGAGATGATAATGGGAGCTTGGTGCACGAAATTGTGATACACAATGGCGCCAACAACTTGGTATGCACAATTGTAATATCACTCTTTTTCACAACTTCGCACAACTAACCAGCAAGTGCACTGGGTCGTCCAAGTAATAAACCTTACGTGAGTAAGGGTCGATCCCACTGAGATTGTCGGGTTGAAGCAAGGTATGGTCACCTTGTAAATCTTAGTCAGGTGGATTCAAATGGGTGATAGAGTTTTCATAATTAAAAGATAAATAAAACATAAAATAAAGATAGAGATACTTATGTAATTCATTGGTGGGAATTTCAGATAAGCGTATGGAGATGCTTCATCCCTCTTGAATCTCTGCTTTCCTACTGCCTTCATCCAATCTTTCATACTTCTTTCTATGGCAAGTTGTATGTTGGGTTTCACCGGTGTCAATGGCTACCTCCCGTCTTCTCAGTAAAAATGGTCCAAAATGCGCTGTCACCGCACGGCTAATCATCTGTCGGTTCTCGATCATGTTGGAATAGGATTTACTATCCTTTTGCGTCTGTCACTACGCTCAACACTCGCGTGTTTGAAGCTCGTCACAGCCATCCCTTCCCAGATCCTACTCGGAATACCACAGACAAGGTTTAGACTTTTCGGATCTCAGGAATGGCCGCCAATAATTCTAGCTTATACCACAAAGACTCCGATCTTTTGGAATGGAGGCTAAGAGAAACACGCTCAATCTTAAGTAGAACGGAAGTGGTTGTCAGTCACGCGTTCATAGGTGAGAATGATGATGACTGTCACGGATCATCACATTTATCAGGTTGAAGTGCGAGTGAATATCTTAGAACAAGAATAAGCTTGAATTGAATAGAAAATAATAGTAATTGCATTAATACTCGAGGAACAGTAGAGCTCCACACCTTAATCTATGGTGTGTAGAAACTCCACCGTTGAAAATACATAAGTGGTCTGGAGGTCCAAGCATGGCCGAATAGCCAGCCTCCCCAAATATGAAAATATGATATCCAGAATGTCTCTATGATCCGAAGATGAAAATACAATAGTAAAAGGTCCTATTTATAATGAAACTAGCTACTAGGGTTTACAGAAATAGGTAAGTGATGCAGAAATCCACTTCTGGGCCCACTTGGTGTGTGCTTGGGCTGAGCATTGAGCTTTGTACATGTAGAGGCTTCTCTTGGAGTTAAATGCTAGCTTTGGTGCTAGTTTGGGCGTTTAACTCCAACTTTTATGCCAGTTCTGGCGTTTTGACTTCAGAATAGGGCAGAGAAGGGGCATTTGAACGCCAGTTTGCGTCATCAAAACTCGAAAAAAGTATGGACTATTATATATTTCTGGAAAGCCCTAGATGTCTACTTTCCAACGCAATTGAGAGCACGGCACTTAGAGTTCTGTATCTCCAGAAAATCTACTTCGAGTGCAGGGAGGTCAGAATCCAACAACATCAGCAGTCCTTTGTCAGCCTCTGAATCAGATTTTTGCTCAGGTCCCTCAATTTCAGCCAGAAAATACCTGAAATCACAAAAAACACACAAAGACATAGTAAAGTCCAGAAATATGAATTTTGCATAAAAACTAATAAAAACATCCCAAAAAATAGCTAGATCTTACTAAAAACTATCTAAAAACAATGCCAAAAAGCGTATAAATTATCCGCTCATCACAACACCACACTTAAATTGTTACTTGTCCCCAAGAAACTGAAAATAAAATTGGATAAAAAGAAGAGAATATACAATGAATCCCACGGTATCAATGAAACTTAGTCCTAACTAGATGAGCGGGGCTTGTAGCTTTTTGCTTCTAAACAGTTTTGGCATCTCACTTTTTCCTTTGAAATTTAGAATGCTTAGCATCTATAGGAACTCAGAATTTTAGATAGTGTTATTGATTCTCCTAGTTCAGTGCGTTGATTCTTGAACACAGCTACTTTATGAGTCTTGCCCATGACCCTAAGCACTTTGTTTTCCAATATTACCACCGGATACATAAATGCCACAGACACATAACTGGGTGAACCTTTTCAGATTGTGACTCAGCTTTGCTAAAGTCCCCAGTTAGAGGTGTCCAGAGTTCTTAAGCACACTCTTTTGCTTTGGATCACGACTTTAACCACTCAGTCTCAAGTTTTTCACTTGGACCTGCATACCACAAGTACATGGTTAGGGACAGCTTGATTTAGCCGCTTAGGTATGTATTTTATTTTCTTGGGCCCTCCTATCCATTAATGCTCAAAGTCTTGGATCCTTTTTACCCTTGCCTTTTGGTTTTAAGGGCTATTGGCTTTTTCTGCTTGCTTTTTCTTTTTCTTTCTTTCTTTTTTTTCGTCAAATTTTTTTTCCTTCTTTTTCTTGCTTCAAGAATCAATTTCATGATTTTCAGATTATCAATAACATTTCTCTCTTTGTTCATCATTCTTTCAAGAGCCAACAACTTTAACATTCATAAACAACAAGATAAAAAATATGCACTATTCAAGCATTGATTCAGAGAACAAAAAGTATTGCCACCACATCAAAATAATTAAACTAGTTTCAAGATAAAATTTGAAATCCAAGTACTTCTTGTTCTTTTGTAATTAAGCACATTTTTCATTTAAGAGAGGTGAAAGATTCATGGGGTTATTCATAGCTTTAAGACATAGACACTAGACACTAATGATCATGTAGTGAAGACACAAACATAGATAGAACCTACAGCATAAAAATTGAAAACAGAAAAATAAATAGACAAGGAGATTAAGGAATGAGTCCACCTTAGTGAGGGTGACGTCTTCCTCTTGAAGGTCTAATGGTGCTCTTGAGCTCCTCTATGTCTCTTCCTTGCCTTTGTTGCTCCTCCCTCATAGCTCTTTGATCTTCCTAATCTCATGGAGAATGAAGGAGTGCTCTTGGTGTTCCACCCTTAATTGGTCCATGTTGTAACTTAAGCTTTCCAAAGAAGTGTTGAGTTGCTCCCAATAATTGTGTGGAGGGAATTGCATCCCTTGAGGCATCTCAGGGATTTTTTGATGAGGAAATTCCTCATGCTCTTGTTGAGGTCTATGAGTGGGCTCTCTTGGTGTGCAGTCAAATGCTCTACTACTGAGCTAAGGACCCTTGAGATGAATCTCTCCATCTCCCATGACTCGGAGGTGGAAGCTTTTGTCTTTCCTTTCCTCTTTCTAGAGGTTTCTCTGGTCTTAGATGCCATAAATGGTTATGGAAAAATAAAAATCAATGCTTTTACCACACCAAACATAAAACGTTTGCTCGTCCTCGAGCAAAAGAAGAAAGAAAGATGTAGAAGAAGAAGAAAATGGAGGAGATGGAGGGTGTATAGGGTTCGGCCAAGGGTGGGTTTGGGAGGGGAATGGTTTTGAATTTTAAAGGTAGGTGGGGGTTTTTGGGGAAGAGTTAAGGAAGTGAATGGTGAAGAATATTTGGGGAAGAGTGTTGTAGAAAGGTGTGAAGAGGAGAGAGAGTGAGTTGAAGTTGGTGGGGATCCTGTGGGGTCCATAGATCCTGAGGGGTCAAGGAATTCTTCATCCTTGCTCCAATTGGACATTTACAACGCCTAGGAGTGCAATTCTAGCGTTTAAACACCAGTCTGCTGCCCTGTTCTGGAGTTTAAACGCCAGTTTTCCTTCCTATTCTGGCGTCTAAACACCAGTTTGTTGCCCTGTTCTGGCATTTAAATGCCAGTCTGGTGCCCTATTCTGGCGTTTAAACGCCTAGAAAGGTGCCAGATTGGGCATTTAAATGCCCATTTTGCTACCCTTAATGGCGTTTAAACGCCAGTAAGTCCTTCCTCCAAGGTGTGCTGTTTTCAATGCTGTTTTTGATTTTTTTTCTTTATTTTTGTTATTGTCTTTGTGACTTCACAGGATCATCAACCTAAAAAGAAAACAAAATAATATAGATAAAATTAAAATAAAATTGGGTTGCCTCCCAATAAGCGCTTCTTTAATGTCAATAGTTTGACAGTGAGCTCTCATGGAGTCTCACAGATGACTAGAGTATGGTTGAGATCTCTCAATACCAAACTTAGAGTTTGGTTGTGGCCTTCCAACACCAAACTTAGAGTTTGAATGTGGGGGCTCTGTTTGACTCTGTATTGGGAGAAGCTCTTTATGCTTACTCTCCATGGTTACAGATGGAGAACCTTGAGTCTTTACTACAAGGCATTCTTCATTCACATGAAGGATCAACTCTCCTCTGTCAACATCAATTACAGCTCTTGCTGTGGCTAGGAAGGGTCTTCCAAGGATGATGGATTCATCCTCATCCCTCCTAGTGTCTAGGATTATGAAATCAGCAGGGAAGTAAAGGCCTTCAACCTTCACTAGCACATCCTCTACTAGTCCATAAGCCTTTTTCATAGATTTATCTGCCATCTCCAATGAGAATTTGGCAGCCTGTACCTCATAGATTCTCAGTCTCTCCATTACAGAGAGGTGCATCATGTTTATCCCTGACCCCAGGTCACACAGAGCTTTTTCAAAAGTCATGGGCCTATGGTACAGGGTATTAAGAATTTACCAGGATCTTGTTTCTTTTGAGGTAAATTTTATTGAACCAATATATTCAGTTCATTGGTGAGCAAGGGAGGCTCTACCTCCCAAGTCTCATTACCAAACAGCTTGGCATTCAGCTTCATGATTGCTCCTAAATATTGGGCAACTTGCCCTTCAACAATGTCTTCATTCTCTTCAGAAGATGAATAGTCATCAGAGCTCATGAATGGTAAAAGGAGGTCCAAGGGAATCTCTATGGTCTTTGTATAAGCCTTAGATTCCTTTGGTTCCTCATTAGGGTATTCTGTACTGACGACGTTCCCTGAGGTCTTCCTCATTGGGATTCACGTCCTCCTCCTTCTCTAAGGTTTCAGCCATGTTGATTATATCAATGGCCTTGCACTCTCCTTTGGGATTCTCTTCTGTATTGCTTGGGAGAGTGATAGGAGGAGTTTTAGTAACCCTTTTACTCAGCTGGCCCACTTGTACCTCCAAATTTATAATGGAGGATCTTGTTTCAGTCATGAAACTAAGAGTGGCCTTAGACAGATCAGAGACTATGTTTGCTAAGCTAGAAGGATTTTGCTCAGAATGCTCTGTCTGTTGCTGAGATGATGATGGGAAAGGTTTGCTATTGCTAAACCTGTTTCTTCCACCATTGTTATTATTGAAGCCTTGTTTCTGTTGATCCTTCCATGAAAAATTTGGATGATTTTTCCATGAAGAATTATAGGTGTTGCCAAAGGCTTCACCCATGTAATTCATCTCCGCCATTGCAGGGTTCTCAGGATCATAAGCTTCTTCTTCAGAAGATGCTTCTTTAGTACTGTTGGATGCATTTTGCAATCCATTCAGACTCTGAGAGATCATATTGACCTGTTGGGTCAATATTTTGTTCTGAGTCAGTATGGCATTCAGAGCATCAATTTCAAGAACTCCTTTCTTTTCAGGTGTCCCATTACTCATAGGATTCCTCTCAGAGGTATACATGAACTGGTTATTGGCAACCATTTCAATAAGTTCCTGAGCTTGTGCAGGCGTTTTCTTTAGGTGAATGGATCCACCTGTAGAGTGGTCCAGTGACATCTTGGAAAATTCAGACAGACCATCATAGAATATATCTAATGTGGTCCATTCTGAAAGCATGTCAGAAGAAAACTTTTTGGTCAGCTGCTTGTATCTTTCCCAAGCTTCATAGAGGGACTCACCATCTTTTTGTCTGAAGGTCTGAACATCCACTCTAAGCTTGCTTAGCTTTTGAGGAGGAAAGAACTTGGCTAAGAAATCCATGACCAGCTTGTCCCAAGAGTCCAGGCTATCTCTAGGTTGTGAGTCTAACCATGTTCTTTCTCTGTCTCTTACAGCAAAAGGAAAAAGCATAAGCTTGTAGACTTCAGGATCAACTCCATTGGTCTTAACAGTATCACAGATCTGCAAGAACTTAGTTAAGAACTGATAAGGGTCTTCTGATAGAAGTCCATGAAACTTGCAGTTCTGTTGCAGTAGAGAAACTAATTGAGGCTTTAGCTCAAAATTGTTTGCTCCTATGGCAGGGATTGAGATGCTTCTTCCATATAAGTTGGAAGTTGGTGTAGTAAAATCACCAAGCATCTTCCTTGCATTGTTGTTTGGTTCGGCCATAATTGTTTCTTTTGCTGCTTCCTTTTCGAAAATTTTAGTGAGGTCTTCTTCAGCGTTTTGTGCTTTAGATGCTCTTACCTTCCTCTTCAGAGTCCTTTCAGGTTCAGGATCAGCTTCAACAAGTATGCCTTTATCTTTGTTCCTACTCATATGAAAGAGAAGAGAACAAAGAAAATATGGAATCCTCTATGTCACAGTATAGAGATTCCTTGAGGTGTCAGAGAAAAACAAGAATAGAAGGATGATGTAGGTAAGGAAGAATTCAAACATTCAAAGAGAGATGGAGTTCGAATTGACAATGAAGGAGGAATCTTAGTGTTAAAATAGAAAAAGATGAGAGAGTGGAAGAAATTTTCGAAAATTAAAATTTAAAATAATTAGTTAATTAAAAGGGATTTAAAAAAAGGTTAATGTTTTCCGAAAATTAAGAGTGAAAAGGTGATTTTGAAAAAGATAAGAAATAGTAAAACAAACAAAAAAATCAATTAGTTAGTTGAAAAAGGTGGTTTTGAAATCAAATTTTTGAAAAAGATATGATTTGAAAAAGATATGATTGAAATTTATTTTGAAAAAGATTTGAAAAAGAAATTTTAAAAAGATTTGATTTTTGAAAAAGATATGTTTGAAAAGATATGATTTTGAAAAAGATATGATTGAAAATATTTAATTTGAAAAAGATTTGATTTTGAAAAAAAATGAAGATTTGAAAAAGATTTGATTTGAAAACAAAATTCCTCTCCTTGTGTCATCCTGGCGTTAAATGCCCAGGAGCTGCATGTTTTGGGCGTTTAACACCCAATTGCTGCATGGTTTGGGCGTTTAAACGCCAGTTTTCCTTCCTCACTAGGTGTTTTGAACGCCCAGCTTTTTTTCTGTAATTCCTCTGCTTTATGTTCTTGGATCTTTATTTTGCTAAATTCTTTATTCAAGACTATATCTTTTCAATTTTGAAAAATAACAAAATGAGTCAAAACATATAATTCTTGAATCAAAACACAAGATATATGCAAGAACATTATGAATGTCAAGATGAACACCAAGAACAATCTTGAAGATCAAGATGAACAACAAGAACTCAGTTTTCTTAATGAAAGAAAACATTGAGGACACCAAACTTAGAACTTTCTCATGTTTGGGCCATATGAATGCAAGAATGCATATGTAGAACATCATGCAGTGCAAATCAATAAATCATGAAGATCAAACAAGGCAATTCATCAAGAACGACTTGAAGATCATCAAGAACACAATGCATGTGTTTCGAAAATTGCATGACAATTAAAATCATGCAATTGATACCAAACTTAAAATTTGGCATTAGATTCAAACAAGAACCATGAAATAATTTTGAGTTTTTATGATTTTATGAATTTTTTTGGATTTTTCGAAAATTATTTTGGAAAAACCAAAACAAATAAAAAAAAGCTTTTGAAAGATTTTTGAAAAGAAAATAAAAATTACCTAATCTGAGCAACAAGATGAACCATCAGTTGTCCAACAAATAAAAACTTGGTGCACGAAATTGTGATACACAATGGCGCCAACAACTTGGCACGCACAATTGTAATCTCACTCTTTTTCACCACTTCGAACAACTAACCAGCAAGTGCACTGGGTCGTCCAAGTAATAAACCTTACGTGAGTACGGGTCGATCCCACGGAGATTGTCGGCTTGAAGCAAGCTATGGTCACCTTGTAAATCTCAGTCAGGCGGATTCAAATGGGTGATAGAGTTTTCATAATTAAAGGATAAATAAAACATAAAAAAAGATAGAGATACTTATGTAATTCATTGGTGGAAATTTCAGATAAGCGTATGGAGATGCTTCATCCCTCTTGAATCTCTGCTTTCCTACTGCATTCATCCAATCCTTCATACTCCTTTCAATGGCAAGCTGTATGTTGGGTTTCACCGGCGTCAATGGCTACCTCCCGTCCTCTCAGTGAAAATGGTCCAAAATGCGCTGTCACCGCATGGCTAATCATCTGTCGGTTCTCGATCATGTTGGAATAGGATTTACTATCCTTTTGCGTCTGTCACTACGCCCAACACTCGCGAGTTTGAAGCTCGTCACAGTCATCCCTTCCCAGATCCTACTCGGAATACCACAGACAAGGTTTAGACTTTCCGGATCTCAGGAATGGCCGCCAATAATTCTAGCTTATACCACGAAGAGTCCGATCTTTCGAAATGGAGGCTAAGAGATACACGATCAATCTTAAGTAGAACGGAAGTGATTGTCAGTCACGAGTTCATAGGTGAGAATGATGATGAGTGTCACGGATCATCACATTCATCAGGTTGAAGTGCGAGTGAATATCTTAGAACAAGAAAAAGCTTGAATTGAATAGAAAATAGTAGTAATTGCATTAATACTCGAGGAACAGCAGAGCTCCACACCTTAGTCTATGGTGTGTAGAAACTCCACCGTTGAAAATACATAAGTGGTCTGGAGGTCCAGGCATGGCCGAATGGCCAGCCTCCCCAAATATGAAAATATGATATCCAGAATGTCTCTATAATTCGAAGATGAAAATATAATAGTAAAAGGTCCTATTTATAATGAAACTAGCTACTAGGGTTTACAGAAATAGGTAAGTGATGTAGAAATCCACTTCCAGGCCACTTGGTGTGTGCTTGGGCTGAGCATTGAGCTTTGCACGTGTAGAGGCTTCTCTTGGAGTTAAACGCCAGCTTTGGTGCCAGTTTGGGCGTTTAACTCCAACTTTTATGCCAGTTCTGGCGTTTTGACTTCAGAATAGGGCAGAGAAGGGGCGTTTGAATGCCAGTTTGCGTCGTTAAAACTCGAGCAAAATATGAACTATTATCTATTGCTGGAAATCCCTGGATGTCTACTTTCCAACGCAATTGAGAGCGCACCATTTGGAGTTCTGTAGCTCCAAAAAATCCACTTCGAGTGCAGGAAGGTCAGAATCCAACAGCATCAGCAGTTCTTTGTCAGCCTCTGAATCAGATTTTTGCTCAGGTCCCTCAATTTCAACCAGAAAATATCTGAAATCATAGAATAATATACTAACTCATAGTAAAGTCCAGAAATATGAATTTTGCATAAAAACTAATAAAAACATCCCAAAAAGTAGCTAGATCCTATTAAAAACTACCTTAAAACAATGCCAAAAAGCGTATAAATTATCCGCTCATCAGAGCTACTACATAGTAGAATTAGCATATGAAGAGGAGCATTAATATGTGCTACCAACATTGGAAATCGAATGTGCATAGGAAGTTGAACTCATCCGGTACATAAAAAATAAATTGAATATCAAAAGAAAGAGAAAAGTTTCAGAAATACTAATGATCCAATGTGCTGAGCATGAAGAAGAGGAGGACATGGTGAGCAGCAGAAGGATAAAGAGAGGCAGAATAAGAGTTGAAGTTGCAAGAACTGAACAGAGGAGCACACGTATCATGGAGGAAACAAGAAAAATTTCAAAGGATAAGGCTGAGGAGGCGGGCCAATACAATCCCCACCCTCAACCATGAGTTTATTAAGCTGGAACTATCGCGGGGTTGTGGCTCCTGCGACAGTGGCGGAGATTAATTGTCTCTGCAAAAAGTTGAAGCCGGATATTTTATTTTTAATAGAGATAATGGCGAGTCAATGTAAAATAGGAGGGCTTAATCAAAGACTACATTTTTACAACTACATTTTGTGTTGAATCCCGGAATTTGTCCAGAGTTCTTTGCCTACTATAGAATAAAAATTTAATGTTGTAGTTTATTTGCGATCTGATAGATTTATTAAAACGTATATTAAGGATAATGAAAGTTGTTCCCGGAGCTACTGTTTTGTGTATGGTGATACGAGATTTAGGCAGCGACGAGGACAATGGAGAGAACTCACAAATCAAAATGTTGAAAAAGGGGAGGCGTAACTATTCTTAGGAGATTTCAATGACATAATTATACAGGAGGAGAAGATCGGCCTTCATCCACAACCAAGGGAGTAAATTGAAACATTTAGAAAGTTTGTGAGTGACAACAGACTGTGGATATAGATTTTTTTTAGAGGCTTAGCACTAGAATAGTAAGATTTTTGTGGGCCAATGCAGGTAAGTGATGCGTGAGCATCTTGTTTATCTTTTCCTAGTGAATGAGTTTAATCAAGAATTAATTATATTTTAGCCACTATAGATGCTATTTTGAGTTTTTGTGCAATACTGTTTATTTTAGGTAGCATTCGGCTAGGTTTGATGGAGTTTCTGCAGCACAAGAATCAAAGGAGATGGCTGCGAGGAGCGACATGTACGCGTGTGCGTGATCTGGAAGTATCCATGGCGACGCGTACGCGTGACTGACGCGTACACGTGAATTGAAGATTTGCTCAGCGACGCGTCCGCGTGACTTGCGAAGAAGACCATCGATGCGTATGCGTAACTGATGCGTACGCGTGACGTGCGCGATCTGTAGAATTTGCAGAAATCGCTAGCATGGATTTTGGGCCGCATTTTGACTCAGTTTTCAGTCCAGAAAATACAGATTAGAAGCTGCAGAATGGACAATTCAGGTGGTCCCCACCCATCAGCGAAAGACTTGTTAATTAATTCGAATTTAATTTCAAATCTTATTTTTTAGGAAAAGATATTATTTTTAGATAATTAGATTTTAAATTTATGAGGATTAGTTATAAATAGGAACTCTGTACATTTAGACAGAAAGAACACATTGTTACTAGAACCCTTATTTTTCTTCTCTGGACCATGAGCAACTATTCCTTCATTGTTAAGGTTAGGAGCTCTGTCTATTTTCATGGATTGATTCGTTTGATCTTTTTAATTTAATTCATGTCTTGATTTATATTTCAATAATTATTTTCGTTCTTTATTTTATGAATTATGAGTCGAATGGAAGTATGACCCATGTTCTAATTGAGTTCTTGTAAAACTTGGAAAAGCTCTTTACTTGAACAACAACTTGAAAACATATTATACTGAATTCTTAATTGTTTGTATTTAATGGGATACGTGACATATAATCCCCTTATTTGTGGATAATTAGGATTCTTTTGGCATATAAACTAGAAATTGATCATCACCCTCTAATTGGAATTAATTGACCAAGGAATTGGCAATTAATGAATTTTAGAGGAGACTAGGAAGGTCTAAGGAATTAGGGTCTAGACACATATAGTTTGCCATGAAATTAAATCTTGCATGATTAAATTAATTAGTAATAAAAGTTAATCCGGAAATTAGATAACTCTGAAACCTTAACTGCT
>NC_029775.3:18915489-18925027 GCF_000817695.3 Arachis duranensis
ACTGGGAATTCTCTGCACTCTGACGTAGAGATTCCCATTCTTTCTTGTTTTTTGTTTGTTTATGCGCAGGAACAGAGACAAAGAACATCTCTTAGACTTTGATCCTGAACCTGAAAGGACTTTCAGGCGGCATTTACAACAAGCAAGACTTTACAAGGCTGCAGAATTCACTATGGATCCAACTAATACTGAGAATGTCAATGCAGCAAATCCAAATGGGAATGAACAACAAAGGAGAGTACTTGGTTCTTTCTCCGCTCCTACAGCGGATCTGTATGGAAAGAGCATTATGGTACCTCCCATTGCTGCGAACAACTTTGAGTTGAAGCCTCAACTGGTCACTCTGGTGCAACAAAACTGCCAGTATCATGGTCTTCCCCACGAAGACCCAAATCAGTTTATTTCTAGTTTTCTACAAATTTGTGATACTGTGAAGACAAATGGAGTAAACCTAGATGTGTACAAACTCATGCTCTTCCAGTTTGCTCTGAGGGATGGAGCAAAGCTATGTCTAGATTCCCAACCCAAGGAGAGTTTGGATACTTGGAATAAGGTGGTCACTAAGTTTCTCACAAATTTTTTTCCACCAAAGAAGCTGACTAAGCTTAGGGTGGAGGTTCAGACCTTCAGACAGAAGGATGGTGAAACTCTGCATGAAACTTGGGAGAGATACAAGCTACTAACTAGGCAATGCCCTCTGAACATGTTCTCCAAATGGACTCAACTAGATATCTTTTATGAAGACTTGGGTGAAATGTCCAAAATGTGCTTAGACAATTCTGCAGGAGGTTCATTGTACAAGAAGAAGACACCGGAGGATACCATTGAGCTAATTGAATTGGTTGCAAGCAACCAATATTTATACTCCTCTAACAGGAATCTTGTGAATTCTGAAACCCCTCAGAAGAGAGGCGTGTTGGAAGTAGATGCTGTTAATGCTCTTCTTGCTCAGAATAAGCTGATGTCTCAGCAAATAAATCTACTTACTCAATAGATGGGTGGCATGCAAGTCTCAACTATCAACACCCAAAATCCACCACAGGAAGTCTCCTATGACATGTGAGGTAACTCTATGCAAAATGATAATTATGATTATGCTCAACCTTCTTTTGAACAGGTGAATTACATGGGGAGTGGTCTTAGAAATCCCAACAATGATCCATATTCTAAGACATACAACCAGGGATGGAGGAATCACCCAAATTTTGGATTGAGGGATCAACCTCAGATACCTCAGAACTTCAACAATAATTTTCAGGGCGGTTTTCAACAGAACAATAATCTGAAAGCAATATTGACAGGTTTTAGATAGGAAACCAGAGCATCCATCAAGAACCTGGAGATTCAAATGGGTCAAATAGCCACTAGAGTTAATGAAATTGATCAGAGGACCACTAATAGCCTTCCTAGTAACACAATTCCAAATCCAAGAGAGGAATGCAAGACTATCACCGTGATAAGTGGACAAGTGGCAAGTACAGAAGCATAAGTTATGCAAGAAAGCAGAGCCTCCATTAAAAATTTAGAAGTACTAGTGGGCCAACTGAGCAAGCAAATACTTGAGAGATCTGCAAGTACATTTCAAGGTAATACAGTGGTGAACCCAGGAGAAGATTACAAGGTTATTCAATTGAGAAGTGGTAAAGTAGCTGGCTCTGAGACCAAGGTCAATGAAGAGTTAGTTGAAAAAGAAGCTCCAGAGGAGAAGAAGGAAGAAGTAGAGCACGCCCCTCCAAAGCGTGTAGACAACCCATTCCCAGACTCTCTTGACACTTATCCTACACTGCCAAAGACTCCTGAGTATAAGGCTAAGATGCCGTATCCTCAGAGACTTCAAAAGGAGACCAAGGACAAGCAGTTTTCAAAGTTCTTGGAAATCTTCAAAAAGTTACAAATCAATATTCCTTTTGCTGAGGTTTTGGAGCAAATGCCTATCTATGCCAAATTCAAGAAGGAGCTGTTGTCAAAGAAAAAGTGTTTAAAGGGAGATGAGACAGTAGTCCTGACTAAGGAATGTAGTGCTGTCATTCAGAATAACTTGCCAAGGAAGATGCCAGATCCAGGGAGCTTTCAAATTTCATGCACCATTGGGAGCACAACCTTTGAAAAAGCCCTATGTGATCTGGGGGGCAAGCATAAATCTAATTGCCTTATCTATGATGAAAAAGTTGTAAATCCAAGAGGCACAACCCACAAAGATAGCATTGCACATGGCAGACAAATCTATGAAGCTTGCATACGGATTAGTGGAAAATATCTTGGTTAAAGTGGGTAAATTCTTCCTCCTAGCAGACTTTGTGATTCTTGACACAGAGGAGGATGAGAATGCCTCTATAATTCTAGGAAGACCATTCCTAGCCACTGGAAGAGCTCTGATTGATATAGAAGTGGGCGAATTAGTGCTTAGAGTGCATAATGAGCAATTAGTCTTTCATGTCTTCAAAGATATACATCCAACATGTGAAGAAGAGAGGTGCATGCAGGCTGAGCTTATTGATCCAACCTTTCTAAAAACCCTGATGATACACAGCAGAATCTGCAGCTCAAACCTCCCTTGGTAACAATCAATAAAATTTCTCCTGACATCAAACCTAAGTTTGGTATTGAGAATGCATCATCTACCAAGGAGGAGGTTCCCAAAAAGAAGAAAATACCCAGAGGATGGAGAAACAAAAAGATTCCCACTGAAGGTTTCTCCCCAAGAATGAAGGTGGTATTGACCAGCAATCCAGCATGGGTTTATAGAGTAATAAGAATCCTCTCTCTGGAGCATATTGAGCTACGTTATGGAGACACAGAAAAGAAGTTCAAAGTAAGGGGGTGAAGATCTGAGCCCCTATGATTCTCCTTCTTAGAAGAGCTGACCGTCAAGCTAGTGACGATAAAGAAGCGCTTGTCGGGAGGCAACCCGATAATTTTGTATCCTTAGCTATTTTTTTTCGTAGTAGTAGTTTTCTTATTGGGTTCTTACTAATTTTCTGATCATGCAGCTATGTTATTCCAGGAACCTAACACCTCAAGCTAAAAAAAATGCATACGACGCGCAAGCATCACTGACGCGAATGCGTCGATCATGCGTAAGTGAAATAAAATTTGACAGAGAGTTGAGCGGGAATGGCGCCGAAACCAAGTCTCTAGCACAAACAACCCACGCGTACGCTTACTCCACGCGTGCACGTCGTTTGTGATTTTCGCCATTCACGCGGGCGCATCCCTGACGTGAACGCGTAACCTACAAATTCGACGTAAAAGAGTGTTACAGCAAAGAGTTATGCTGGCTTGGGGCAGGAAGTGTGCTAAAAGCACAAGTTAGAGCACGCGGACGCGCGACTGATGCGTTCGCGTCAGTTGCACATATGGCCATTCACGCGAGCGCGTACATGATGCGAACTCGTCGTATGAAAAATTGGCTCCCATGCCATGCGAACAGAAAGTCGCGCGGGCGCGTGGCTGGCTTCGCACAAATCACACAAAATCCAGGGCACGCGGACGCATGCCTGACGCTAACGCGTCATTATGAAGAATGCGCGACCCACGCGTACGCGTCGCATGCGCCACCCAGTTTTCTTTCTCTCTCTCTCCCAATCCTAAATTCTCTCTTATTCTTTTATCCTTTTATTTTTCTCTCCTCATAATCTCTGTCTCTTCTATTTTCAGTTCTTATTTGGTTGAGGACAAGCAAACCTTTAAGTTTGGTGTTGTTAGACGCTGCGCTTACTGGTTTTCTGGCACAAAAGGGAGGCGAATCATCTTCATTGAGGAGCACAACCTGAAGAATAGAGTGACCGCTAGGATAACTAAGGTGGTTGAGTTCCTTTCATTTTTATTCCTCCCCTCTTTTTCTATGTTATGTTCTGGCTTTCTGCTATTTTGCTTTGATTGCTGCATGATCCTTTATTAGTTAGAATCTTAGGACAAGTTTAGTTTTCTTTTAATTGCTTTAATGCTGAAAAGATGTTTCTTGTACCAGTCACTGAACTTGAATCTAAAGAGAAAAGAAAAAAAGTGATGTATTGCATGAGAAATTGAGTTAATTTTAAATAGTCTTATTTACTTAAATGTGGTGGTATTAATGGTAATTCTAAATGCATGATATGAACAATGCATATTTGAATTTGAATCAAGGGATGTTGATGTATAAGAAATAGGAATTTAGAGACTTATTAGGACTTCTCTGAAATAAATAAAAATTTAATCCTTGAAATAAAAGAAACAGCAAAAGAAAAAAATATAGATAATAATTAATAAATAAAAGCAAGGTCCAAGGCTCTGAGCATCAATGACTAGGGAGGTCAGACATGATTAAAAGCTCAAAGAGTTGTTTCCCTAGTCATATGCTTGTGGTGCGATTGTGTCAAGTAATCCTTGAGACAGAACACTTAGAGTCGAGACCAAGTGCGTTTAACAGAGTATGCCAAAGGCTTTGAGCACCACTGTCTGGGAGTAACTGAAAGAAAAATCAGGACTCAAAGAGAGTCCCCCAGTTAAGTGCTTGTGGTATTTCTGTGTCAAGTAATCCTTGAGACAAAAACATTTAAAGTCACGGCTAGGCTCAAGTGCAAAGCACCAAAGGAAAATAAATTAAAGTAAATTTCGCTGTGTTCAAGGATTAAACTGAAATATAAAAGATCAAAGACTTCAAAATATTATCCGGATTCTAATTCCGAATGACATTAACATTCTTCTGATTCAAAGGAGAGTGAGATTCCAAACCTATTAAGGATTGCAGTTGTAAACCCCACTATAAGAAGAGACACGAGCTTAATCGAACTCTCATTCTCATGAAAATTCACATCATAAGCTTATATTAGTTTTGGTTGCTTGAGGACAAGCAACAGTTTAAGTTTGGTGTTGTGATGCGTGAGCATCTTGTCTATCTTTTCCTACTGAATTTGTACTTAAATTGTTGAGTTTAATCAATAATTAATTATATTTTAGCCACTATAGATGCTATTTTGAGTTTTTGTGCAATACTGTTTATTTTAGGCAGCATTCGGCTAGATTTGATGGAGTTTCTGCAGCACAAGAATCAAAGGAGATGACTGCGAGGAGCGACGCGCATGCGTGCCTGGTGCGTACACGTGATCTGGAAGTATCCATGGCGACGCGTACGCGTGACTGACACGTAAGCGTGAATTGAATATTTGCTCAGCAACGCGTCCGCGTTACCGACGTGTCCGCGTGACTTGCGAAGAAGACCAGCGACGCGTACGCGTGACTGACGCGTACGCGTGACGTGCGCGATCTGCAGAATTTGCAGAAATCACTGGTGTGAATTTTGGGCCGCATTTTGACTCAGTTTTCAGCCCAGAAAATACATATTAGAAGCTACAGAATGGACAATTCAGGTGGTCCCCACCAATCAGCGAAAGACTTGTTAATTAATTCGAATTTAATTTCAAATCTTATTTTTTAGAAAAAGATATTATTTTTAGATAATTAGATTTTAAATTTATGAGGATTAGTTATAAATAGGAACTCTGTACATTTAGACAGAAAGAACACATTGTTACTAGAACCCTTATTTTTCTTCTCTGGACCATGAGCAACTAATCCTTCATTGTTAAGGTTAGGAGCTCTGTCTATTTTCATGGATTGATTCATTTGATCTTTTTAATTTAATTCATGTCTTGATTTATATTTCAATAATTATTTTCGTTCTTTATTTTATGAATATGGGTGGAACGGAAGTATGACCCATGTTCTAATTGAGTTCTTGTAAAACTTGGAAAAGCTCTTTACTTGAACAACAACTTGAAAACATATTATACTGAATTCTTAATTGTTTGTATTTAATGGGATACGTGACATATAATCCCCTTATTTGTGGATAATTAGGATTCTTTTGGCATATAAACTAGAAATTGATCATCACCCTCTAATTGGAATTAATTGACCAAGGAATTGGCAATTAATGAATTTTAGAGGAGACTAGGAAGGTCTAAGGAATTAGGGTCTAGTCACATATAGTTTGCCATGAAATTAAATCTTGCATGATTAAATTAATTAGTAATAAAAGTTAATCCGGAAAATAGATAACTCTGAAACCTTAACTGCTTTCTCAATACTTTATTCTCAACTTATTTATCTGTCTGTCTTTAATATTCCAAATTTGCTGTTTAATGCTCTTTGAATATCTTAAAACCATTTTTCGCTTGCCTAACTAAGTTAATCCTATCAAACACTATTGTTGCTTGATCCATCAATCCTCGTGGGATCGACCCTTACTCACGTAAGGTATTACTTGGTACGACCCGGTGCACTTACCGGTTAGTAGTGTGGTTTGTAAAATACCGCACCAGTAAGGAGCGTGGGATTCACCGTAAAAGTTAGAAGACTTGAGCAAAAAAGATGGAGGTCTGGGCTTTAGGGATTTATACTGCCAGAACTTAACTTTTTTGGCAAAGCAAGCATGGCGAATTATCAAGAATCTAAGCATGATCTGGGTGAGAATTCTGAAGACAGTATATTTTTCGAAAACTGATTTTTGGGAAGCCAATGACAACAAAGGAGCTTCATGGGCTTGGAAAAGCTTGATGGTGGGTAGGGATCTTTTGAAGAGACAAGAAAGATAGAGTATTGGAGAGGGATTGAGGATAAGAATACCAGAGGACAGTTGGGTATTGGGTCAAAAGAGAATTGATTCAGCTCGTTACCCAAATGTGAATATGGTAAAGGAGTTACTAAGAGAGGAAGGGAGTTGGAACGAGGAGAAGCTAAGAGAGTGCTTTCCAGCCCACATTAGAGAAAAAAATCTTATCAACTCCTGTGACCATTCTCAATAAAGAGGATCAGTTGCTTTGGCCATATAAAAGAGATGGGGAGTATACAGTGAAGACAGGATATTGTGCAGCAAAATTAGACAAATCGGAGCAAGAGACAAACTCGCCATCAACTAGCAATGACTTCAAAGGGTTTTGGAATAGTATTTGGGAAATGCATATACCACAAAAAGTGAAGGTTTTCATTTGAAAAGATGTGCATGATATTCTCCTAATAAATAGTAACTTGTATAAAAAAGAATAGTAAGAAGTCATACATGCCCAATTTGCAGAAGAGTGATAAAAACTATAGAACATGCACTTCTTTTATGTTCGTGGACCAGACTAGTGTGGTTTGGGACATAAATTCAGTGCGTTCATACAGAGAATAATGTGTCATCCTATGGGAATTGGCTATTAAAAGCGAATAAACAAAATAGTGCAGAGAGGAAGGAAGACAGGGAGGCTCTAATAGCCAAATTGGATTTTTTGAGTTTGAAAATCTACAAAGCTAGGTGTCAGTAGATTTATTAACACAAAAACATACACTACAAGAAAGTTGTTGGATACCATCGGATTTAACGGTAAAATAAATTCAACGGTATAAACCTCGCCAATAATTATTTGCCAGTGGATTTTTACATTCTCCACTAATTATCGACAGATTCAGTGGCATATATAAACATTTAATTGGCAAATTTTTGGAGCTTGTTACCATTAAATATTTTTTAGGTAAATCCGATGGTAATATATTATTTATTAATATTAATTAAATTAATAGTTACTAGTGGATTTAACCGACAGTAAGTCCGATGTAAACTTAAATTTTATTTAAAAAAATTGTTTGAAAATTTAATATATTATTTTAAATATTTAAATCTAACAATTTTTAAACTAAAATTTAAAGTTTTACAATTTTTATAATAATTTGCCTATAAAATTTTAGTTAAAAGTTGTAAGAGATCCACATACGATAAACCAAACAAGTTTTTTATAGTCAAGTTGGTAATAATTTCATACCCTATATCATAATTAGAAGGAAATAGTTAACAAACAAGTTAAACAACAAAATAAATTATGAATAAATGAAGCAAAACGAGATCCATATATAACATGTACCTTTTTATAGTGACAAAAAGAACCTCTTTAGCCTTTGAATGACTACAACAATACAGAATCTAACTGCTAATAATGGGGACAATTAACAGCAACACAAATGCCAGTGCAAGGCAATCAATGAATTGTTCTTAAAGATTTGCAAAATTTTGAAGTAACATGTATAAAAATAGCACCAATATTATTTTAAACAAAAATGCAAGACACAATGACAAAATGAGCAGTGAATTAGTAACACAGATAGCGCAATTTTTCATCAAGCAGTAAACTAGTAATAAAGTTATCAATTTAAAATTTATAATTAAGCACAAGCAGTGAGCAAAGTCAATCAACCAAGAAGAAGCATTAAGGACTCACTGAACACTCGGGAAAAAAAGAATCAAAGGAATGTTTAATCAATAATCAAAGCACATCATAAAAAAATAGCACCAATATTATTTTAAACAAAAATGCAAGACACAATACAAAATGAGTGGTGAATCAGTAACATAGGCAGTGCAATTTTTCATCGAGCAGTAAGCCAGTAATAGAGTTATCAATATAACATTTATCATTAAGCACCAGCAGTGAGCAAAGCCAATCAACCAAAAGCAAGCAGTAAGCACTCACTAGCATTCAAGAAAAAAAAGAATCAAAGGAACATTTAATCAATAATCAAAGCACAATTAATCTAAGCATAATTAACTCACAAAAATAGCAACACATCACTTAATCAATCAATAAAAACACAAAACACCAGCAGTGAGCATAAAAAATTATCACTAACCCTTAAAGAACGTGCACGAAGAGGGTTTGATTTCTGAACAAATCGTAAAAAAAAAAAAGAACAAGCACTAGTAGTGAGAATTGACCTTTGACGAAAAAAGGAGAGTGGTTGAATACGACGGCGAGCAGGACAACAACCAGGGGTTGGAGAGCGAACAGGGGATGGTGAGAGCAAATAGGGGTTGGAGAGCGAACATGGGTTTGTGAGTGCGAATGCCGACAGCACGAAGAGGGAAGCTCCTGAGTGCGACTGACGAGAATAGCGACAGTCTCTCACTCCGACAGACCGACGACAGACGGCGACATTGATTAGTGGAGGCTAGGATTTTCACATTTTCTTTGGTTGAGAGAAAGAGAAAAGGGAGAGAAGTGATGTTGCATAAATGGAGGAGAAAGGTTCTCAAATTCAAATTTAGGGTCAAATTTACCAGCGGATTTACCGTCGAAAAATCCACCGCTGGTAACTTACAGTAGGTGACCAAAATGTAACATCCTACCATACAGAGTCTTATGCTTAAGTCATAATTCAGAGATGGCAAGGTATTACGACCTCAAAAATAAAAATTTAGTACGTATAGTAGTATGAATGATTGATTATAACTAGGAGCCTTTGTAGAAAGAGGGGTAAACAAAAACCGCAACTCAAAAGCGCAACACTCCGATCGATAACGTAACGAACAAGGATAAACCAACGCGAGATTATATATATACAAAAGAGTGTCAAAAACAGGAATATCAAGACTCAAAATCCGGCTGCGAAGATAACCGGTCCGAGCATAGCAATATATACATATGATAAAATAAGGAAAACCCCAAAGGAAACCCAAAGGGACACAAATACATAAAACCTATTCTCCAAAACCTCCCATAAGAGGAGTCATCACAGTTTGTATTAT
>NC_029775.3:18925352-18927489 GCF_000817695.3 Arachis duranensis
TATGCATATGATGAATGCCTGTCCCTAGTGGCCGATGATATCATCTTGTCGGTTATAGAGCCAACCCGACAAGTCCTGGTCGCTAACCATTGGACTGTCCCTCTGTCACGCATCCCCAACTCGAGTTATACTCGTTATAAACTTGATCATAATCATGATTTATATCCATCACCCTCACTGGTGAATATTTACGGGGGCGAGCTCAACCGGGTCTTTCACAGTGCCCGGCCACACTTACGACATAGGGTCAACAGAGTATCAAGTCTCAACCTGGAGCACGTGGTGGCTAGCCACTGCTACTACCCAGGGAAACTCGTATCTCAGATAGTGGAAGTGCAAATCACAATTATCAATAATTCAGCATAAACATGCATGAATTCTCATCCATGGATCAACATCCATATCAGCCATCCGGCTCACGGTTCAGTCCAGAACCAGCCAATATTCATATCATACACAGCCATTCCAGCTCACGGTTAAATCCATAACCAGCCACCCGGCTCACGGTTAAATTCATAACCAACCGTTTCATCAACAATCACAGCCTTTCGGCCCATGGCATAACAAGCACTTCCACTACCATCCTCCGCATCTCACATAATCATGCTTGATCCTCATTGATCATTCATTTTCCCCTTGCTTCACTCGTAAGTTACCACATTCACTAGCCTTTCTTCTCATAGCTAGACATATCATGATGATTTAAGGTATAAGTGGTGAGATCGGAGGCTTAGAAGTATGAAATTTAGCTTTTAAAACTCAAAAATCAACTTTGGGATGAAAACAGGTCCACGCGTACGCGCACTCCACGCGCACGTATGGATGGCCTCAAAACTCATCGACGCGCAAGTGTCATGCACGCTAACACGTGGCTTAAAAATTTTCCAATCGACGCGCACGCGTCAACTACGCGTACGCGTGGGTACTCTCATGCCCCAGGCACAAAACTGGCACAGTTCTAGCATAACTCTCTGGAAAATGGCTGGGCATTGGGTGCATCACATCGGCGCGCCCGCGCACATCACGCGTACGCGTGGATGGCGCTTTCTGGAAGATCGGCGCGTACGCGCCAAGTGCGCCTACGCGCCAGGGGTATTTCTGCTAAAAATTTTCTAAGTTAAAAGCTGCAGAATTCACAGATTCAAACGCATATCTTCCAATGGACATAACTTCCTCATTTTAAATCATTTTTCATCCGTTCTTCGAACGGCATGGACATCCCGGATCAAATTTCATTTCTAAACAACAGAGTTTCAACCCCCAATCTTCCGACGGACATAAACAGATTTGGTACAAAACAGAGATCCGTAGTCCAAGTTATGTCCCGTCAAAGTATGCTCAAAAACCAAATTTTTCATAAAAACCACAAAGTGCCATTTTCAAAACAAGCCATATTCAACTCTTTTCAAAATCAATCAAAACATGCCATTTTCATCCCTTTTCTTTGAAATCAATCAATATATATCAAATTCAACATCAAGCCTCCTCAACTCACACATTGACACACTACCACAATTTACAAAATCACTATCTCATCATTTTAACCCACTTCACCCAAGTGGCTCAAACTCAAACATATTGACATATCATAAACTATTCCTCATGCCAATTCTCAACAACATCAATTCCAATAAATCATCATTGTACACAAACAACATCATACTCACCATCAACATGGTTCAACCCACAATTCAACCATAACCAGTCATCAAGCATATATCACAACATGCATATTTCTCATTCATCATACCACCAAGGCATCAATAATCATCATCACATATATGACCACATCATATATCTCAATCATTCAACAACATCAACCATTCAATGCCTATCTTAGGGCCTCTAGCCTAAGTATTTCCTACCACGTTACATATTAGATACGGGAAACCGAAACCATACCTTAGCCGATTTCTCAAGCTCAACCGGAGCACTTCCAAACCACTTATCCACAAGCTCTTAAGGCCTCAATACCTCCAAGAACAGATTTTTCACCACCAAATCCCTTTTTTAAGCTTTTCAAAATCCAATCAAGCTCCAATATTCACATATACACAACCTAAGCCACAATCATCATACCCATACACAACATCTCAAACCCAAACATCATAAAACAACAAAAATACACTAGGGTTGA
>NC_029775.3:18928774-18930091 GCF_000817695.3 Arachis duranensis
TGTTTTGCAACAACGCCAGCCCCAAGTCCTTGCCTTGGGAGGTTAGGCACGGGCACGTTGCCAACTTGGGAGTGAAGGTGCGTTTTTGGCAACAACTTGGCAGCTTAACCTTACCTTCTTTGAGGAAGCATAACTTGAGCTAGGAAAGTCCAATTGAGGTGATTCCAGTGGCATTGGAAAATAGACATCAAGAGCTTTCCAATGATGTATAATAATCCATATTGAAGCAGAAGGTTGACACTCAAATTTTGGGCTACATTTAGCATGAAAATAGAGCCAAGAAGGGGAAAAGCAAGTTGTTAGCAACAACTTGGGCTAGCAACGCCCAAGTCTCAAACTTCACTTCCAGGAAATTGTGATGCACGTTGCCAACGTGCATTAAGGCCAGCGTTATTGACAAAAACGCCAAGCCAATGGGCCAGAAGCATGATGAATGAACTCTTCCTTTCCAAGGCTAGTAACACTTCTTCCAATTGAGCCAAGAATTCAACAAAGAGGAAGCCCATATTGCTAACCCAATTCAAGATCTTTGAAAGAGTTTTAGAAGTAGTATAAATAGAAGAGATTGGTGTACTTGTGGAGGACTTTTACACTTTTTGACACTTAGAACTTTTTCATACTTTTAGCACTTTATTTTGAGAACTCTTTAGTACTTCCGGGAGGATACCCGGGAGAGAATTTTTGGTTCCTCTTGGAACTTCTCTTCTTCATTTTCTGAAGCTTTAAGCATTTCATTCTTCTTCTTCATCTTTCTTTGCACTTAGTTTAATTTTGGTTTATGGCAATTGTTGTTGAGATTGGAGCTATGACTCACTAAACCCCACTTTCATTAGGGGGAAGAGCTCTGCTTGTTGAAATGAATTGGTGAACTCATCTTCTCCTCCTCAATTCTAGTGGTTGATCTAAAGAGGATACTCTTGATCTTCAAAGATTCAACCACCATCGAGAGAGGGGTTAATCTATATGAATTATGTGGTGAATTTGAGGAATGAGCCACATAATTCAGTTTAGAGTTCATCCTTTCATGATTCCTTTAATCAAAACACCTTGGTTAGTATGTGAGATGTAACTCTCCTTGGTTGAGATTATGGGAATTGTGTGGCTGGATTAGATTTGTGCTTCATCTCTTCTCATGAACAATTAGATCACGAGAGTGGCAATTGGTTATGTTGAGAGAGATTGAATCACCAAGAGATTGGGATTCAATCACCCACTTGCCATGGATCTATACCCATGATTGAGAAGGATTTGACTAACATCAATTCATGAAAACTAACATCTCTAATCCCTAATGATCCTCTCTATCATTAATTCTCA
>NC_029775.3:18930440-18932432 GCF_000817695.3 Arachis duranensis
TAAATGGTTATGGAAAAACAAAAAGCAACGCTTTTACCACACCAAACTTAAAATGTTTGCTCGTCCTCGAGCAAAAGAAGAGAGAAGAGAGTAGAAGAAGAAGAAATGAGGAGAAAGGGAATGGCTTTGTATTCGGCCAAAGGGGAGAGAGATGGTGTTGAAGGTGTGTGAAAATGAGGAGTGAAGGAGGGTTTATATAGGAGAGGGGGAGATGGATGTTCGGCCATTTGAGGGTGGGTTTGGGTGGGAAAGTGGTTTGAATTTGAATGGTGAGGTAGGTGGGGTTTTATGAAGGATGGATGTGAGTGGTGAAGAGAAAGATGGGATTTGATAGGTGAAGGGTTTTTGGGGAAGAGGTGTTGAGGTGATTGGTGAAGAAGAGAGAGAGTGGTAGGGTAGGTGGGGATCCTGTGGGGTCCACAGATCCTGAGGTGTCAAGGAAAAGTCATCCCTGCACCAAATGGCATTCAAAAACACGTTTTGTGCCATTTCTGGCGTTAAACGCCGGGCTGTTGCCCATTTATGGCGTTTAACGCCAGCATCTTGCCCCTTTCTGGCGTTTAACGCCAGTCTGGTGCCCCTTTCTGGCGTTAAACGCCCAGAATGGTGCCAGACTGGGCGTTAAACGCCCACCAGCTAACCTCACTGGCGTTTAAACGCCAGTGGGTGCGTCCTCTAGGGTGTGCTATTTTTCTTCCTGTTTTTCATTCTGTTTGTGCTTTTTTCATGGATTTTGTGACTTCTTATGATCATCAACCTACAAAAGACATAAAATAACAAAAGAAAATAGTTAATTATAAAACATTGGGTTGCCTCCCAACAAGCGCTTCTTTATTGTCATTAGCTTGACAGAGGACTCTCATGGAGCCTCATAGATACTCAGAACCGTGTTGGAACCTCCCAACACCAAACTTAGAGTTTGAATGTGGGGGTTCAACACCAAACTTAGAGTTTGGTTGTGGCCTCCCAACACCAAACTTAGAGTTTGACTGTGGGGGCTCTGTTTGGCTCTGTTTTGAGAGAAGCTCTTCATGCTTTCTCTCCATGATGACAGAGGGATATCCTTGGGCCTTAAACACCAAGGATTCTTCATTCACTTGAATGATCAACTCTCCTCTATCAACATCAATCACAGCCTTTGCTGTGGCTAGGAAGGGTCTGCCAAGGATGATGGATTCATCCATGCACTTCCCAGTTTCTAGGACTATGAAATCAGTAGGGATGTAGTGGTCTTCCACTTTAACCAGAACATCCTCTACAAGTCCATAGGCTTGTTTTTGTGAATTGTCTGCCATCTCTAGTGAGATTTTTGCAGCTTGCACCTCAAAGATCCCTAATTTCTCCATTACAGAGAGGGGCATGAGGTTTACACTTGACCCTAAGTCACACAAGGCCTTCTTGAAGGTCATGGTGCCTATGGTACAAAGTATAGAAAACTTCCCAGGGTCCTGTCTCTTTTGAGGGAATTTCTGCCTAGACAAGTCATTTAGTTCTTTGGTGAGCAAAGGAGGTTCTTCCTCCCAAGTCTCATTTCCAAATAACTTGTCATTCAGCTTCATGATTGCTCCAAGGTATTTAGCAACTTGCTCTTCAGTGACATACTCATCCTCTTCAGAGGAAGAATACTCATCAGAGCTCATGAATGGCAGAAGTAAGTCCAATGAAATCTCTATGGTCTCATCTTGAGCCTTCCAGTGGAATCTCTATGGTCTCATTTTGAGCCTCAGATTCCCATGGCTCCTCATTGGGGAACTCATTGGAGGTCAGTGGACATCCAGTGAGGCCTTCCTCAGTGGCGTTCACTGCCTCTTCTTCCTCCTAAAATTCGGCCATGTTGATGGCCTTGCACTCTCCTTTTGGATTTTCTTCTGTATTGCTTGGGAGAGTACTAGGAGGGAGTTCAGTAATTTTCTTGCTCAACTGACCCACTTGTCCTTCCAAGTTTCTAATGGAGGACCTTGTTTCAGTCATGAAACTTTGAGTGGTTTTAAT
>NC_029775.3:18933032-18934216 GCF_000817695.3 Arachis duranensis
CTAGCTCTGTCTCTTACAGCAAAAGGGAATAGCATTAGTCTGTAGACCTCAGGGTCAACCCCATTAGTCTTGACTGTGTCACAGATTTGCAAGAACTCAGCTAAGAACTGATGAGGATCTTCCAATGGAAGTCCATGGAACTTGCAATTCTGTTGCATTAGAGAAATCAATTGAGGCTTAAGCTCAAAGTTGTTTGCTCCAATGGCAGGGATAGAGATGCTTCTCCCATAGAAGTCGGGAGTAGGTGCAGTGAAGTCACCCAGCACCTTCCTTGCATTGTTGGCATTGTTGTTGTTTTCGGCTGCCATGAGTTCTTCTCCTTTGAAGAATTCGGTCAGGTGCTCTAAAGAGAGTTGTGCCTTGGCTTCTCTGAGCTTTCTCTTCAAGGTCCTTTCAGGTTCAGGATCAGCCTCAACAAGAATGCCTTTGTCTTCGCTCCTGCTCATAAGAAAGAGAAAAGAACAAGAAAATGTGGAATCCTCTATGTCACAGTATAGAGATTCCTTTAGGTGTCAGAGGAAAAGAAGAGCAGAAGACAGAAGTAGAAAATTCGAACTTAACAAAGAAGATGGAGTTCGAATTTTGCATTAAGGGATAGTGTTAGTCCATAAATAGAAGGATGTGAGAAGGAGGGAAGTAATTTTCGAAAATTAAGTGAAAAAATTTGAAAACATTTTTGAAAAACATTACTTAATTTTCGAAAATAAAAAAATGGAAAAGAAATCAAGTGATTTTTGGAAAAGATTTTGAAATTAGAAATCACAAAGATTTGATTGAAAACTATTTTGAAAAAGATGTGGTTAAGAATATGTGATTGATTTTAAAAAGATGTGATTGAGAAGATATGATTTGAAAAGCATTTTAAAAAGATTTGATTTGAAAATTAAAAACTTGACTAACAAGAAAAGATATGATTCAAACATTAAACCTTTCTCAACAGAAAAGGTAACATACTTGAAATGTTGAATCAAATCATTAATTGATAGCAAGTATCAAACACAATGGAAAGAAATTGATTTTGAAAAAGATTTGATTGAAAAATTGATTTGAAAAAGATTTGATTCTGAAAAGATTTTGAAAACTTGAAAAAAAAAATTGATTTGAAAACAAAATCTTCCCTTCTAGCCATCCTGGCATTAAACGCCCAGAATGGTGCACATTCTGGCGTTTAACGCCCAAAATGC
>NC_029775.3:18934492-18935307 GCF_000817695.3 Arachis duranensis
GCATGCAAGACACCAAACTTAGCAGTTTGTATACTACTGACATTAACAAAATGAAAATGCAAATGAGACACACAAGACACTAAAGTCAATAGAATTCAAAGATTAGAGCAAGTAAATCATCAAGAACATCTTGAAGATCACCAAGACATATGAATGCATGCAATTGACACCAAACTTATGATGAGACACTAGACTCAAACAAGAAATATTTTTGGATTTTCTGATTTTTCTGAATTTTTTTGTGTTTTTCGAAAATTAAGTGGAAGAAGGTATCAAAATTCTTAATGAGAATTCTAGGAATCAGTGCAATGCTAGTCTAAGACTCCGGTCCAGGAATTAGACATGGCTTCACAGCCAGCCAAGCTTTCAAAGAAAGCTTCGGTCCAAAACACTAGACATGGCCAGAGGCCAGCCAAGCCTTAGCAGATCACTGCTCCAAAAGCAAGATTGATAAAAATCAACAAGCTTTTGTGGTGATAAGTTAAAACCTCGGTCCAATGAAATTAGACATGGCTTCTCAGCCAGCCAGATTTCAACAAATCATCATGAAACTCTAGAATTCATCTTCAAGAATTTCGAAAAAAATAAATACCTAATCTAAGCAACAAGATGAACCGTCAGTTGTCCAAACTCAAACAATCCCCGGCAACGGCGCCAAAAACTTGGTAGCGCGAAATTGTGAACAATACTTTTCACAACTCTCATAATCCCCGGACATGAACCCCAAAAACTTGGTAGCTCAATACCATGGCATTACACAACTTCGCACAACTAACCAGCAAGTGCACTGGGTCGTCCAAGTAATAAACCTTACG
>NC_029775.3:18935563-18941259 GCF_000817695.3 Arachis duranensis
AGTGTCATGGATCATCACATTCATCAAGTTGAAGAACAAGTGATATCTTAGAACAAGAACAAGCGGAATTGAATGGAAGAACAATAGTAATTGCATTAATACTCGAGGTACAGCAGAGCTCCACACCTTAATCTATGGTGTGTAGAAACTCCACCGTTGAAAATACATAAGCATAAGGTTTAGGCATGGCCGAATGGCCAGCCTCCCAAAGAGGGTTCAATCATAAAAACATGATCAAAAGATCCAAAGATCGAAAGACTCCTTAATACAATAGTCAAAGGTCCTACTTATAGAAAACTAGTAGCCTAAGGTGTACAGAAATGAGTAAATGACATAAAAATCCACTTCCGGGCCCACTTGGTGTGTGCTTGGGCTGAGCAATGAAGCATTTTCGTGTAGAGACCATTCTTGGAGTTAAACGCCAGCTTTAGTGCCAGTTTGGGCGTTTAACTCCCATTTGGGTGCCAGTTCCAGCGTTTAACGCTGGGATTCCTGAGGGTAACTTTGAACGCCGGTTTGGGCCATCAAATCTTGGGCAAAGTATGGATTATCATATATTGCTGGAAAGCTCAGGATGTCTACTTTCCAACGCCATTGAGAGCGCTCCAATTGGGCTTCTGTAGCTCTAGAAAATCCACTTCGAGTGCAGGGAGGTCAGAATCCAACAGCATCTGCAGTCCTTTTTGGTCTCAGAATCAGATTTTTGCTCAGGTCCCTCAATTTCAGCCAGAAAATACCTGAAATCACAGAAAAACACACAAACTCATAGTAAAGTCCAGAAAAGTGAATTTTAACTAAAAACTAATAAAAATATACTAAAAACTAATTATATCATACCAAAAACATACTAAAAATAATGCCAAAAAGCATACAAATTATCCGCTCATCAGCGCGCGCCATCTCCCTCTTCCCCTTTTTTATTATTATTTGCCCAAAAAGCAAAAAAAATGCCCAAGAGCTCCCCATAATTCCTACAACTCTTTATTCAATCAAATATCATACAATTCACAAAAATGCAATTTAATTTTAGGATTTATTCATCTACTAATAAGCACAATATACTAACAACCAATCTATACAAACAAATCAATATGAAATGAAAATCTACCTACAATGGCAACTCAAATCACTTATTAAACAAAACTAAAAGAGAATGGAAAGAGTTTACCATGGTGGGGTGTCTCCCACCTAGCACTTTTAGTTTAAGTCCTTAAGTTGGACATTTTGAGGAGCTCATTGTCATGGTGGGTTATGTTTGCACTCATCCTTGAATCTCCAAGGATCTTTGCTTCTCAATTGGTTGCTAGAATTTCCACCCATCTTCACTAAGCTTGGGAAAAGTTCAACCTAAGATATGAGTTCCCCTAATTAGTCTTCATATAGCGAACCGGGATCCCATATCTTATCTTCACACCCATCCGTGAGTTGAGTTTCATGATTTTCCGTACGGGTGGTTGACATAAGGGTGGTAGACACATAGAATTCTCTTTAGTCCACCAATTCTTCCTTCTAGACCCATACAAAGTGGTTCTTGTCCCATCATAATCCCTATACCTTAATGCTTTGACCTTAATGAGCCTAATACCAAATTTCTAACCACTACACAATTCTCTTTTTCCTTTAAGTCCACAAAGAGCTCTAAGTTGTCCATCCGTTTCAATCAAACCATATTCAAGTGAAAAAGTGAGGCTTGAAGATAAGAATTTTACCAACTTGAATATTATGTAGGATGGTGACTTAGGAAGGGTTGGTCCCAATGATCTTGCAAACTCTATTCCCTTATGCTCTTTCTTGATTATTTCCACCTCTTTGCAAGCTTCTTCAATTTCAACCTTTCCCCTTTTATCACATGACTTGGTGTTGTCTTCAAGAACTTCATCTTTCCCAATGGGAGGCGATTCAATTTTGCAAGCTCCACTCCCTTGTGCTCTTCTTTGAATTCTTCCACCTCTTTGCAAGCTTCTTCAATAGCAACCTCTTCTTCTTGGTAGCTTTCTTCCAATTCAATATCTTCTTCATTTCTCACCAAGGTCATGGGAGATTATGCTTCTTTTTCTTTAATCTCCATGTCATGTCCAGTGGGAGAGGATTCAATGGTCGATAAGAATTTACCAATGATTGAATCCATCTCTTGATCAACCTCCTCAAAGTCTTCATCCATAATATGCCTTGCGGGTTGTACACCCTCCTCAACATCAATTTCAAGTATCTTGGAAGGAGGCTCTATGACTTGACCTTCCCATGGAGGTTCCACATCTCCTAAGTCTTCAACCACTTCCTCTTTAACTATTGCAGCTTTGTCCAATTGTTTTAGCATACAATCGTACTCCTTCTTGATGATTTCCTTTCTGTGACAACTCCCTTCAACTACTCCTTCATCTTTAAGGGTCTCTCCTACCTCCACATTTTGGGCTTCCTCTTGTTCCTCTGGAAATAAGACCGTGTATAACCAATCCATTGCAATTGCATCCCTAAGACGATCCCTTCTTTCTTGCTTCATGTCAATAGAATCATTGGGATCATGTTACTCTTGGATTGATAGATTTGGATGTTCGCCCATGAAGGCCGGTGATGAAATGGAGAGATCATTATGCGGTTGAAAAGGGAGTGCGCTAGTGCTTGAGGGTGGATTGTCGGGGGTATTCAATGATCCAATCTGTGAGGTGAGAGCTTGTAAAGCAGAGGTCAGACCATCTAAGGTAGAGTTAAGTGTGTTCTCCAAGGTCTTTTGTCTTTGGTGAATAACACTAAGAGTGTTATTATCCAATAGAGGTTGGGGTGGATAGGATGGTTCATTTGTTGGGAGAAAGGGCTCATAATATGGAGGTGGTTCTTCTTGATAAGGATATGGAGATGGTGAATATTGATGTGGTGGTTCTGGGTGTGGTTCATATGGTGGTTGGTGTGGTGGATAAGGATTAGGGTCATATGGAGGTGAATGGTGGAAAGGGGCTTGTGAGTATGGTGGTTCAGAGTTATGTTGAGGAGGTGGTTCATAAGCATATGGTGGGGCTTGTTGGTAACTACAAGGGGGTCCACCGTATCCATTGTCTTGATATGCACCATGGAATGGCTCTTGACCATAGTAATTTGCTAGAAGTGGGTTGTCACGAAAGGGTCCACCATAACTGTTGTCTTGGTATGCATCACAGAATGGTTGTTGGTGATAGCACGTTGGAGGGTGTTGTTGCCAAGAGGGTTGATCGAATCCTGGTGGCTCTTCCCATCTTTGATTATTCCAACCTTGATGCATGTTCTCGTTATAGCTTCCATTCCTTACAACAACATTGGAACCAAACTCATAGTGACAAGGGTGAGAATTCATAGTAGCTAATAAAAAAAATAAAAACAAAAATAAACAAATAAGCAAAAAGCAAATATTTACAATAATCAATAATAAGGCACATATTTGCAATTCCCTGGCAACGGCGCCATTTTGACGAACAGATTCTTGCGTGGTCTAGAATTTTACAAATAAAGTCTAGTTGAAAGTATAGCTTCTAAACCAACAAGAATTATTTCGTACAAAAACATGGTTGTTACAAGTAACAAACCCTTAATAAATAATAACCAAAGTATTTAAACCTCTGGTCGTCTCTCAAGGAATTGCAGGGAGGTGTGTTTATAATTGGTTATAGAAAAGTATCTTTTTAGGGTTTTTTAGATAAGAAGCAAGAATAGTAAATGGCAAAAGGAATAAACTAATAACTAGAAAAGCTCTTGGCAGGATATGAGAACTGGAAATCCTATCTTAGTTATCCTTATCAATTGTGATGAGAATTGTTCATTGCTCCCACTTAGTTAACCCACAACGAATGAAAGAAAGCCAAGTGGACTAATCAATTTGATTCCTCAAGTCCTAGTCAACTCCTAAGGAAAGACTAGCTTTAGTGGAATCCAAATCAATCAGCAACTTTCAATTATCAATCAACAAAGGAGTTTGATAACTCAAGTGTCACCAATTACTCAACAAAGCCAAGAACATAGAATCCTACTCTAACAACCTTCTAAGCATTTTGTCCAACACTTGGCAGGTATAAAATAAAAGCATAGAAAAGCAATAATGGAATATTAAATCAAAACAAATACGAAATACCTCAAATTGCATTAAATAGAAAATCAAAGCCAACATAAGAGTAGAAGAGAAACTAAATTAAAGGAAAATTGAACCTGAATTTGATGAAGAAATAAACCTAAACTAAGATAAATCCTAAATCCTAAAACCTAGAGAGAGGAGAGAGCCTCTCTATTTATAAACTATATCTAAAACCTAAAATTGTAAATTATGAGAAGTGTCTCCTGGATTCCCCTACTCTGCACCCTCTAATCTATGTTTTTTGGGCCAAAAACTGGGTCAAAAATAATCCAGAAATTGCCTCCAGTGAATTCTCATACGTCCAGCACGTGCGCATGTCACGCACAACTAACCAGCAAGTGCACTGGGTCGTCCAAGTAATACCTTACGTGAGTAAGGGTCGATCCCATGGAGATTGTCGGCTTGAAGCAAGCTATGGTGATCTTGTAACTCTTAGTCAGGATATCAATGATTATCAGGTTTAATTGTGAAAAGTGAAAGAACATGAACTGAGTACTTGTTTTGCAGTGATGGAGAACAAGTTGAGGTTTTGGAGATGCTCTATCTTCTGAATCTCAGCTTTCCTACTATCTTCTTCTTCAAGCACGCAAGGCTCCTTCCATGGCAAGCTGTATGTAGGGTTTCACCGTTGTCAATGGCTACCTCCCATCCTCTCAGTGAAAATGTTCAACGCGCTCTGTCACAGCACGACTAATCATCTGTCGGTTCTCAATCGGGTTGGAATAGAATCCAGTGATTCTTTTGCGTCTGTCACTAACGCCCAACCCTCTGGAGTTTGAAGCTCGTCACAGTCATTCAATCTTTGAATCCTACTCAGAATACCATAGACAAGGTTTAGACCTTCTGGATTCTCTTGAATGCCGCCATCAATTCTAGCTTATACCACAAAGATTCTGATTAAGGAATCCAAGAGATATTCACTCAATCTAAAGTAGAACGGAGGTGGTTGTCAGGCACACGTTCATAAGCGAGAATGATGATGAGTGTCACGGATCATCACATTCATCAAGTTGAAGAACAAGTGATATCTTAGAATAGAAGCAAGCGTGATTGAATGAAACACAGTAGTAATTGCATTAATCCATCAAGACACAGCAGAGCTCCTCACCCCCAACCATGGGGTGTAGAGACTCATGCCGTAGAAGATACAATGAGAAACGTGTAATGTGTCATGAGGTAGTTATACAATATCAAAAGGTCCTATTAAACTAGTAACCTAGGGTATACAGAAATGAGTAAATGACGTAAAATTCCACTTCTGGGGTCCACTTGGTGTGTGCTTGGGCTGAGCATTGAAGCTTTCATGTGTAGAGACTTTTTCTGGAATTAAACGCCAGCTTTTATGCCAGTTTGGGCGTTTAACTCCAATTTTTGTGCCAGTTCCGGCGTTAAAAAGCTGGGAATTCTGAAGCTGATTTGCAACGCCGGTTTGGGCCATCAAATCTCGGACAAAGTATGGACTATTATATATTGCTGGAAAGCCCAGGATGTCTACTTTCTAACGCAATTGAGAGCACGCCAATTGGGCTTCTGTAGCTCCAGAAAATCTACTTCGAGTGCAGGGAGGTCAGAATCCAACAGCATCTGCAGTCCTTTTCAG
>NC_029775.3:18941265-18950078 GCF_000817695.3 Arachis duranensis
GCTCATCACAACACCAAACTTAAATTGTTGCTTGTCCTCAAGCAACTGAAAATAAAATAGAATAAAAAGAAGAGAATATACTATAGACTCCAAAATATCAAAGAAACTTAGCTCCAATTAGATGAGCGGGACTAATAGCTTTTTGCTTCTGAACAGTTTTGGCATCTCACTTTATCTTTTGAAGTTTAGAATGATTGGCATCTATAGGAACTCAGAACTCAGATAGTGTTATTGATTCTCCTAGTTAAGTGTGATGATTCTTGAACATAGCTACTTTATGAGTCTTGCCTGTGGCCCAAAGCACTCTGTCTTCCAATATTACCACCGGATACATACATGCCACAGACACATAATTGGGTGAACCTTTTCAGATTGTGACTCAGCTTTGCTAGAGTCCCCAATTAGAAGTGTCCAGGGTTCTTAAGCACACTCTTTTTTCCTTGGAGCGCAACTTTATTAAATTTTTTTTGTATTTTGTATTCACTGCTTTTTCTTGCTTTAAGAATCAATTTGATGATTTTTCAGATCCTCAATAACGTTTCTCCTTTTCCATCATTCTTTCAAGAGCCAACAATTTTAACATTCTTAAAACAACAAATTCAAAAGACATATGCACTGTTCAAGCATTCATTCAGAAAACAAAAAGTATTGTCACCACATCAAACTAATTCAACTAGTTTCAAGGATGAATTTGAAGTCCTGTACTTCTTGTTCTTTTGTGATTAAAGCATTTTTCATTTAAGAGAGGTGATGGATTCATAGGACATTCATAGCTTTAAGACATGAACCTTAAATTTTATTAATCATGAATTGAGAACAAGACTCAAAATTAGATATAGGATAAGACTAATGGTAATAGAAAACAAAAATTTAAATAGACTCCTAATAATAGAGGTGATCACAGAGTTAGGACTCAACAACCTTGATTTTGAGAAGTGGATGCTCCCTCAACTTGTGGGGTATTTGACCCTTCAAGGGAGAGCTTTTGACGCTTCAACTCCTGTAGCTCACGCCCTTGCTTCTCTTTTTCCTTCAGCAATTTGCAGAGCATGCAGTTCTGATTCTGCTGTTCTTCCTTAAGTTGCTCCATCCTTAATTTGTTCCATAGCTTCTTGCAGCTTGGCAACAGATGCTTCTAGACGAGTCCAGTAGTCAATTTCAGGAAGTTCACGGAGGAACTCCTGCGCCCTCCTTTTGATAGAGTTATCTTGCATTTGTCCTTCCATTGACCTCTTGGTGATTGGGTGCTCAATTGGGATGAATTCATCTACTCCCATCCTCACCCCAGCATCTTTACATAGCAAAGAGATTAAGCTTGGGTAAGCCAGTTTGGCTTCAGTGGAGTTCTTGTTTGCAACTGTGTAAATCTCACAAGCAATCAGATGATGAATCTCCACTTCTTTTCCCAGCGTAATACAATAAATCATCACTTCTCTCTTGATAGTAACCTCAGAACGGTTACTAATGGGCAAGATAGAACGCCCTATGAAGTCCAACCAGCCTCTTGCAACTGGTTTGAGATCTCCCCTCTTGAGTTGGTTTGGGACACCTTTTGAATTGGTCATCCACTTGGTTCCATGGAGGCATATGTCCTCTAGAACTTGATCCAACCCCTTATCTACTCTCACCATTCTCCTATTAAAGGATTCATGATCATCTTGTAGTTGAGGTAATTTGGAGACCTCTCTTATTTTGTCCAGATGGAAGTAAATAATTCTCCCTCTGACCATGGTTCTGTAGGTATGAAAAGCGGTTCCAGTCATTCTCTGCTTATCTGTCAGCCACAGATTTGAATAGAATTCCTGAACCATATTTCTCCCAACCTTTGTCTCAGGGTTGGTTAGAACTTCCCATCATCTGTTTCGAATTTGCTCTTGGATCTCCGGATATTCATCTTCTTTCAGATCAAATTTAACTTCCAGGATCACTGACCTAAGAACCATTATTTTGCGGTAATGGTCTGCATGTTCTTTGGTTAAGAACTTCTCTTGACTCAAAAGGTCTTTTGGAGCATTCTCTTTCTTGCCTCTTGAATTGGTTTGTTTTCCTTTGGGAGCCATGATCTTGATGAGCCTTAGCTTAGTGATCACGGAAAAACACACCAAACTTAGAGGTTTGCTTGTCCTCAAGCAAAAGAAAGGAAAGAGGAGAGAGAGAGGAGGAGAGCAAATTCGAATGGTGGGGAAGGGGGTGTGGCCAAACATATATTTATAAGGAAGGGGGAGAGATTTCAAAAATTTTGAAGGAGAATTGAGAAGATATGGAAAGAATTTGAGAGATATTTGAGTTTTTTTTTTGAAAAAGATTTGGAAAAGATTTGAAAGAGATTTGAAGAATGATTTTAATTTTGAAAATTTGAAGGTGAATGATGAAAGTTTGAAATGTGTTTATGTAGAAGATTATGGATTAAAACAGGAAAGTTTGAGAAAATTTTAAGTGGAAAGCAAAATCTCTGTCCCCCACCTTTCTGGCGTTAAACGCCCAGAATGGTATCCATTCTGGCGTTTAACGCCCAATTGTTGGCCAATTTGGGCGTTTAACGCCCAGCCAGGTACCCTGGCTGGCGTTAAACGCCAGAAACCCCTTCATCATTTGGGCGTTTCGCTAAACGCCCAGGATGCTACACACCTGGCATTAAAAGCCCAGAATGGTGCCCATTCTGGTGTTTAACGCCCAAAATGGCACCTTTACTGGCGTTAAACGCCCAGAATGGTGCCCATTCTGGCGTTTAACACCCAAATTACCCTTTACTGGTGTTTTTTCGCCAGCAAACTCCTTTTCTTTGCTTTTTAAACTGAATCCTTCTGTAACTCTGTGAATTCCTTCAATTTTGATGATTGCCCTTTGAGAATATGTATCTAACTTTGATTAAACAAAATAGATAACCTACTAATGACTGGGTTGCCTCCCAGCAAGCGCTTCTTTATTGTCTTTAGCTGGACCTTCACTGAGAATCATTCAAGCCTCAGTTTTGAGCACTCTTGCCCAAAATTGCTTTCAAGATAATGCTTGACCCTCTGTCCATTAACTATGAACTTTTTGTCAGAATCAGTATCCTGAAGCTCAACATATCCATATGGTGACACTCTTGTAATCACATACGGACCTCTCCACTGGGATTTAAGTTTTCTTGGGAACAGTCTGAGCCTAGAGTTGAAGAGCAGAACTTTTTGTCCTGGCTCAAAGACTCTAGATGACAACTTCTTGTCATGCCATTTCTTTGCCTTTTCCTTATAAATTTTTGCATTTTCAAAGGCACTGAGTCTAAATTCATCTAGCTCATTTAGCTGGAGTAATCTTTTTTCACCAGCTAACTTAGTATCCAGGTTTAGGAATCTGGTTGCCCAGTAGGCTTTATGTTCCAGTTCCACGGGCAGATGACAGGCCTTGCCATACACAAATTGGTATGGAGAGGTTCCTATAGGAGTCTTGAATGCCGTTCTGTATGCCCACAGAGCATCATCCAAGCTCTTTGCCCAATCCTTTCTACGGGCAATTACAGTCCATTCTAGGATTCTTTTTAGCTCTCTGTTAGAGACTTCAGCTTATCCATTTGTCTGTGGATGATACGGAGTTGCTTCTTTGTGGCAAATTCCATATCTGACCATAGCAGAGTATAGCTATTTGTTGCAGAAATGAGTGCCTCCATCACTGATTAGGACTCTGGGAACACCAAATCTGCTGAAGATGTGTTTCTGGAGGAATTTTAGCACAGTCTTAGTATCATTAGTGAGTTTAGCAATTGCTTGGGCTGAGCATTGAAGCTTTCATGCGTAGAGACTTTTTTTTGGAGTTAAACGCCAGCTTTTATGCCAGTTTGGGCGTTTAACTCCAATTTTTGTGCCAGTTCCGGCGTTAAACGCCGGGAATTCTGAAGCTGATTTGCAACGCCGGTTTGGGCCATCAAATCTCGAACAAAGTATGAATTATTATACATTGCTGGAAAGCCCAGGATGTCTACTTTCCAACGCAATTGAGAACACGCCAATTGGGCTTCTGTAGCTCCAGAAAATCCACTTCGAGTGTAGGGAGGTCAGAATCCAACAGCATCTGCAGTTCTTTTCAGCCTCTGAATCAGATTTTTGCTCAGGTCCCTCAATTTTAGCCAGAAAATACCTGAAATCACAGAAAAACACACAAACTCATAGTAAAGCCCAGAAAAGTGAATTTTAACTAAAAGCTAATAAAATTGTAATAAAAACTAACTAAAATATACTAAAAACATACTAAAAACAATGCCAAAAAGCGTATAAATTATCCGCTCATCAATGGCCAAGTGAGCTAAAGTATGAATCTTTGATTAACCTAAGCTCTAACCTAACACACATACACACTCTATGTAACTCTAAAATCATGCCTAGCTACCCAAAATTTCCACTTTTGAATTACATACTCATGTACCAAATTATCTTTAATTTTATCACATATGCATTGATCGTTTATTAAACTTAACATTGGCATAATTTTATCCCCTTATTCACTTATTTACTTAATTATTTGAATATTTTTGGTTTTTCTCTTTTTTTCTTTTCTTTTTTTTTGGAAGAAAACATAACATATCAATGCATATGAGTTTTTAATTTTTCTGGTCTCACATGAGTAGGTACCTAAATTCCCAATATGTTGTCAATGAAACACTGTATACTTTCATCAACCCAAGTTCCCACAGTTCCCCACACTTAATTGACACACGATCTCTAACTTAAGCTAACAAAAGATTCATTTAGGGTAATTAATTATTTTTTCGCTTAAGGCTAGTGATGTGGTAAAATATAGAACAAATGGGGATTAAAAGGTTCAAGGTGGCAAACAAAGGTGATTGAAAGGGTAGGCTATTTGGGATAAGTGAGCTAACAATAAATGATGGCCTCAATCATATGCAAGCATGTAAATACACTAAACAATGGACATATATAATGGAACAAAATATATATTACAATCGTAGAGAAGAAAACACACAAGAATAAAAATTTATGGCTAAATAATGTAACCATATAATTAAGCTCAAGTGTCACAGGTTGTGTGTTCTTAGCTATAAACTATGTTCCAAATACAAGCTTCAAACAAGTTTAACACAAATTTTTAATTTAAATTAGTGAAATATTGTAAAAAGGGTCTTGATAAGAAATTCTTTACTTTAACCAAGCAGTCGTAAAATATGCATAAAAATAAAACAAACATGTAATCAAACATGAAAATGCAACAACTAACTAACAAAGAAAATGGAAAATTGGTGTTGAAAAGAAGGTAACTAACCCACGGAAGTCGGTATCGACCTCCCCACAGTTAAAGATTGCACCGTCCTCGGTGCATGCTAAGATGTGCAAGTGGACGGGTGGCTAAAACTGATGCTTTTCACCAAAGGATGTACAGATGGACTTGTCGGTTGCCCCATTGAGAAGCTTTCCCTTCCCCTTCTTGGTGGCCATCCTGAAAGAAGAGAAAAAGGGAGAAAAGTAATCCAAAAACAAAGATAAGGGAACAAATAGAATATTGGTGGGTTTATGCCAAATAATGAGGATATCAACTACATAGTAGCTACAACATGTAAGTGAGAAAAACAATAGAAGCAAATGGCATATGAATAGTGCAAAAAGTGCAACAGTGAGGGAGAGAGAGTGGGTCATGAGAGACAATATAGGGATATACAAATGTCATAAAAGATTAGCATTGACATCTAAATAATATCACCCAACAGTGTGAAACAAGTCACTAAGCACCAAATTAATGCCAGGAAGATGCAACAGTTGAATAAGAACTTTTAACACCAATGGAAAGATAATTAACTTAGAAAAGAAAATATAAACATGCACAAAGTTAAAATGTGATGAATAAAAATATGCAAACGAATTAAGTAAAAGAGAATGAAAGAGAATAAGGATGAGAAGGAAGTAAGAAAGAAGGAGGAGAGAATAAGAATGATAAAAGGGAGAAGAAAGAAGTAAGAATTGAAAAACAGGGCGCGACGCGTGCGCGTCCGGATAGCCACATATTGAAACTGATGCGCACGCGTCAGGGACGCGTACGCATGGCCTCTAGCATAGGTCCAGAATGAGGGCAGCATAACTCTCGGGTTAGCATGCTTATTACGCCGATTTCCCTATCCACGCGTGCGCGTCAGGGACTCTTACGTGTGGGTTTGCTGAAACTGCAAGCGATGCATACGCGTGAGGTATGCGTACGTGTGGGCTTGCTTGTGCGCAAGGCATGCTTCCTGCGCCACACCCACATAACTCTCGGGATACTTTCCTGGTGTTGCAAAGTCACGGGAACACCCTCTTTTTTTTTTCTTTTTTTATGCATAATGTAAAATGTAGAATGCAGAAATGTGTATAATTATACAGAAATTATGAATGAATACTGTGAAAAACAAAATAAATTAAAACTAGGAATTAAAAGGGATGATTATACCATGGTGGGTTGTCTCCCACCTCGCACTTTTAGTTAAAGTCCTTAAGTTAGACATTTGGTGATCTCCTTTTTATGGTGCCTTATGCTTGTACTGATCATTGATTCCCTACCAATGTTTATAATTCCAATAGCCTCCATGATCCCAAATTAGATGCATAAAGTCTTCAAGCAAGTTGAAGCAAGTGACAAGGCCCCAAATGTGTTGATTGCTAGAATGAATTCCGGGGTCCTAAACTTTGCTTTTGCACACGTCTTCGTATTTATCATCACTGTTCCAATCGGGTGGCAAGCAATCTAAATTCTCACTGAAGCATCCAAACAACTTCATAGAACCATTCAATCGAGCTCTACACCAACCTTTGCATTTCAACTTGGAGCATACAACCATATTGAACCTTGCATGATAACTCCAACCACTAACCATCTTCTTCTTACTCTTAATGCCACAAAGAGCTCTAAGTTGACCATTGATGAGCGGATAATTTATACGCTTTTTGGCATTGTTTTTAGTATGTTTTTGGTATAATCTAGTTAGTTTTTAGTATATTTTTATTAGTTTTTAGCTAAAATTCACTTTTCTGGACTTTACTATGAGTTTGTGTGTTTTTCTGTGATTTCAGGTATTTTCTGGCTGAAATTGAGGGTTCTGAGCAAAAATCTGATTCAGAGACTGAAAAGGACTGCAGATGCTGTTGGATTCGGACCTCCCTGCACTCGAAGTGGATTTTCTGGAGCTACAGAAGCCCAATTGGCGCAAACCGGCGTGGCAAATCAGCCTCAAAAATTCTAGCGTTTAACGCTGGAACTGGCATAAAACTTGGAGTTAAACACCCAAACTAGCATAAAAGCTGGCATTTAACTCCAGAAAAGGTCTCTACACGAAAATGCTTCAATGCTCAGCCCAAGCACACACCAAGTGGACCCAGAAGTGGATTTTTAGTCATTTACTCATCTCTGTATAGCCCTAGGTTACTAGTTTACTATTAATAGGATCTTTTGACATTGTATCAGTACCTCATGACACTTTACACGTTTCTTTGTGTACTTTCTACGGCATGAGTCTCTAAACCCCATGGTTGGGGGTGAGGAGCTCTGCTGTGTCTTGATGGATTAATGCAATTACTACTGTTTCTCATTCAATCATGCTTGCTTCCATTCTAAGATAATACTTGTTCTTAACCCGGATGAATGTGATGATCTGTGACAATCATCATCATTCTCAACTATGAACGTGTGCCTGACAACCACCTCCGTTCTACCTTAGATTAAGTAGTTACCTCTTGGATTCTTTAACCGGAATCTTCATGGTATAAGCTAGAACTGATGGCGGCATTCAAGAGAATCCGGAAGGTCTAAACCTTGTCTGTGGTATTCTTTTTCACTGAGAGGATGGGAGGTAGCCATTGACAACGGTGAAATCCTACATACAGCTTGCCATGGAAGGAGCTTTGCGTGTTTGATGAAGAAGACAGTGGGAAAGCAGAGATTCAGAGGACAGAGCATCTCCAAAACCTCAACCTATTCTCCATTACTACAAAACAAGTAACCATTTCATGTTCTTTTGCTTTTCACAATCAATCCTGATAATTTCTGATATCCTGACTAAGATTTACAAGATAACCATAGCTTGCTTCAAGCCGACAATCTCCGTGGGATCGACCCTTGCTCACGCAAGGTAATACTTGGACGACCCAGTGCACTTGCTGGTTAGTTGTGCGGAGTTGCAAAAGTGTGATTGCAATTTCGTGCACCAAGTTTTTGGCGCCGTTGCCGGGGATTGTTCGAGTTTGGACAACTGACGGCTTATCTTGTTGCTTAGATTAGGACTGTTTTATTTTTGTTGGGTTAGAGTTTTTTAGTTGAGTCTAGTTCATATTTTAAGTTTGGTGTCAATTGCATGCTTTTGTTTTTCTTTTAATTTTCGAATTTGCATGTTCTTAGTCCCTTTTTGATTTATAAAAATTCTATGTTTGGTGTCCTCTTTGTGTTTTTCCCTTAAAAATTTTCGAAAATTAGTGTTTGATTTTCTAAAAATTTTAAGTTTGGTGTCTTTTTGTTGTTTTTCTCTTTCCTCTTTTCAAAAATCAAATCTTTTTCATAAAAATTTTTCAATCATATCTTTTTAATTGCTATTTTCAAAATCTTTTTAATTAACTGATTAATTCAGTTCTCAATTTGCTTTGATCTTATTTTCTTTTTAATTTTCGAATTTTTATTTTAATTTCCTTTTGCTTTATTTTATTTTTCGGTTAATTCAAAAAAATATATAAAAAAAAAATAATTTTGCTTGTGAATCCATATCATTTCCCTTTATCCATCATGGATCTAAGTGGAATTGAACAGTCCAGAAGGACTCTGGGGTCTTATGCTAACCCCATTACAGCTGCATATGGGAGTAGCAT
>NC_029775.3:18950639-18951726 GCF_000817695.3 Arachis duranensis
ATTGAGCTTAATCAACAATTGCTCCTGATGACAGAACAGTTAGCTGACTTTAAAGAGATGCTCTATGAAACTAAAGTTGCTAACAAGAGCATAGAACTGCAGTTGATTCAAGCAAAACAGCAAATATCTAAACAGATAATAGAGGAATGTCAAGCAGTTCAATTGAGGAGTGGGAAGACCCTGAATAACATTGCTCAAAAGAGTAAAAAGCCAACCAAGGAACAATTGACAGAGGACAACCAAACCACTGTTCAAAATCCCTCTGAGGACAGTAAGAGCCCAGAGAGGAATATTATTGGTGTTCAAACGCCAGAAAGGGAAGGAAAGCTGGCGTTAAACGCCCATTCCTTGCCCAGTTCTGGCGTTCAAACGCCAGAAAAGGGGGAAAAGTTGGCGTTAAACACCCAATTTCCACCCAATCCTGGCGTTCAGCAGGTAAGGAGTTGGCGTCCAATGCCAATCCAGCTTCCAACCCTAGCATTCAAACGCCAGTGAGGGATCAGACACATACAAGTGCTGATAGCAACCCCTCTAAGAAGGCTTTCCCAACCACCTTTGTAGGAAATAAACCTGTAGCAACTAAGGTTGAGGAATACAAAGCCAAGATGCCTTATCTTCAGAAATTCCGCCAAGCGGAGCAGGATAAGCAATTTGCCCGCTTTGCAGACTATCTAAGGGCTCTTGAAATAAAGATTCCGTTTGCAGAAGCACTTGAGCAAATACCTTCTTATGCTAAGTTCATGAAAGAAATCTTAAGTCATAAGAAGGATTGGAGAGAAACTGAAAAAGTGTTTCTCACTGAAGAATGCAGTGCAGTCATATTAAAGAGCTTACCAGAAAAGCTTCAAGATCCAGGAAGCTTTATGATACCATGCACATTTGAAGGTGCTTGTACCAAGACAGCCCTATGTGTCCTTGGAGCAAGTATCAACCTAATACCTGCATCCACTATTAGAAAGCTTAGGTTGACTGAAGAAGTCATACCAACCCGGATATGCCTCCAACTTGCTGATGGCTCCATTAAACATCCATCAGGCATAATAGAGGACATGATTGTCAAAGTTGGGCCATTTGCCTTTCCAACTGA
>NC_029775.3:18953530-18954016 GCF_000817695.3 Arachis duranensis
TCTAAATGATGCACAGAAGAATTACACAACCACAGAAAAAGAGTTACTTGCAGTGGTCTATGCCATTGACAAGTTTAGATCCTATCTAGTGGGATCCAAAGTAGTTGTGTACACTGACCATGCTGCTCTTAAATACTTACTCACAAAGCAGGATTCAAAACCCCGGCTTATCAGATGGGTGTTGCTTCTGCAAGAGTTTGATATAGAAATAAGAGACAGAAAAGGGACAGAGAATCAAGTAGCTGACCATCTGTCCCGGATAGAACCAGTAGCTGGGGCGTCCCTCCCTTCTACTGAGATCTCTGAGACTTTCCCAGATGAGCAACTCTTTGCCATTCAGGAAGCTCCATGGTTTGCAGATATTGCAAATTATAAAGCTGTGAGGTTCATACCTAAGGAGTACAGCAACGTGCAAAGAATGAAATTAATTTCAGATGCCAAGTACTACCTTTGGGATGAACCATATCTCTTTAAGAGATGTGAAGA
>NC_029775.3:18954776-18956190 GCF_000817695.3 Arachis duranensis
AAAGTTCTGCTCTTCAACTCTAGGCTCAAATTGTTTCCAGGAAAACTCAAATCCCGTTGGAGGGGTCCGTATGTGATTACAGGAGTGTCACCATATGGATATGTTGAGCTTCAGGATATTGATTCTGACAAAAAGTTCATTGTTAATGGACAGAGAATCAAGCATTATCTTGAAGGCAATTTTGAGCAGGAATGCTCAAAATTGAGACTTGAATGATTCTCAGTGAAGGTCCAGCTAAAGTCAGTAAAGAAGCGCTTGCTGGGAGGCAACCCAGTCATTAGGAGGTTATATGTTTTGTTTTTATAGAGGCAAGTATCAAAAATGAAGGAATTCACAGAGTTACAGAAGGATTCAGCTCAAAAAGCAGAGAAAAAGAGCTTACTGGCGAAAAAACGCCAGTAAGGGGCATTTTGGGCGTTAAACGCCAGAATGGGTACCATTCTAGGCGTTTAAACGCCAGTAAAGATAGTGTTCTGAGCGTTAAACGCCAGAATGGGCAGCATTCTAGACGTTTAACGCCAGAATGAGCAGCATCATGGTCGTTCAGAAAAATGCCCAGTGACAAAGGAATTCTGGCGTTTAACGCCAACCAGGGTATCTGGCTGGGCGTTAAACGCCCAGATTGGCCAGCAGGTGGGCGTTAAACGCCAGAATGGATACCATTCTGTGCGTTTAACGCGCCCAAAAGGGGCACCAAATGGGCGTTAAACGCCAGAATGGGTGCCATTCTGGGCGTTTAACGCCAGAAAGGTGGGGGGACCACAATTTTGTTTTCAACTCAGTTTTTTTCAAACTTTCCTTTTCTTTCCCATATTTTTCTACAAAAACACATTTCAATCTCTCATCATTCACTTTCAAATTTTCAAATATCTAAAATCATTCTTCAAATCTTTCAAATCATTCCCAAATTTTGTTCAAAAAACTCACTTTTCTCTCAATTTCTTTCCATATCTTCTCAAATCTCTTTTCAAATTTCTTTTTTTCGAAAAGTCCCCTCCCCACCTTATAAATACACGTTTGGCTGCCTCTTCCCACCACACCATTCGAATTTCCTCTTCCTCTTTCTCTCTTCTTTCCTTTCTTTTGCTTGAGGACAAGCAAACCTCTAAGTTTGGTGTGCTTTTCCCTGATCACTAAGCCAAGATTCATCAAGATCATGGCTCCTAAGGGAAAACAAACCAATTTAAGAGGAAAGAAAGAGAATAATCCAAAGAATCTTTGGAATCAAGAGAAGTTCTTAACCAAAGAACATGAAGACCATTATCACAAAATAATGGGTCTGAGGTCAGTGATCCCGGAAGTTAAATTTGATCTGAAAGAAGATGAATATCCGGGGATCCAAGAGCAAATTCGAAACAGAGGATGGGAAGTTCTAACCAATCCTGAAATAAAGGTTGGAAGGAACATGGTTCAG
>NC_029775.3:18957807-18958357 GCF_000817695.3 Arachis duranensis
TTTTTAGTATGTTTTTAGTATGATCTAGTTAGTTTTTAGTATATTTTTATTAGTTTTTAGTTAAAATTCACTTTTCTGGACTTTACTATGAGTTTGTGTGTTTTTCTGTGATTTTAGGTATTTTCTGGCTGAAATTGAGGGTCCTGAGCAAAAATCTGATTCAGAGACTGAAAAGGACTGCAGATGCTGTTGGATTCTGACCTCCCTGCACTCGAAGTGGATTTTCTGGAGCTACAGCAGCCCAATTGGCGCGCTCTCAATGGCGTTGGAAAGTAGACTTCCTGGGCTTTCCAGCAATATATGATAGTCCATACTTTGCCCAAGATTTCATGGCCCAAACCGGCGTGGCAAATCAGCCTCAGAAATTCCAGCGTTTAACGCTGGAACTGGCATAAAACATGGAGTTAAATGCCCAAACTGGCATAAAAGCTGGCGTTTAACTCCAGAAAAGGTCTCTACACGAAAATGCTTCAATGCTCAGCCCAAGCACACACCAAGTGGACCCAGAAGTGGATTTTTACGTCATTTACTCATCTCTGTATACCCTAGG
>NC_029775.3:18958488-18967895 GCF_000817695.3 Arachis duranensis
GTGTGCCTGACAACCACCTCCGTTCTACTTTAGATTAAGTAGTTATCTCTTGGATTCTTTAACCGGAATCTTCGTGGTATAAGCTAGAACTGATGGTGGCATTCAAGAGAATCCGGAAGGTCTAAACCTTGTCTGTGGTATTCTGAGTAGGATTTAATGATTGAATGACTGTGACGTGCTTCAATCTCCTGAAGGCGGGGCGTTAGTGACAGACGCAAAAGAATCACTGGATTCTATTCCGGCCTGACCGAGAACCGACAGATGATTAGCCATGCTGTGACAGAGCATAGGAACATTTTCACTGAGAGGATGGGAGGTAGCCATTGACAACGGTGAAAGCCTACATACAGCTTGCCATGGAAAGAACCTTGCGTGTTTGATGAAGAAGACAGTAGGAAAGCAGAGATTCAGAGGACAGAGCATCTCCAAAACCTCAACCTATTCTCCATTTCTGCAAAACAAGTAACCATTTCATGTTCTTTTGCTTTTCACAATCAATCCTAATAATTTCTGATATCCTGACTAAGATTTACAAGATAACCATAGCTTGCTTCAAGCCGACAATCTCCGTGGGATCGACCCTTGCTCACGCAAGGTATTACTTGGACGACCCAGTGCACTTGCTGGTTAGTTGTGCGGAGTTGCAAAAGTGTGATTGCAATTTCGTGCACCAACCATCCAATACAAATACGAAATACCTCAAATTGCATTAAATAGAAAATCAAAGCCAACATAAGAGTAGAAGAGAAACTATATTAAAGGAACATTGAACCTGAATTTGTTGAAGTAATAAACCTAAACTAAGATAAATTCTAAATCCTAAAACCTAGAGAGAGGCTCCTCTCTCTCTATAAACTACATCTAAAACCTAAAATTGTGAATTATGAGAATTGTCTCCTTGATTCCCCCACTATGTAGCCTCTAATCAATGTTTTCTGGGCCGAAAATTAGGTCAAAAATAGCCCAGAAATAGCCCCTAGTGATTTCTGATACGTCCAGCACGTGCGCATGTCACGCGTACGCGTCGTCCACGCGTACGCGTCACTTGTCTGAAGCACAATCCATGCGTACGCGTGCTTCACGCGTGCGTGCCACCTAACAGCAAGGCAATTATGGCAAATTATATATCATTGCAACACTTCGGATGTTAGCTTTCTAACACAACTGGAACCGCCTCATTTGAACCTTTGTAGCTCAAGTTATGATCAATTGAGTGCGAAGAGGTCGGGGCTGACAACTTTGCAGTTCCTTCAGCTTCTTGTATTCCTTCTACTTTTGCATGCTTCCTTTCCATCCTCTAAGCCATTCCTGCCCTATAATCTCTGAAAACACTTAACACACATATCATGGCATTAAATGGTAATAAGAGAGGATTAAAATTAGCTAAATTAAGACCAAAGAAACATGTTTTTAATCATAGCACAAAATCAGGAAGGAAAATGTAAAACATGCAATTTACATGAATAAGTGTGAGAATAGTGGATAAAATCCACTCAATTAAGCACAAGCTGTACCATGAAATAGTGGTGCATCAGAGAAGCTCTCTCTTCTCTCTAGAATTAGGATTAGGATTAGGCGTAATTCCTCTATTAGATCTAGGTTTTATTTCATGCTTTGATCTACTCTTTCTTTACAAATTCTTGTTGTTCTACCTACCTTCCCTCTCTCTAGTTTAGCATTTAATTCTTGTAATTCCTTATGTGGTTGTTGATATACTCTTGCTCCTTCTTCTATTTTCCTTTAATGTAATTTGAGGTAATTCATGTTAATTGTGATTTCTTTGATTGTTGTTGTTGATTCTTTTCAATTAGTTGTTGTTAGATTTTATACTTGTTGTCAATTTGCTATGCTTTCCTTTTATGCCTTCCAAGTGTTTGATAAAATACTTGGAGGATTGTTAGAGTAGAACTTTGTGTGCTTGGCTTGGAATGGTAACTTAGGAATTCTTGAGTTACTAATGTCCAAGTGATTGATAGTTGGTAGCCATTGACTATAGTCTTCATTAATTGAGTTAGTGAATAGCTAGGACATATGGACTTGGATTGATATATCTCATTTGATTTTCCTTTACTTGTTAGAGGATGACTTAATGGGATTGATCCTTGCAATTATTATGTTGTGGTTAGTGATAAAGATAGAGATCCTTGACCACCAAACCTTGCTAAGACCTTTCTATCATTTGATTTTCATTACAATTTACTTTTCTTGTTTCTCATCCAAAACTCCAAAATATACATGTCCATAACCAATAACAAGAACACTACCCTGCAATTCCTTTGAGAGACGACCCAAGGTTTGAATACTTCGGTTTATTTTTATAGGGGTTTGTTACTTGTGACAACCAAATGTTTGTATGAAAGGATTCCTTGTTGGTTTAGAAACTATACTTGCAACGAGAATCTATCTGTGAAATTCTATACCATAACAAATCTCTTCATTAAAATGGCACCGTTGCTGGGAATTCGCAATTGTGTGCCTTGTTATTGGTTATTGTATATATGTGAATATTGTGAATATGTTTGTCTTTTGCTTGATTGCTTGTTTTTGTTAGCTTTAGGACTTTGTTAGTTTTGTTTTTGATTTCACTATGAATTCTCATCCCTTTGGCTGTGAGTTTGGTTCAAACTATGAGGTAGGAAATGTGAACCTCAATGACAACATGTATCAAGGATGGAACCATCAAAGATGGGAGGAGCCTTAAGGAATTTATCACTCATCTTGGCAACAATCTTCGGATACGTATAGGTATACTTCCCATCCTAATGCATGTCAATCCAATGGCTATGGTGAACCTCTTTGTGACAATCAACAACCATCATCATATGCCTGTGAATTTTGTCCCAACATGACCATCAACCATACTCACAAGCCCCTTTTCACCAACTACCTCCCTATGACCCTTATCCATCATATAACCAACCACCGATACCACATCCTTGTGACCATTATGAGCAAGAACCTTTAGAAGCACCACATCCCTATCATGATTACTACCAAGAATCAGCTCAATACACACCATCCCCATATTCCTACCAAAAAGAACCACCTTCCTACTATGAACACTTTCTCTAAAATGATGAACCCTCCTATCCACCCCAAGCCCCAATAGATGATTCTCTCACTTTGCTACTTCAAGGGCAAGCGGATATGCAAAGGAACATATTAGAGTTTGTGATTAACTTGACCAAGGTAGTGCACACTTTAGCCGCCCAATGCTTGAACACTCAAGGTGCTTCCATGGCCACATGTGAATGATCAAAAGAAGAGCATAGCATGAAAGATAGATTAGAAGCTCCGGTGGAAAATAAGGGGTAGGATTTTGTATTGGAACAATTGGAGGAAGCCATGATTGTTGAAGAAGAGGAAGAAGTGGTTGAAGACTTAGGAGATGCGGAACCAGCATGGAAATCTCAAGAACCTCTCTCCAAGAGGCTTGATATTGATGTTGAGGAGGGTATACAACCTCCAAAGCATATCATAGTTGGAGACTTTGAAGAGGTTGATCAAGAGGAAGACTTCATCATTGATGAATTCTTATCCAAAATGGAATCCTCTCCCATGGAATATGAAGTTGAAGTTAGTGAAGACAACTCCCCGTCAAGAAACATTGATGACCTTGTTGGAGACTCTTCCAATGAATGTGAAGCTGATGCTGAAATAGATTTCACACAACCTCCAAAGTTTGACTCGATTGATGATGAAGAGGAATTAGAAGAAGTTAACAAGCCAGGAGAAGTTGAAGAAAGTTGTCAAGAGGTGGAAATAACTAAGGAAAAGCATAAGGGAGTAAACCTTGCATTGTCTAATTGTGGGGAAGTTCCCATTCTTAAGTCACCATCCAACATATCATTCAAGTGGGTAAAACTCTTATCCCTAAACTTCACTGTTCCACTTGAATATGGTTTGATTGAAATGGATGGACAACTTAGAGCTCTTTGTGGAGTTAAAAATAAGAGAGAATTGTGAAGTGGTCGGAAGTTCAATATTAAGCTCATCATGGTTGAACTTTCAAGGTGTAAGCATCATGGTTGGATGAATGCAAGTTTGTGTGGGTCTAGAAGGAGAATTTGGTGTTATAAGGAGAATTCTATGTGTCAACCACCCGGATGGAAGAATCATGACGATCAACTAGAAGATGGGTGTGAAAACAAGATATGGGATCCTGCACCACAAGATGAAGACCAAATTTGGGAGCTCATATCTTGGGTAGAACTTCACCCAAGCTTGGTGAAGTCGGTTGGAAATTCTGACAACCGTATAAGAAGTACGCATCCTTGGAGATTCAAAGATGAATACAAGCATAAGCCACCATGACAAAGAGCTTCCCAAATGTCTAACTTAAGGACTTAAACTAAAAGTGCTAGGTAGGAGACACTCTACTATGGTAAACTATATCCATTTTCTTGTAGGTTTGATTAATAAGTGATTTGAGATGCCATTGTAGGTAGTTTTCCTCTTCATATAGTCTTATTTTAATGCTTTGGTTATAGTTGCTTGAGGTGCAAGTTATGTTTGCTTTGTGTTTGCAAATTCTTCAAAAACCCAAAAAGATTTTTTTGTTAATTTTGTGTTTTTGGAATGGCACGCGTGCGCGTGCTTGACGCGTACGCGTCGATGCGTGAACATGTCCCCATACATTATACCCGAGAGTTGTGCCCGTTTTATGCCCAATTTGTGCCTTTGGCCCAATTCCACCCACACGTATGCGTCGATTCATAAATCCCCATCTACGCGCAGGCGTTTATGACGCGTTCGCATCGATGCTTGAGTGCAGCTCCCACACATCATACCCGAGAGTCATGCCACTTTTGTGTCAGAATTGTGCTTTTGGCACAATCCTCATTCCACGCGTATGCGTACATCACGCGTACGTGTCGCTGCACACTCTCTCCACATATGCTTAAGCATACATGACGCTTCAGTGCCCATCATCTTTTTGCCCACCCATCCAGACGCGTACAGGACGCGTACGCGTGGATTCAAACTTAATAACCCCATCTACGCGAAAACCCTAGCCATTCGCATAGCCTCTCCCTCTCCAACATTCTTTTTCTCCTTCCCTCTCCACCAACGAACCCCTAAAACCACCGCTTCCACATTTTGCACTAACCACCAATTGCGACGACTCACCACCACCACCGTCACCGCCTTCTTTCCTTCATATCCTTCCAGTCTCACCCAGCACCGCCACGGTAGTCCATTGCCATCGGTGAACACTCCACAACCACCACCAACTCCGCTCCTTGCGCATCTCACATTTGCTTCACCTTGCACTACCAAGATAGAAGTTACGCTTCTCTGCTTTGCACCATCGCCCATGTTTCGCCCTCCGCTCCTTGCGCATCTCACATTTGCTTCACCTTGCACTACCAAGATAGAAGTTACGCTTCTCTGCTTTGCACCATCGCCCATGTTTCGCCCTCCGCCTCCTTGCGTCACCGGCGAGCAACCAGCCACTGCCACTTTAGGGTGGCACTGCACTCCTTTGCCCTTTCATTTTCCAGTTCCTTTTCTATTCTTCCTCTAGGTTTTCTTGCCTCACAATTGCCCTGTTTTCACTTTCTTTTGTTAATTCTATTTGTTAATATTAGTTAGCTTAGTTGATTAATTTCTGCTTGCTAAGTTAGATAGAGATACTTGTGGTTAGGTAGCTATGATGTGGTTAGAAGATCCTAGGCCTGATAAATGCTTCGCACCTGATTGTCCGACATAGCTGAATGTAATTCGCTTCGCTAAGTGATGTTGGTATGATATTCTGTGCATTCTTATCACTGCTGTACTGATTTCTGTTTCATGTAATTTGTTTTATTACTGCCCTGCTGATATCAATTGTGTCTTCTACTTGTATATGCATTCCTGACTTATAGACTTATTTGATGCAATTTGGATTCATATGCGTTGTTTTTGCTGCTATTTGCTATTTGGGAACATCCGATTTACTACCGGAATGCAGCTAAAAGTTTTGAAAATTGCTTTGTTCTCAAACTTGCAACCTAGGAATTGAACTTAACACTTTTAAATTTGAGATTTACTTGACTTACACCAACTTCAAATCATAGGTTAATTTGGTCGGCATTTCTGTTTTTTATTTTGATTCCTGTTGATATGCATTGAAAAAGGTTAGTTCAAGGAACTATTTGTTGGATTTTTTGTCACATAGTACCTTGCCTAACTCATCAATTTGAACCTTCATGCATTTTCACCTCTCAAGTTAAGTCAAATGCCTTATGACTTCTTGGTCAAGGTTCACTTTTCAACCTACTTGACTAACGAAGCCAATGCTAAGCTCACCATTTGATCTTAACTTGTATTTTTCTTGAATAGGTTCATTCATTTGTAATAATTGGTAGCTTCCACTAGTGTGACCCTTTTAATTTGAAATTATTTTCAACTGGCTTTTAGTTACAAAAAGTGCATGTTTCACATCTTTCCACATCAATTATTACAAACTTAGTGACCTTGTGCATTGTTGATGCCTTGCTTTCCATTGTTTGTTTTATGCAAATTCATATTTCATCATCAATGGCGTGCATCTTCCTCATGAATGTAAGTATGCCTGTTTTCCATACTTTTTGAATCTCTCTTGATTTAGCCAATAACCGTCATACCACTAATCTTTAAACCAGTTTTCTGACTTCTAACTTGATTAACCGGCTGACTTTTTCTTTTGGTTTCAAATTAACCCTTTCACCATTCTTTTGGGTATGAAAATTGTTGTGCTTAATAAACAATCATTCTACTTTTATCACATGATTTCTTGGATTGTATTTTGAAATTGATTTCTGCATTCTGTTTGCTTGTTTTCCAAGATTTCAATCGTCTTGACTTACTTCATGAGAATATGTCAATCCTGTTGTTACCTACTTTCTATATGTACTTAATCCCTTGCTTTATATCCCTCCACTTGGCTTAATTGTTTATATCCTGTCATATCTGTTTTTCAAGATATCTAATAGAGGGAAAGCAAAGGTAACCTCTAGAAAAAGGAAGAAGCCTCAATCTTTCACTGCTTATCTTTCCTCTGATTATGCCAAGAACCCTCTCTCAGATAAGGAGAAAGCAGATCAGCTACTACCTCCTACTAATGTGGATAGGTTTCCTAACCTGTACTGTGAGCTCCACTTCCCAACCATTCGGCAGAAGAATCTCAACATAGAGAAAAGACTAGCCATTCTCGCCAATCTGAGGCAATCTATTGAGAACCGTATTGAGGGGATGGGTCTAGCTTTTGTGGATAGGGAGCTGGGCAGGGTGAACATGTCATGGGTCCGGGAGTTTTATTGTAATTTCTTTAGACCGACCCTTGAATCGGAGATGAGTGGATAATTTATATGCTTTTTGGCATTGTTTTTAGGTAGTTTCTAGTATGTTTTAGTTACTTTTTAGTATATTTTTATTAGTTCTTATGCAAAAATCACATTTCTAGACTTTACTATGAGTTTGTGTGTTTTTCTATGATTTCAGGTATTTTCTAGCTGAAATTGAGGGATCTGAGCAAAAATCTAATTCAGAGGTTTAGAAAGGACTGCAGCTGTTGTTGGATTCTGACCCTCCTGCACTCGAAGTGAATTTTCTGGAGCTACCAAAGCCCAATTGGTGCGCTCTCAATTGTGTTGGAAAGTAGACATCTTGGGCTTTCCAGCAACGTCTAATAGTTCTTACTTTGCCTGAGATTTGATGGCCCAAACTGGCGTCCAAATTCCCATCAGAGACCCTTTTCTGGCGTTAAATGCCAGAACGGGCACCAGAACTGGAGTTAAATGCCCAAACTGGCATCCAAGTTGGTGTTTAACTCCAAGGATGGCCTATGCACGTGAAAGCTTCAAAGCTCAGCCCAAAAACACACCAAGTGGGCTCCGAAAGTGGATTTCTGCACCTACTCATTTTCTGTAAATCTAGGTTACTAGTCTAGTATAAATAGCACTTTTGACTATTGTATTTTATCTTTGGATCTTTGGAATATCTTTTGATCTTTTGATCACTCTTGGGAGGCTGGCCATTCGGCCATGCCTAGACCTTCTTCTCTTATGTATTTTCTATGGTGGAGTTTCTACATCTCATAGATTAAGGCGAGGAGCTCTGCTGTTCCTCATGAATTAATACAAGTACTATTGTTTTTTTCTTTCAATTCACACATACTTCTTCTCCAAGATATACTCTCGTACTTAATTCAGTTAAGTCAGAATGAAGGGGGTGACCCGTGACAATCACCCACTATCTTTGTTACTCGCTTAGCCAAGATCCGCGTGCCTGACAACTACAAAGCGGTCTACATGATGTTCAACGTAGTCATTAGATGACAGCCGGAGTATATTCTCTTGGGTCTCTACTCCATGGATTCGCATCGTGTCTCCTGACAACAGAGCATCCAAATTCGTGATTAGAACCTTCGTGGTATAGGCTAGAACCAATAGACAGCATTCCTGAGATTCAGAAAGTCTAAACCTTGTCTGTGGTATTCCGAGTAGGATCTGAGAAGGGATGACTGTGACGAGCTTCAAACTCACGACTGTTGGGCACAGTGACAGTGTGCAAAAATATCAAGGGATCCTATTCCGACACAAGTGAGAACCGACAGATGATTAGCCCTGCGGTAGATGTGCCTGGTATTTTTCATCCGAGACGAGAATTCCGACAGTTGATTAGCCGTACAAAAACCGTAGCCGGACCATTTTCACTGTGTGGATCATACAACTTGCCATGGAAGGTAGGACGCATGATTGGATGAAGACAATAGGAAAGCAGAGGTTCAGAAGCAACAAAGCATCTCCAAACGCTTGTTTGAAATTCCCATCAATGAACTACATAAGTATCTCTATGTTATTTTCTGTTTTATTTATCTTTTAATTATCAAATCCTCATAACCATTTGAATCCGCCTGACTGAGATTTACAAGATCACTGTAACAACCCTGATTTTCGAGTACGCGAGATCTTTTCTGAAGGCACGGATTTCTCCGGTAGATCAGTAAAGGGAACACCTCTTTTATATCAACAAGTATCTCAATCCTCATTGTCATTATGTCCTCCTTAAGCTAGAACCTTTTCCAAGGCAAGCTTGATAACGCGGACACGAAGAACATAGTTTTTGAACCGTATCGGTTAGGAGTTTTGATCCGGTTTTTCGTAGATAGTCTCAGTTTGACGAACTGGACTCGATTCATGAGAGAAGAGAGATAATAGGGTAATATTATCATTATATTAGTAATAAAAGTTTCTTGAATGATATTATAAGGTTACCTGGTCAGTTTTAGTTAAAAACAGAAAATCGGTTTAACCGGGTTTACGGTTTACTGGTGCAGCTTAGCACCAGCACTCTCTGATGACTTTAGCAATGCTAAGGCCTCATTATTCATGTTTTATTCTCATAATAAATATGTTACTAGTGTCATTTATGCTAGTAGCTCA
>NC_029775.3:18967990-18970946 GCF_000817695.3 Arachis duranensis
GCCAGCTTAGGGACTTCTTGAACAGGTCAGGGCCTAGGATGTTGTATGTATATATATGTATATAGTTATTATTTAGCTATATCTAGGGGTGTTTTAACTAACAGTCTATGTTCTAATAAAGCTGGATCACGGAATGTTATCAACTGCTTGAGATGTATTTATGTGTGGTTGTTTATAACTGTTTTATATATTATTAGTTGTGAATTAATTATGAATGATACTGTTTGTTAATCCAAATGTTTTCAAAAAAAAAAAGTACCTCGTAAAATAACTACGTTTTTAACAACGAATCAGGCTCATATGATAAATAATAGATAATAATTAGGTAGACAAGTTGGTAGCGCTCAATTTCTAGTATGATCATGACGTACCAGAAATTGGGTCGTTACAATCACCATAGCTTGCTTCAAGCCGTCAGTCTCTGTGGGATCGACCCTTACTCACGTAAGGTATTACTTGGACGACCCAGTGCACTTGTTGGTTAGTTGTGCGGAGTTGTGAAAAGTGTGATCACAATTTCGTGCACCAAGTTTTTGGCACCGTTGTCGGGGATTGTTCGAGTTTGGACAACTGATGGCACCGTTATAAATATATATATTTATATATTTTGTGTTTCTTATTTGAGTCTAGTGTCAAATTCTAAGTTTGGTGTCAATTGCTTGTTTTCAAATCTTCTCAAGTTTTTCGAAAAAATTCATGCATTATGTTCTTCTATGATCTTCTAGTTGTTCTTTATGATTTCCTTTGCCTGATCTCATGATTTTTCTGTTTTGTGTTTTATGTTGTTTTTCATATGCATTTTCCAAATCATAGTGTTTGAACATTCAAAATTTCTAAGTTCGGTGTCTTGCATTTGAAGGCAGTAGGAAAGCAGAGATTCAGAAGGAACAACACATCTCCATACGCTTATCTGAAATTCCCACCAATGAATTACATAAGTATTTCTATCATTATTTTATGTTTTTTTTTTTTTTTTTTTTTTTCTCTCTCTTTATTAAAAATACAAATATATATATATATATATATATATATATATATTCAAGTAAATAATACAAAGAAATAAAGGTTTAGAACATAAGGCAGAAGAATCACAGAGAAAAAGAGCTCACTGGCGTCAAAATGTCAGTAAAGAGGCAATTTAGGCGTTAAACGGTAGAATGGCTATCATTCTGGGTGTTTAATGCCAGTAAAGGTACCATTCTGGGCGTTAAACACCAGAATGGGTAGCATTTTGGGCGTTTAAAAAAACGCCCAGTAAAGAAGGATTTCTGGCGTTTAACGCTAGCCAGGGTATCTGGCTGGGCGTTAAACGCCCAAAGAGGCTGCCACATGGGCGTTAAATGCCATAATGGATATCATTCTGGGCGTTTAATGCCAGGATGACACAAGGGAGGTAATTTCATTTCCAATTCAAATTTTTTCAAATTTTCAAGTTTTAATTCATAATTTTAAAATCTTATCTTTCCACATTTTAAAAAACCTTGCTAACAATTAATGTTTTGATTAAAAAATTTCAAGTTTGTTACCTTCTTGTTAAGAAAGGATCAATCTTTAAATTATAGAATCATATCTTTTAGTTTCTTGTTAGTCAAGTCATTAATATTAAAAAAATCAATTCCTTTTAATTTCTTTTTCAATCATATCTTTTCAAATAATATCTTTTTCAATCATATCTTTTTTAAAATTTTGATTTCAAAATCTTTTTCTAACTGGTGCACGAAATGCAATCCCACTCTTTGACAATTCGCACAACTAACCAGCAAGTGCACTGGGTCGTCCAAGTAATACCTTACGTGAGTAAGGGTCGATCCCACGGAGATTATTGGTTTGAAGCAAGCTATGTTTATTTTATTATTCTTAGTCAGGATATCAATTAAAATTATCAATTGGAATTATTAGAAAAATAAAAGAGCGTGAAATAAATAATTGTTACTTTAATAATGGAGAATATGTTGGAGTTTTGGCGATGCTTTGTCTTCTGAATTCCTGTAATGTAATATTCAACTCAATTCCAAAGTGCAAAGTTCCTTCCATGGAAAGCTGTATCTAGGGTGTCACCATTGTCAGTGGCTACCTCCCATCCTCTCAGTGAAAACGGTCCAGATGCTCTGTCACAGTAAAATGGTCCAAATGCTCTGTCACAGTACGGCTAATCAGCTGTTGGTTCTCGATCATGTTGGAATAGAATCCATTGATCCTTTTGCGTTTGTCATCACGCCCAGCAATCGCGAGTTTGAAGCTCGTCACAGCCATTCAATCCTTGAATCCTACTCGGAAGACCACAGACAAGGTTTAGACTTTTCGGATTGGTGCGCGAAATTGTGAACAATACTTTTCACAACTCTCATAATCCCCGGTCATGAACCCCAAAAACTTGGTAGCTTAGTACCATGGCATTACACAACTTCGCACAACTAACCAGCAAGTGCACTGGGTCGTCCAAGTAATAAACCTTACGCGAGTAAGGGTCGATCCCACGGAGATTGTTAGTATGAAGCAAGCTATGGTCATCTTGTAAATCTTAGTCAGGCAAACTCAAATGGATATAGTGATGAACGAAAATAAACAATAAGATAAAGATAGAGATACTTATGTAATTCATTGGTAGGAACTTCAGATAAGCACATGAAGATGCCTTCCCTTCCGTCTCTCTGCTTTCCTGCTGTCTTCATCCAATCCTTCTTACTCTTTTCCATGGCAAGCTCATGTAGGGTTTCACCGTTGTCAATGGCTACCTCCCATCCTCTCAGTGAAAACGTTTGCCTATGCTCTGTCACAGCATGGGGTAATCAGCTGTTGGTTCTCGGTCAGGCCGGAATAGAATCCATCAATTCTTTTGCGTCTGTCACTAACGCCCCGCCTGCTAGGAGTTTGAAGCACGTCACAGTCATTCAATCATTGAATCCTACTCAGAATACCACAGACAAGGTTAGACCTTCCGGATTCTCTTGAATGC
>NC_029775.3:18971842-18973057 GCF_000817695.3 Arachis duranensis
TTGTCCTCAAGCAACTGAAAATCAAATGAGATAAAAAGAAGAGAATATGCAATGAATTCCAAAAACATCTATGAAGATCAGTATTAATTAGATGAGCGGGGCTTTTAGCTTTTTGCATCTGAATAGTTTTGGCATCTCACTCTATCCTTTGAAATTCAGAATGATTGGCTTCTTTAGGAACTTAGAATCCAGATAGTGTCATTGATTCTCCTAGTAAAGTATGATAATTCTTGAACATAGCTACTTATTGAGTCTTGGCTGTGGCCCAAAGCACTCTGTCTTCCAGTATTACCACCGGATACATACATGCCACAGACACATAATTGGGTGAACCTTTTCAGATTGTGACTCAGCTTTGCTAGAGTCCCCAACTAGAGGTGTCCAGGGTTCTTAAGCACACTCTTATTGACTTGGATCACAACTTTATTTTTTTCTTTCTTTTCCCTCTTTTTTTTTTCATTGCTTTTTCTTGCTTCAAGAATCATTGTAATGATTTTTCAGATCCTCAGTAACATGTCTCCTTTTTCCTCATTCTTTCAAGAGCCAACATTCATGAACCACAAATTCAAGATACATATGCACTGTTTAAGCATACATTCAGAAAATAAAAGTATTGCCACCACATCAAAATAATTAAACTGTTATAAAATTCAAAAATTCATGCAATTCTTTCCTTTTCAATTTAAGCACGTTTTTATTCAAGAAAGATGATGGATTCATAGGACATTCATAACTTTAAGGCATAGACACTAAGATACTAATGATCACAAGATACAAACATGGACAAACATAAGCATAAAATTCGAAAAACAGAAGAATAAAGAACAAGGAAATCAAGGAACGGGTCCACCTTAGTGATGGCGGCTCTTTCTTCCTCTTGAAGATCCTATGGAGTGCTTGAGCTCCTCAATGTCTCTTCCTTGTCTTTGTTGTTCCTCCCTCGTGATTCTTTGATCTTCTCTAATTTCATGGAGGATGATGGAGTGTTCTTGATGCTTCACCCTTAGTTGTCCCATGTTGGAACTCAATTCTCCTAGGGAGGTGTTTAGTTGCTCCCAATAGTTTTGTGGAGGAAAGTGCATCCCTTGGGATGAATCTCTCCATCTCCCATGACTCGGAGGTGAAAGCTTTTGCCTTCCCTTTCCTCTTTCTAGAGGTTTCTCCGGCCTTGGATGCCATAAATGGTTATGGAAAAACAAAAAGCAATGCTTTTAC
>NC_029775.3:18975382-18975814 GCF_000817695.3 Arachis duranensis
TCTGCCATTTCTAGTGAGATTTTTGCAGCTTGCACCTCAGAGATCCTTAACTTCTCCATTACAGAGAGAGGCATGAGGTTTACACTTGACCTTAAGTCACACAAGGCCTTCTTGAAGGTCATGGTGCCTATGGTACAAGGTATTGAAAACTTCCCAGGATCCTGTCTCTTTTGAGGCAGTTTCTGCCTAGACAAGTTATCCAGTTCTTTGGTGAGCAAAGGAGCTTCATCCTCCCAAGTCTCATTTCTAAATAACTTGTCATTCAGCTTCATGATTGCTCCAAGATATTTAGCAACTTGCTCCTCAGTGACATACTCATCCTCTTCAGAGGAAGAATACTCATCAGAGCTCATGAATGGCAGAAGTAAGTTCAATGGAATCTCTATGGTCTCAGTTTGAGCCTCGGATTCCCATGGTTCCTCATTGGGGAAT
>NC_029775.3:18977346-18981759 GCF_000817695.3 Arachis duranensis
TGGAATCCTCTATGTCACAGTATAGAGATTCCTTGAGGTGTCAGAGGAAAAGAAAAATGGAAGGCAGAAGTAGAAAATTCGAACTTATCAAGAAAGATGGAGTTCGAATTTTGCATTAAGGAATAGTGTTAGTCCATAAATAGAAGGATGTGAGAAGAAGGGAAGTGATTTTCGAAAATTAAGTGAAAAATTTGAAAACATTTTTGAAAAACATTACTTAATTTTCGAAAATGAAAGTGGGAAAGAAATAAAGTGATTTTTGAAAAAGATTTTGAAATTAGAAATCAAAAAGATTTGATTGAAAATTATTTTGAAAAAGAGGTGGTTAGGAAAATATGATTGGTTTTAAAAAGATGTGATTGAGAAGATATGATTTGAAAAAACATTTTAAAAAGATTTGATTTTGAAAATTAAAAACTTGACTAACAAGAAAAGATATGATTCAAACATTAAACATTTCTCAACAGAAAAGGCAACATTAAACCTTTCTCAACAGAAAAGTTTGGTGTCAATTGCATGTTCATCTTTTTCTTGCATAAAATTTTCGAATAATTCATGCATTCATAGTGTTCATCATGATCTTCAAGTTGTTCTTGATGAACTTTCTTGTTTGATCTTCATATTTTCTTGTTTTGTGTTGTATGGTGTTTTTCATATGCATTCTTGCATTCATAGAGTCTAAACATGAAAAATTTCTAAGTTTGGTGTCTTGCATGTTTTCTTTTCTTGAAAATTTTTAAAAAATATGTTCTTGATGTTCATCATGATCTTCAAAGTGTTCTTGGTGTTCATCTTGACATTCATAGTGTTCTTGCATGCATCATGTGTTTTGATTCAAAATTTTCATGCATTGAGTATTTTTAGTGTTTTTCTCTCTCATCAAAAAAAAATTCAAAAAAAAATCTTATCTTTTTAAATCTTATCTTTTTAAAATCTTTTTCAAAAATCATATCTTTTCCATTTTTTCATCATTTTCGAAAATTTCAAAAATCTTTTTCAAAATCTTTTTCTTATCTTTACATCATATTTTCGAAAATTGCATCAAAAATTAATGTTTTGATTCAAAAATTTCAAGTTTATTACTTTCTTGTTAAGAAATATTCAAATTTTAAGTTCTAGAATAGATTCAAAAATTTCAAGTTTGTTACTTTCTTGTTAAGAAAGATTCAAATTTTAAGTTCTAGAATCATATCTTGTGATTTCTTGTGAGTCAAGTCATTAATTGTGATTTTAAAATTCAAATCTTTTTCAAAACTAATTTCAATCTTATCTTTTCAAAACCACATATCTTTTATATCATATTTTTTTCAAAATTTTATCTTTTTCAAAAAAATTTTAAAATATCTTTTCTAACTTCTTATCTTTTCAAAATTGATTTTAATATCTTTTTTTCAACTAACTAATTAACTTTTTGTTTGTTTCTTATCTTTTTCAAAACCACCTAACTACTTTTCCCTCTCTAATTTTTGAAAATACCTCCCTCTTTTTCAAAAATTCTTTTTAATTAATTAATTGTTTCAAATTTTAGTTTTAATTTTCGAAAATTACTAACCCATTTTTCAAAATTATTTTCGAATTTCTCTCCCCCTCATCTCTTTCTATTTATTTTATTTATTTACTAACACTTCTCTTCACCTCTCTTCATCTCCAATCACTGCCTCTATCCTCACCATTGTGATTGGATTCTCCACTTTTATTCCTTTCTTCTTCTACTAACAATAAGGAACCTCTTTACTGTGACATAGAGGATTTCTCTTTCTTTTCTTGTTCTCTTCTTCCCTATATGAGCAGGAGCAAGGACAAAAATATTCTTATTGAAGCAGATCATGAACCTGAAAGGACTCTGAAGAGGAAGTCAAGAGAAACTAAAAAATCAACAATTCAGAGAAACCTCAAAAAAAAAGAAGAAAAAAAAAGAGAAAAAGGAAAGACAAAAAGCTTCTACCTCCGAGTCATGGGAGATGGAAAGACTCATCTAAAGGGTCTATAGCTCAGTGGTAGAATATTTGACTGCAAATCAAGAAATCCCTGAGATACCTCAGGGGATACATGTTCCTCCACATAATTATTGGAAACAACTAAGGATAGGAACACCAAAATCACTAGGGATCATGCAACAGAAGCAAGGAAGAGACATAAAGAAGCTCAAAAAGCACCATTGGATCTTCAAGAAGGCGCTGATGCCAGGGCATCCTGGCTAGTTTTACTAGCCATTTTTTGTATGCTTTAGGTTGGTTTCATGCATTTTCTTAGGCAATAAGCAAGTATTTGGATGAGAATTATATGCATGCCTTGATTCAATCAAACATTGTTAAATATGTGCATTTTCATGAGATTTATGCAAGAATTGTTGGATGTTATGAATGATGCAAAATCTTGTGATTTAGCAAGGCTTTGATGCATGTGTTTGGTTGATGATAGGTGAAGCAAGCAGCCCTGGAGAATGAATAAAGAGGAGTTGCACGTTGCCAACTTGCACTTCAACTAGAGTGTTCATCAACAACGCCCAACAATGTAAGGCAGCCCTGGAGAAGCACATTTGGGCGTTGCCAACTTGGAGAAAGGGTGAGTGTTTGAAGGCAACGCCAAGCAGCCCTGAGGAGCTTCGAGGGTGTTGCCAACGTGGGAAGTATAGGCGTTGTTCAAGGCAACGCTGAGCTAGAAGAACTTGGGCCAGGGAGGAGCTTGAGCACGTTGCCAACGTGCTACTTCATTGGAGTGTTTAGAGGCAACGCTAGGAGGAGAGGAAGCTGGCGTTGCCAACGCCAGGAAAATAGGCGTGTTCAATGACAACGCCAAGCAACAAACATGGAGCCTTAAGGAAGGCTCGAGCACATTGCTAACTTGGGATTCATTGGCGTGTGTAGTGGCAACGCTAGGAAGCAAGCATGGAGCAAGGGGGAAGGGGCTGGCACGTTGCCAACGTGCTGAAAAGAAGGAGTGTTCATCAACAACGCAGCAACCCTGGCAGCTTGACCTTGCTCTCTTCCATGGAGTATATCTTGAGTTGTAGACCTTCAAATGATGCACTCTCAACGGCATTGGAAAGTAGACATCCGGAGCTTTCCAATGATATATAATAGTATGCGTTTGACATTCGTTTGAAGCTTCAAAAGCTGGCTTCATTTGGAACCTCAGAAACTAAACACGTTGGCAACTTGGAATCTAAGTTGGCAACGCCCTTGCTGAAATTTGGCTCCCTGGGAGGCATAACCCACGTTGCCAACTTGGGGAAGGTGAAGGCGTGTTTGCTAGCAACGCCTGCGAAGCTCAGCAGCCTTAGAAGGTAACCCACGTTGCCAACTTGAGAATGTGAAGGCGTGTTTGTCAAAAACGCCGGCAACCTTGGCAGCCTGACCTTGTTATCTTCAATGGAGCATAACATGAGTTATAGAGATTCAAATTGAGTACTTCCAGTTGCGTTGGAAAGCTGACATTCAGAGCTTTTCAACCATATATAATAGTCTATAGTGGAGCATGAAATGGAAGCTCGAATCAGAGTCATCTTTAGGCCCCAAAAACAAGGAAATGAGGTTGAAATTCAAGGCAGCATGAATGAGCCAAGAGAGGAGGGTCGAACACGTTGCCAGGGCCAAAATGAACTGGCGTGTTCCTTGGCAACTCCAGCAACAATGCCCAGGCCAAGAAATTTGGGCTAGGGGCGTTGTTGAGCACGTTATTGGTGGCATGTTTGACAAAACGGCCAACCAGGGCAGCCTGACCTTGCCCTCTTCAATGGAGCATAACTTGAGCTAGGAAAGTCCAAATGAAGTGATTCCAGTGGCATTGGAAAGTAGACATCAAGAGCTTTCCAATGATATATCATAGTTTATATTTAGGCAAAGGATTGAAGCTCAAATTCTGGGCAACATTAGGCATGAGAGAAGAGTCAAGAAGAAGAAGAGCAAGTTGTTAGCAACAACTTGGGCCAACAACGCCCAAGTCTCAAAGCTCACTTCCAGGAAAGCCACTTGCACGTTGCCAACGTGCATTATGCTTGGAGTTATTGGCAACAACGCCAAGTCATTGGGCCAAAGCAGTGAAAATGTGCCCTGCTTGACAAGAATTCCTTCATGAAGCTAATCCAACCTCAAGCAAGCAAAGCCCACAAATCTCAACCAATCAAGGCCACAAGAATCATCTAGAATAGTTGATTTTCATTTAATTGTAATTTACTTTTAATTCAATTTGTAATTTAGAAAAGCCTATATAAAGGCCATAGTTTCATAGAATTGGAGGTTGGATTGAAGGGATACGGAGGAGACCAATTTGAAATTCTGTGAATTGGCACACTCCATTGAGAGTGGGTCTTCGGACCCCTCCCCTTCATACACTCTTCTTCACTTCCCCTTCTCTTCTTCCTTAGTAGTAGTGTAGTTTAATTTGTAGTTTTCATTTATGAATTCTTGAATT
>NC_029775.3:18982107-18983335 GCF_000817695.3 Arachis duranensis
CCACTTGCCATGGATCTATACCCATGATTGAGAAGGACTTGACTAACATCAATTCATGAAAACTTGCATCTCTGATCCCTAATGATCCTCTCCACCATTAATTCTTATTTCTTTTGTTTCTAGTTGTTTGACTACCCATAACCCAATTCCCTTCTACATTCTGTCAATTTATTATTCTTGTTATCTACATTCTGTTCCTTTAGTTCTTGCTATTTACTCTTATGTTCTTTAAATTCCTGCAACCTTTAATTCCTTGCAATTTATCTTTGATGTCATTTGAGTTTCTTGCATTTTAAGTTTCCGTTATTTACTTTCATTTTATTTCTCTCTTCTAGTTCTTTAAATTCTTTGCCATTTAAATTCTTGCAATTATGTTCAAAAAAATCACAATGCTCATAAAATCAAAACTATGTTTGCTTGACTAAATTTACCATTTAACTAAAGTTGCTTAATCTACCAATCTCCGTGGGATCGACCTCACTCTTAGTGAGTTTTATTACTTGATGCGACCCGGTATACTTGCCGGTTATACGTGAAATCTCATTTTTACGTATCAGGCGCCACCCTCACTCAGGTGGACTCATTCCTTGTTCTTATTTTCTCTGTTTTTTCGGTTTTTATCCTTCATGTTTATCTATATTTTTGTGTCTCTACTTCATGATCATTGGTATGTAGTAACTATGCCTTAAAGATTATGAATAATTCCATGAATCCTTCACCTCTCTTAAATGAAAAATGTTTTTAATTCAAAAAGAACAAGAAGTACATGAATTTCAAATTTATCCTTGAATTTAGTTTAATTATATTGATGTGGTGACAATACTTCTTGCTTTTTGAATGAATGCTTAAACAGTGCATGTTTTTGATCTTGTTGTTTATGAATGTTAAAATTGTTGGCTCTTAAAAGAATGATGAACAAGGAGCAATGTTATTGACAATCTAAAAAATCATGAATTTGATTCTTGAAGCAAGAAAAATCAGTGAATGGCGAAAAAAATAAATAAATAAAAATAATTGACGAAAAAAAAATATTTTGAAAAAAAAAAGAGAAAAAGCAAGCAGAAAAAGCCAATAGCCCTTAAAACCAAAAGGCAAGGGTAAAAAGGATCCAAGGCTTTGAGCATCAATGGATAGGAGGGCCCAAGGAAATAAAATCCAGGCCTAAGCGGCTAAATCAAGCTGTCCCTAACCATGTGCTTGTGTCATGAAGGTCCAAGTGAAAAGCTTG
>NC_029775.3:18983636-19006406 GCF_000817695.3 Arachis duranensis
ATGCTGTTGGAATCTGACCTCCCTGCACTCGAAATGGATTTTCTGGAGCTACCGAACTCCAAATGGCGCGCTCTTAACGGCGTTGGAAAGTAGACATCTAGAGCTTTCCAGCAATATATAATAGTCTATACTTTATTCGGAAATTGATGACGTAACTTGGCGTTGAATGCCAAGTACATGCTGCTGTCTGGAGTTAAACGCCAGAAACACGTCATAATCCGGAGTTGAACGCTAAACGCCAGAAACACGTCTTGATCCGGAGTTGAACGCCCAAAACACGCTATAACGTGGAGTTCAACTCCAAGAAATGCCTCAGCTCGTAGATAGATCAAGCTCAGCCTAAGCATACACCAAGTGGGCCCCGGAAGTGGATTTATGCATCAATTACTTACTCATGTAAACCCTAGTAGCTAGTTTATTATAAATAGGACTTTTTACTAGTGTATTAGACATCTCTGGATGCCTAGTCCTTAGACCTTCATGGGGGCTGGCCATTCGGCCATGCCTGAACCTTTCACTTATGTATTTTCAACGGTGGAGTTTCTACACACCATATATTAAGGGTGTGGAGCTCTGCTGTACCTCAAGTTTCAATACAATTACTATTATCTTCTATTCAATTCTCTTTTATTCTTATTCCAAGATATACATTGCACTTCAACTTGATGAATGTGATGATCCGTGACACTCATCATCATTCTCACCTATGAACGCGCATGACTGACAACCACTTCCATTCTACTTTAGGCCGGGCGCATATCTCTTAGATTCCCCAACAGAATCTTCGTGGTATAAGCTAGATAGATGGCGGCATTCATGAGGATCCGGAAGGTCTAAACCTTGTCTGTGGTATTCCATGTAGGATTATGGGATTGAATGACTGTGACGAGCTTCAAACTCCTGAAGGCTGGGCGTGATGACAAGCGCAAAAGAATCAAGGGATTCTATTCCAACCTGATTGAGAACCGACAGATGGTTAGCCGTGCTGTGACAGAGCATAGGAACGTTTTCACTGAGAGGATGGGATGTAGCCATTGACAACGGTGATGCCCTACATATAGCTTACCATTGAAAGGAGTAGGAAGGATTGGATGACTGTAATAGGAAAGTAGAGATTTAAGAGGAGCACAGCATCTCCATACACTTATCTGAAATTCCCACTATTAATTTACATAAGTATTTCTATCCCTTTTATTTTCTTTTTATTATTAATTTTCGAAACCCAAAACCTTTTAATCTGTCTAACTGAGATCTACAAGGTGACCATAGCTTGCTTCATACCAACAATCTCCGTGGGATCGACCCTTACTCACGTAAGGTATTACTTGGATGACCCAGTGCACTTGCTGGTTAGTTGAGCGAGACTGTGAAGTTAATTTTGGACCATGGTTCTGTGCACCAAGTCTTTGGAGCCATTACCTTGGATTGTTGAAGTGAAAAGAATGAATCACGATTTCGCCCACCACTAACCAAGGATTCAACTTGGGATTTTTATTTTGTTTGTCTGCTTAAGGCTAGTAATGTTGTTATGAAATAGAATGGGGTTAAAAAGCTCAAGGGGGCTAACAAGGATGGCATAAAAGGTAGGTTTATTTGGGATAAGCGAGCAAAAATACAATTAATGGCCTCAATCATATGCAAGCATGTAAATATACAAAATAATGGACATATAAAATGGAACAAAATATAGATTGCAGTTATAGAGAAGGAAAACACACAAGAATAGAATATTATGGTTAAATAATGTAACCATATAAATAAGCTCAAAATCTCACGGGTTGCGTGTTCTTTGGCTCAAAGACCATGTTCTAAATACAACTTCAAACAAGTTTAACACAAAAAATTTTGATTTTAAATTAGTGAAATTTTTCAAAAATAAGGTCTTTAGAAGAAACTTATTATTTTTCAACCACGTAGAATATGCATAAAATCAAACAATTATGCAATCAAACATGAAAATGCAACGAATTAACAAAGAAAATAAAACATTGGTGTTGGGAAGGAAATAACTAACCCATGGAGATCGGTATCGACCTCCCCACACTTAAAGATTGCACCGTCCTCGGTGCATGCTAAGATGTATAGGTGGACGGGTTGCTTCAGCTGATGCTTTTCTCCAAAGATTGAGCAGATGAACTTGTTTGTCTCCCCATTAAGAAGCTTTTCCTTTCCCTTCATGGTGGCCATCCTGAAAGAAGAGGGAAATGAAGAAAAGTAACCCAAAAATAAGGATAGAAAACAAATAAAATATGGGTGTTAATGCCAAATAATAAGGGTCTCAAGTACATGGTAGCTACAACATGTATGTGAGAAAGCAATAGAAGCACATGGCATACCAATGGTGCAAAAATTGCAACAATGGGGAAGAGAGTATAGGTAATGCAAGATATAGTATAAGTGCATATCAATACAAAAGGAATACTAGTATTATAAAAACTAGCATTGACTTATGAATAATGATACCCAACCAGAATAAAATAAGTCATAAAGCACCGAAAATAATTCAAGAGAAAATGCAACAGTGAAATAAGAAAATTCAACACCAAAGGAAAAATAATGAATTTAGAAAAGAAAATAAAAATATACACTAAATTAAAATATAATGAATGAAAGTATGCAAATAAATAAAATATAATGAAAGTTAAGAAGAAGGAGAAGTGAAAGAGATAAAGTAAGAAACAAAGAAGAAAAGATAAAAGAAATTAGGATTAGAAAAGATAAGATAATTGGCACTGATTTAGATAAGTTGTGCGGCGCAGGCGACGCGGACGCGTGAATGCCGCGGTTGCGTGGTGCGCAATAAGGTCAGGTGACGCGGACGTGTGAGTCACGCAGTCGCGTGGCCTGATTTGTGCGATTGGCACAAGTGCAGCCTCGCGTTCGTGCAACTCTCTGTTCGAAACTCTTTTTGCGAAATTTTAGGGTGACGCGTTTGCGTGGTTGACGCGATCGTGTGGATGGCCGTTTTTTGGAAAACGACGTGGCCACGTGGGGAACGCGTTTGCGTGGGAGGGCTTGGGCTTCTAGCACGAGTCCAACCCCATTCCAGCCCAACTTACTGCCATAAAGCCATTTACGTCAATTTCACAAAGCCACGTGTTTGCATGGATAATGCAGACGCGTGGGAGGCTATTTTGCACATGACGCGGATGCGTGGTGCACGCGGTTGCATGGGCATATTTGTGTCTAAGGCACGCCTCCAGCCACGCTTTTGCGTGACTCTCTGTTCAGTTTTCTTTTCTTCCTAATGCACCTGCGACGCGGACGCGTCAGCGACGCTGTCGCGTCGCGTGCTTTCTCTCTTTTTTTTATGCAAAATGCATAATGCAGTATACAGATACTGATGCAGATGTTATGAATAATTCCAGGTTCAATGAAATAAAATAAAATAAAACTCTAAAACAAACAAAACTAAATAAAATTATAATTGAAAAAAAAGTTGGTAACGGCACCATTTTGACGATCGGGTTGTCTTCTTAAGGAATTGCAGGGAGGTGTTATTATTAATTATTATGCAAAGGTATATTTTGAGATTTTCAAAAGGGTTGAACAAGTAATTTAATTGACAAGAAAAATAAATTAATAATTAAGAAAGCTCTTGGCAAGGTATGAGAATTAGAATTCCTATCCTAGTTATCCTTATCAGGTGTGATGAAATTGGGTTTTAATCCCACTTGGTCAGCCTTTATTAAACAAAGGAAGGTCAAGTGGACTAATTAGCTTGATCCTCAAGTCTTAGTCAATCCTTATGGAAGGACTAGCTTTAGAGTGATACAGATCAATCAGTAACTCCAATTTCAATCAACAGGTGAGTTTGATAACTCAAGTGTCTCCAATTAATCAACCAAAGCTAAGAATGTAAAAAGCTAAATAAAATCATAGATCTGAAATACCTCAAATTGCATTAATAAAAGAAAATTACTCCAAACATAAAGAGTTCATATACCAAATTGAGAAAATAAGTAAAAGGAACATTGAACCTGAAAATTGAGAAGAAGAAATCCTAATTCCTTTAATAGGAATCCTAATCCTAAATCCTAAGAGAGAGGAGAGAGCATCTCTCTCTAAAAACTACATCTAAAAACTAAAATTGTGTGTATGATGTGTATGATATGTATTGAATGAATGGATGGATTCCCCCAATTTATAGCCTCTAATATGTGTTTTTCTGGGCCGAAACTTGGGTCAAAAACTGCCTAAAAACCGCCCCTAGTGATTTCTGGTACGTACAGGTCGCGGCAAAGTGACGCGGACGCGTCGTCCACGCGTTAGCGTGGATTGGATTTTTGCCAAGTCACGTGTGAGCGTGATCCACGCGTTTGCATCACCTGGTTTCTGGGAAGATATAGCAAATTATATATCATTGTGAAGCCCCAGACGTTAGCTTTCCAACGCAACTAGAACTGCATCATTTGGACCTCTGTAGCTCTAGTTATGGTCGATTTAGTACCAGAAGGTCAGGCTGGACAGTTTTAGCGGTTCCTTTAGTTTCTTGTGTTCCTTCCACTTTTGCATGCTTCCTTTCCATCTTCTAAGCCATTCCTGCCCTGTAATCTCTGAAATCACTTAACGCACATATCACGATATCGAATTGTAATAAGAGAGGATAAACATAGGAAATTTAATGCCAAAGAAGCACGTTTTCAATTATAGCACAAAATCAGGAAGGAAAATGTAAACTCATGCAAATCATATGAATAAGTGTATGAAAGATTGATAAAATCCATTCAATTGAACACAAGATAAACCGTAAAATAGTAGTTTATCACTACCCCAACTCACTCTCATTCCTTTTCACACCTTTCCCTAACACTCTTCCCCAAATACCATTCACCTATCAAATCCTACCCTCTTCCCCATAATCTCTTCACCACTCACATCCATCCACTATTTCCCATCATACACCTTACTTACCCCCACCCACTCAAATTCAAACCATTTCCCTCCCAAACCTAACCCCCCTTGGCCGACCACTCCTACACCTCCATCTCCTTCATTTCTTCTTCTTCTCCTCCTTTCTTTCTGCTTTTGCTCGAGGACGAGCAAACCTTTTAAGTTTGGTGTGGGAAGTCGCCTTTTATTTTTCCATAACCATTAATGGCACCTAAGACTAGAGAAACCTCTAGAAAGAGGAAAGCGAAGGCAATTGCTTCCAACTCCGAGTCATGGGAGATGGTGAGATTCATCTCAAAAGCCCATCACTAAAAAGAGGATGTAGCAAACAAGAGAGCCCACTCATGGACCTCAACAAGAGCATGAGGAAGTCCCTCATCAAGAAATCCCTGGGATGCCTCAAGGGATGCATTTTCCTCCACACAAACATTGGGAGCAACTCAACACCTCTTTAGAAGATTTGAGTTCCAACATGGAGCAACTAAAGATGGAGCACCAAGAGAACTCCATGAAATTAGAGAGGACCAAAGAGCCATGAGGGAGGAGCAACAAAGGCAACAAAGAGATATTGAGGAGCTCAAGCACTCCATAGGATCTTCAAGAGGAAGAACTAGCCGTCGTCACTAAGGTGGACCCGTTCTTTAATTCCCTTGTTCTTATTTTTCTGTTTTTTGGTTTTTATGCTTTATGTTTTGTCTATGTTGGTGACTTTATTATATGATCATTAGTGTTTAGTGTTTATGTCTTAAGGCTATGAATGTTCCATGAATCCTTCACCTTGCTTAAAAGAAAAATGTTTCTATTTGCAAAAGAACAAGAAGTACATGAATTTTAAATTCTATCTTGAAATTAGGTTAATTATTTTGATGTGGTGGCAATACTTTTTGTTTTCTGAATGAATGCTTGAATAGTGCATTTTTTTTATAGTGAAGTTTATGAATGTTAAAATTGTTGGCTCTTGAAAGAATAATGAAAAAAGAGAAATGTTATTGATAATCTGAAAAATGATAAAATTGGTTCTTGAAGCAAGAAAAAGCAGTGAAAAACACAAAACTTGCGAAAAAAAAGGGGGGAAAAATAAATAAAGAAAAAGAAAAAGCAAGCAAAGAAAGACAATATCTCTTTAAGCCAAAAGGCAAGAGCAAAAAGCCAGTAACCCGCTAAACTAAAAGGCAAGGGTAAAGAGGATCCAAGGCTTTGAGCATCAGTGGATAGGAGGGCCCAAAGGAATAAAATCTTGGCCTAAGCAGCTAAATCAGGCTGTCCCCAACCATGTGCTTATGTCATGAAGGTCCAAGTGAAAAGCTTGAGACTGAGTGGTTAAAGTCATGATCCAAAGCAAAAAGAGTGTGCTTAAGAACTCTGGGCACCTCTAACTGGAGACTCTAGCAAAGCTGAGTTACAATCTGAAAAGGTTCACCCAGATATGTGTCTGTGGCATTTATGTATCCGGTGGTAATACTGGAAAACAAGATGCTTAGGGTCACGGCCAAGACTCATAAGTAGTTGTGTTCAAGATTCAACATACTGAACTAGGAGAATCAATAACACTATCTGAATTTTGAGTTCCTATGGATGTCAATCATTCTGAACTTTAAAGGATAAAGTGAGATGCCAAAACTGTTCAGAAGCAAAAAGCTAAAAGTCCCGCTCATCTAATTAGAACTAAGCTTCATTGATATTTTGGGATTTATTGTATATTCTCTTCTTTTTATCTTATATTGTTTTTAGTTGCTTGGGGACAAGCAACAATTTAAGTTTGGTGTTGTGATGAGCGGATAATTTATACGCTTTTTGGCATTGTTTTTAGGTAGTTTCTAGTATGTTTTAGTTACTTTTTAGTATATTTTTATTAGTTTTTATGCAAAAATCACATTTCTGGACTTTTCTATGAGTTTGTGTGTTTTTCTATGATTTCAGGTATTTTCTGGCTGAAATTGAGGGACCTGAGCAAAAATGTCATTCAGAGGCTAAGAAAGGACCGCAGATTGATGCACGAAAACTTGTCTCTCAACAAAATTTCCTTCGGCAAGTATACTGAATTGTCGTCAAGTAAAAACTCACAATAGAGTGAGGTCGAATCCCACAGGGATTGATTGGTCAAGCAACTTTAATTAGAGGAATGTTCTAGTTGAGCTAAGCAAAAATTGAGTTGAGAATTGCAGAAAATTAAATGGCTGGAAAGTAAATTACAGAATCTTAAATGGGGATTTGGGGAGATGAACATAAAAATAAATGGCAGAAAGTAAAGAGAATGGGTAAGATCCAGAAATGGGGGATTCATTGGGCTTAGGAGATGTTGCATTTTCCGGATCAAGTTCATTCTCATCTCTTCCTCAATCAATGTATTCATTGATCTCCTTGGCAATCTTAGATGATTGGATCCCAATTCCTTGGCAACCCAATCTCTCTAAGCTTGAACAATTGCCCAATTCCTTGATTTAATTGCTCATGGGAAGAGATGAAGTATGGTCACTGATTATACCACATGTATTTCAAAATCAAAGTGTTGGAAGGATTATATGTCACTATATCCATCCAAAGCCCAATTTGGTCCAACATGAGAAAGCATTTCTAGCATGATCTCCTCATCCCTTTTCCAAGGCTCAGAGGAGATCCAATTATGGAGAGCTTCTTTTCTAAGACAACTAACCAATTGATTTAAGATCGAAAGCTTTCTAGGAAATCCAGAGAAAAGAAAGAAGAAGAAGAATGAAAACTATAATTGATCCATCAAATTACAACAGAGCTCCCTAACCCCATAAAAAAGGGTTTAGTTTTTTATAGCTCTGGAAATTGAAGATGATAGAGAAGAGTACATTCTAAAGTAAACTAGAAATTATAGGAAAAAATAAATATACAGAGTGTAGTTCTCCAAAATGGCAAGCTCCTTTCTAGTTCAAAACTACTCCTATATATACTACTCTTCTTGATCTTATAGTCAGCTCTTCAAGTTTTGGATATGGGCCTTTGATTTTGAGTTGAAGCAGTTACAATCTTCAGTGGGCTTAGCTTTTCTTGTAGAAAAAGTGTGAGTCAGACACGGGTGGACGTTAGTTAGGACGTTAGTGGTGTTAACGTTAAGTGAAAATTTGGGCTCGAGAACGTTAGTGACGATCACCTTTTGCACTAACGCTCCGAACCAAAATGATCCACGTTAACTTCAACGTTAGTGGCACTAATGTGACCACTAACGTTGCCTCTTAGTCCTTTGCAGACGTTATTGACATTCACCTTTACCAATAACGTTGCTTCTCAATCTTTCGCAAACATTATTGGCATTCACCTTTACCAATAACGTTGTTCTTTGCTTCTTTTACCCACGTTAGTGTAACAAACGTGGCCCTTAACGTGGGCATGCCCAAGCTTTGAGAGTATTAGTGACACTTACCTTTATCACTAACGCTTCAAACGCCCCTTCTTCCTATGTTAGTGCCTCACGTTCATTGCATTAACGTGACCACTAACGTGGTGCTGATTGCCATCTCCAATGTTAGTGACAAAGGTGAGTGTCACTAACGTTGGCCTATCATGCCTCGCTCCACGTTACCCTTCACGTTAGTGGTCTTAACGTGACCACTAATGTGGACAATATTGACTTAGTCTAACGTTAGTGACAAAGGTGAGTGTCACTAATGTTGGCAATAGCTTTCTCCTCCCACGTTAGAGTCTACATTAATTGGATTAACGTAACTCTTAACGTGGCTAAGTGTGCCCTTTTTGGAACATTAGTGGTATTCACTTTTACCACTAACGTTGGTGCTCCTCTTTTCCTCCACGTTAGCTACATTAACGTGGCAACTAACGTGGGCTATGATGGATTCGAAGGCGTTATTGGCGATCACTTTTTCCATTAACGCTGCAAGCTTATTCCCATTCCACGTTAGTGGTCATGTTAATTAGACTAATGTGGCTACTAAGGTGGCTCTTCCTTGCTTCCTTTGTCCTAAAATCAAGCAAATAAAGTGCATCAAAGCTCTGTTCCAAGTTATGAGATCATGCATTATCCATTTTATCATTCAATTCCTGCATAATTCTCATAAAATCATGTAAAGTTCAGAATGTTTGCTTGAATCAGGATGTAAGTGTATTTTTATCCAAAACTTGCTTATTTACTAAGAAAATGCATGAAACTACCTTAAAATAGTAAAGAAAAGGTCATTGAAACTGGCTAAGATGCCCTGGCATCACAGATGCTGTTGGATTCTGACCTCCCTGCACTCAAAGTGGATTTTCTGGAGCTACAGAAACCCAATTGGTGCACTCTCAATTGCGTTTGAAAGCAGACATCTTGGGCTTTCCAGCAATGTAAATAGTCCATACTTTATCCGAGATTTAATGTCCCAAACTGGTGTCCAAACGCCCACCCAAGACCCTTTTCTGTGCCAAAACTGGCACCAAAAATAGCGTTTGAACTCTAAGAAGAGCCTATGCACGTGAAAGCATCAATGCTCAGTCTAAACACACACCAAGTCGGCCCCGGAATTGGATTTCTGCACTATCTACTCATTTTCTCTAAACCTAGTTTACTAGTTTAGTATAAATAGCACTTTTTACTGATGTATACATATCTTTGGACCACTTTTCGATCCTTTGATCAGGTCTTTGAACCCTATTTCGATTGTATTATTCCATTGGGGAAGCTGGCCATTCGGCCATTCCTAGACCTTGTTCTTATGTATTTTCCAACGGTGGAGTTTCTACACCTCACAGATTAAGGTGAGGAGCTCTGCTGTTCCTCGAGTATTAATGCAAGTACTATTGTTTTTCCTTCATTTCACGCCTACTTCTCCTCCAAGATATACTCTTGTACTTAATTCAGTTAAGTCAGAATGAAGGGGTGACCCATGACAATCACCCAATCTTTATTACTTGCTTAGCCAAGATCCGCATGCCTAACAACCACAAAGCAGTCTACATGATGTTCAACGTAGTCATTGGACGACAGCTGGAGTATACTCTCTTTGGTCTCTGACCCACAGATCTGAATCACCTCTCCTGACAACAGAGCATTTGAATCCATGATGTTAGAACCTTCGTGGTATAAGCTAGAATCAATTTGCAGCATTCTTGAGATCCGGAATGTTTAAACCTTGTCTGGGGTATTTCGAGTAGGATCTGGGATGGGATGACTGTGACGAGCTTCAAATTTGTGACTGTTAGGTGCAGTGACAGTGTGCAAAAGAATAAATGTATTTTATTCTGACATGATCGTGAACCGACAGCTGATTAGCCATGGAAAGGAGTACGCATGATTGGATGAGGACAATTTGAAAGCAGAGGTTCAGAGGCAACAAAGCATCTCTAAACGCTTATCTGAAATTCCCACCAAGGAACTACATAAGTAACTTTATTTTTTTCTGCTTTATTTATCTTATTATTATCAAGCCTCATAACCATTTGAATCCACCTGACTAAGATTTACAAGATAACCATAGCTTGCTTCAAGCTGACAATCTCCGTGGGATCGACCCTTACTCATGTAAGGTATTACTTGGACGACCCGATGCACTTGCTGGTCAGTTATGCGGAGTTGTGAAAAATGTGAATCACGATTTTGCATACCAGTGTGCCACTTGGAATAAATGCCAAGAATATGTATGGGCGTGGTACGCTAGCACCAGGGCATGGCACGCCAGTTATACATTCCAGAGAAGAGTGCTTGAAGCCTTAACAAGGGCGTGGAACGCCAGTAGCAAGGCGTGGCACGCTAGTTATATTTTCCAGAGAGCAAAGTTTGAAGCAACAAAGGGGGCATGGCACGCTAGGCTGGATGTGGCACGCCAACCCTATCATTCACTATGGGCGTGCCACTTAAGCCACTGGTCGTGGCACGCCTATTCACCAACCCAAAAAGAGAAGAAGACTTGGGCGTGCGACTTAGTGTCGAAGGCGTGGCACGCCAGCTTTAAACTAACACTGGGCATGCCATTTGGGGCTCTATGCATCGCACGCCAAGCTTGAAGGAGCAACACCAACATGGGCGTGACACTTGAACACCAAGGCGTGGCACGCCAGTTTAAGTTTCCAGAAGAGGAGCTAAAGGTCCGACACTTGGGCGTGCCACTTAGTGTTGAAGGCGTGGCATGCCCGTTTTAAAGAAACATGATGCACCACTATTTCGTGGTATATCTTGTACTTAATTGAGTGGATTTTATCCATTATTCTCACACTTATTCATAGAAATTGCATGTTTTATATTTTCCTTCTTGATTTTGTGCTATGATTGAAAACATGCTTCTTTGGCCTTTAATTCACTATTTTTAATCCTCTCTTATTACCATTCGATGCCTTGATATATGTGTTAAGTGTTTTCAGAGATCACAGGGGAGGAATGGCTTAGAGGATGGAAAGGAAGCATGCAAAAGTGGAAGGAATACAAGAAATTGAAGGAATTGCAAAGCTGTCAAGCCTGACCTCTTTGCACTCAATCGATCATAACTTGAGCTATAAAGGTCCAAATGAGACAGTTTTTAGTTGTGTTGGAAAGCTAACATTTGGGGCTTCACAACGATATATAATTTGTCATAGTTGACCTGGAGTTTAAGGACGTGAACGCGCAAAGCATGCGGATGCTCGCATTTGCGAAATTCCCATCGGCGCGCACACGTGCATGAGCTGTGACCTGTACGTATCAGAAATCTCCCCCAGTGATTTTTGGGCTGTTTTCGACCTAGTTCTTGGCCTAGAAAATACATATTAGAGGCTGGGAGTGGAGCAGAATGAGGGATTCAATCACACAACTTCTCATTCACATAATTTAGGTTTTAGATGTAGCTTTCTAGCGAGAGAGGCTCTCTCCTCTCTCTTAGGTTTTAGGATTAGGATTTCTTCTTCTTCTCAATTCCATGTTCAATGTTATTTTAATTTAGTTTCTCTTTTATTTGTTTATGAACTCCATGTTAGATTTGATTTCTTTATTTAATGCAATTTGAGGTATTTATATTTATGATTTTAATTTAGCTTTTTACATTCTTAGCTTGTGTTGAGTAATTGGAGACACTTGAGTTATCAAACTCCTTGTTGATTAAAAATTGGAATTCTTTGCTGATTGATTTGAATTCCCCTAACTCTAGTCTTTTCTTAGGAATTGACTAGGACCTGAGGATTCAAATTGATTTATCTATTTAACATACCTTCATAGTTAGAGCTTGATCAAGTGGTAGCAAAAGCCAATTCTCATCACAATTGATAAGGATAACTAGGATAGGACGCCCAATTCTTATACCTTGCAAGGGTTTTCATGATAATTAGTTTACTTCCTTGTCATTTACAGTCCTTGTTCAAACGTTTCAAAAATCCAAAAAGATACTTTTCCATAATCAATTATAAGCACACCTCCCTGCAATTCCTTGAGAGACGACCCGAGGTTTAAATACTTCGGTTATTAATTTTTATTGGGTTTGCTTTAGTAACAAACAAGTCTTTGTACGAAAGGATTCTTTGCTGGTTTAAAATCTATACTTTCAACGAGACTTTATTTGTAAAATTCTTTACTAGCGAAAATATGTTCGTCAAAATGGCGCCGTTGCCGGGGAATTGCAAATGTGTGCCTTATTATTGGTTATTTTAAATATTTGCTTTTTATTATTTTTTGTTTTTATTTTCTCTCACTACTATGAACTCTCACAACTTTGGCTATGAGTCTGGTTACAGTTATGTTGCAGGGAGAGGAGATTACAATGAGAACATGCATCAAGGATGGGACAACCAAAGATGGGAGGAGCCACAAGGATTTGACCAACCCTCTTGGCAACAACCTCCACCAATATACTATGACCAAGAGCCCTTCCAAGAGGCATACCAAGATGACGGCTATGGTGAGCACTCTTTTGATTATCAACAATCACCACTATATGCCTATGAACCCTCTCCTCAGCATAGCTTTGAACCACCACACTCACAAGCCCCTTTCTACCATTCACCTCCATATGACCCTGACCCTTATCCACCTTATGAACCATACTTAGAACCACCCCTATTCCAGCATAATTACTCCCAAGAACTACCACCTCAATATACACCATCTCATTATCCTTATCAAGATGAACCAACTTCCTACCATGAACCCTTTCTCCCAACTAATGAACCCTCTTATCCACCCCAACCTCCATTGGATACCAACACTCATAGAGTTATGCACCAAGGGCAAACATCTATGGAGAAAGCACTTACCAATCCAAACTCTGCTATACAAGCTCTCATTGCCCAAATTGGACCATCGAATACCCTCAACAATCAACTGTAATGCTCTAGTGCACTTCCTTTTCAACCACATAATGATCTTTCCATCTCGTCACCACCCTCTATAGAAGAGCACCCACATCCATCAATCCAAGAACAACATGATCCCAATAATGCTATTGACATAGAACAAGAGGAGGCCTAAAATGTGGAGGTAGGAGAGACCCTTGAAGATGAAGGAGTAGTTGAAGGGAGTTGTCATGAAAAGGAAATCATCAAGGAGGAGTACAGTTTTATGCTAAAACAACTGGACAAAGCTACAATAGTTAAAGAGGAAGTGATTGACAATTTAGGAGATGCAGAACCTCCATGGGAAAGTTAAGTCATAGAGCCTCCTTCCATGATGCTTGAAATTGATGTTGATGAGGGTGTACAACCTCCAAGGCACATCATGGCTGAAGACCTTGAGGAGGTCGATCAAGGGATGGATTCAATCATTGATGAATCCTTATCTACAATTGAATCCTCTCCCATTGGACTTGACATGGAGATTAAAGAAGAAGAAGCACAACTTCCCATGCCCTTGGTGAGCAATGAAGAAGAGATTGAATTGGAAGAAAGCTACCAAGTGGAAGAGGTTGATATTGAAGAAGCTTGCAAAGAGGTGGCAGTTGTCAAGGAAGAGTACAAGGGACTTGAGCTTGTAAGATCATTAGAAACACCTCTCCCAAGGCCATTACCATCCAACACAACATTCAAGTGGGTAAAATTCTTATCATTGACCTTTACTTTCCCACTGGAATATGGGCTACTGGAGATGGATGGTCAACTTAGAGCTCTCTGTGGCTTTAAGAGTAAGAGTGAGATGGTCGGTGGTAAGAGTTGTCCTGCAAAGTTCAATATGGTTAAAAGTTCAAAGTCTAAATGCAAGGGTTGGTGTAGAGCTTGTTTGAATGTGTCTAGGAAATTGTTTGGACACTTTAGTGAGAATTCAGATTACTTGCCACCCAATTGGAACAATGGTGATCAACACAAAGACGGGTGCAAAAGCAAGGTTTGGGACTCCGGAATTCATTCTAGTAATCAACAGTATCGGGGCTTTGTCACTTGCTTCAATTCACTTGAAGGCATTATGCGCCTAGTTTGGGATCCCGGAGGTTACTGGAAATACAAACATTGGTGGAAATTCCAGGACGAGTTCAAGCATAAGCCACCATGACAAGACACTCACCAAATGTCCAACTTAAGGACTTTAACTAAAAGAGGTAGGTGGGAGACAACCCACCATGGTATAATCGTTCCTTTTCTTCCTAGTTTGTTTTATTTTTATTTTTATTTTTATTAATGCTCATTCATTCATTCTGCATCTTCACATGCATTCTCCATTTAAAAAAATATGAGCTGAGCGACGCGCCAGCACCTAGTGCTCGTCCACGTCCCTTGTGAATGTGAATTGGATGAGTTTGAATAGAGAGTCACGCAGGAGTTGGGCTGGAAACATGCCTTAGGCACCATCCAACCCACGCGCACGCATACTCTACGCGTGTGCGTCGTTTCCTCTCTTGGCAAGCGACGCATTTGCCCGAAGAGCACGTCCGCGTCGATGTCAAAATCGACGTAAAACCTCATTCGACCAGAGAGTTGAGCTAGTCTGGGGCGGGTAATGTGCTAGAAGCACAAACTGACATGCGCGTACGCGCACCTGGCGCCTATGCACCCCTACCCTTCTGCGCAATGCGCGCAGACGCACGCAGTTCGCATCCGCGTCTGTTGCGCCGCATTACTAACTCTTTGCGCCACCCAGTTTTCATTCTTTCTTCAATCCCAATTCTAATTCTATCTTTCCCAATCATAATTTCTTTCTTCCTCCTTCCTTCTTCTTTCTTCTTCTTCTCTATCTATTTTCTCCATCTTCTTACTTATTTCTCCCTACCTCTTTCTTCTTCCTTTCTCACTTTTTTCTCCTCCCCTCTCATCCTTATTCCCCTTCTATTCGTCTATTTGTTATATCTGCATATTCGCATTTGTGGCATTTTAACTTCATTGTTTCTTCTCCCTTTCTTTTCTATATTTTTTGTTTTCATATTGGTGTTAACATTTTCTTACTCAACTGTTGCATATTTCTTGTATTATATTGGGTGCTTCTTGACTTGTTTGCTATTTAGTTGACATGCCATTTGCTTTTATTGTTTTCTCACTTACACGTTGTAGCTACCATGTAATTGAGAACCTTATTTGGCATTAGCCCCTGCCTATGTTCTATTTGCTTTGATATCATTGTTATAGGCTTAATTATCTCTCTTTTTCTCTCCTTTTAGGCTGGCCACCAAAGAGGGGTACAGAATGAGTTTATATGGGGCAACAGACAAGTCCATCTGCATATTCTTTGAAGAAAAAGTATCAGTTGGAACCACCCGTCCACTTGCACATCTCTGCATGCACCGAGGACGGTGAAATTTTTAAGTGTGGGGAGGTCGATACCGATCTCCGTGGGTTAGTCACTTTCTTCTCAACACCAATTTTTGTTTTTCATTGTTGCATTTGCATATCTGATTGCATGTTTGTTTGATTTTGTGTATATATTACCATTATTTGGTTGAAGTGATGAATTCTTTTTCAAGAAACTTTTTAGAGCATTTCACTAATTTGAATTAAAATTTTTGTTAAACTTGTCTGAAGAAATATTATATTGGAACATGGTTTAGAGCTCGAACACACAAAACCAGTGAGATTTTGAGCCTATTTGATTGGTTGCATTTTATCAACCAATATATTTTATTTTGTGTGTGTGTTGTTCTCTCCAAAATTGTAATCTTTGTCTTGCTTAATTCTTTATTTCCATTGTTTAATGTATGCATGCACTTATATGATTGAGGCCTCATTTCACTAAGCTTACATACCCATATGGCCTTACCCTTTCATTATCCTTTGCAAACCAATTTTGAGCCTATTTTACCCCTTTGTTCTTTACTTTAGCTCATTACTAACTCTAAGCAAAAAACAATAATGTCTCTAATTTGAATCTTTAGTTAGCTTAGACTTGTGAGAGTGTTCATGATTTAAGTGTGGGGAAATTGGGTTTGCCAATATTTGGTTTGAGAATTGGGCATTGTATATTTTTTGTGAAATTGTGGAAAAGATGGTTAAGCACATATTCTTGCATTCAATACAGTGATCATATGCATTGAGAAAAACAAAAGAGAAAAAGAAAAAAACATACAAAAAAAGGAAAAAAAAAAGAAGAAAAAGAAAAAGTGCAAATAATAACAAGGGGACAAAATGCCCCAAAGTAAGTAATAATATCAATGCATATGTACTATACTACATTTGGGATGCATGAATATGTAGTAAACATAGTTAATGTGTAGTTAGATTTTGTATTTTAATTACATTGATTGTCCTAAGTTAGGTGAGAAGTTTAGGTTAATTAAGGATTTAGATTTCAGTCCACTTGACTAAATACAATCTTACCTTGACCTTGACCCTATTACAACCCTTAAAAGACCTCTTGATATGTATATATGTGCATTAATTCTTTATTGATTGGTAGAAAAAAAGCAAGTCTTAGAAAGCAAGATTAGTAGAGAATTGAGAGAATCAAAACTCAAACACTTGAGTAATTAGAGTATATACACCTCTAGTGAGGGTTTGATGTTCGATTCTTTGTTCCCGGCTTTCACGAGCTATTTTCTTTTGCAAGTTTACTTGTACCTTATTTTCTGATTTGAATTTGTGAGATCCAGTTAATATTTCTTCTTGAAGGATTTGTTCACTTTTCACCAAGTAGGTAAAAGTATTTTGCATGTAGTTGCATTCATATAGATAGGTTGCATTTCATACTTTCTACCATTCCTCTCCACTCTTTTAGTTTCTCTTGAGCTTAGCATGAGGACATGCTAATGTTTAAGTGTGGGGAGATTTGATGCACAACTATTTCGTGGTACATCTTGTACTTAATTGAGTGGATTTTATTCATTATTCTCACACTTATTCATAGAAATTGCATGTTTAACATTTTCCTTCCTAATTTTGTGCTATGATTGAAAACATGCTTATTTCACCTTTAATTCACTATTTTTAATCCTCTCTTATTACCATTCGATGCCTTGATATGTGTGTTAAGTGTTTTTAGAGATCACAGGGCAGGAATGGCTTAGAGGATGGAAAGGAAGCCTACAGAAGTTGAAGGAATACAAGAAATTGAAGGAACTCCAAAGCTGTCAAGCCTGACCTCTACGCACTCAATCAATCATAACTTGAGCTACAGAGGTCCAAATGAGACAGTTTTAGTTGCGTTGAAAAGCTAACATTCGGGGCTTCGCAACGATATATAATTTGCCATAGTTGATCTGGATTTCAGGGACGCACACGCGCAAAACATTCAGGTGCGCGCATTTGCAAAATTTCCACCGGCGCGCACGCGCACTTGGCACATACGCGCGCATGAGTTGTTACCTGTACGTATAAAAAATCGCCCTCAGCAATTTCTGAGATGTTTTTGACCCAATTCTCGGCCCAGAAAATACAGATTAGAGGCTGGGAGGGGAGCAGAATGAGGGATTCAATCACACAACTTCTCATTCACACAATTTAGGTTTTAGATGTAGTTTTCTAGAGAGAGAGACTCTCTCCTCTCTCTTAGGTTTTAGGATTAGGATTTCTTCTTCTTCTCAATTCCAGGTTCAATGTTCTTTTAATTTAGTTTCTCTTTTATTTGTTTATGAACTCCATGTTAGATTTGATTTCTTTATTTAATGCAATTTGAGGTATTTCATATTTATGATTTTAATTTAGCTTTTTACATTCTTAGCTTGTGTTGAGTAATTGGAGACACTTGAGTTATCAAACTCCTTGTTGATTGAAAATTGGAATTCTTTGCTGATTGATTTGAATTCCCCTAACTCTAGTCTTTTCTTAGGAATTGACTAGGACCTAAGGAATCAAATTGATTTATCCACTTAACATACCTTCATAGTTAGAGGTTGACCAAGTGGGAGGAAAAGCCAATTCTCATCACAATTGATAATGATAACTAGGATAGAACGTCCAGTTCTTATACTTTGCAAGGGTTTCAAGATAATTAGTTTACTTCCTTGTCATTTACATTCCTTGTTCAAACCTTTCAAAAACCCAAAAAGATGCTTTTCCATAATCAATTATAAGCACACCTCCCTGTAATTCCTTGAGAGACGACCCGAGGTTTAAATACTTCAGTTATTAATTTTTATTGGATTTGCTTTAGTGACAAACAAGTTTTTGTATGAAAGGATTCTTTGCTGGTTTAGAAGCTATACTTTCAACGAGACTTTATTTGTAAAATTCTTTACTAGTAAAAATCCGTTCGTCACAACACTTGGGCGTGCCACTTGGGTTCCAGGCATGGCACGCCAATGCTAAAGAGGGTTCAACACCAGCCTTGGGTGTGCCACTTGGTATCAAAATCATGGCACGCCAACCCCATCACCCCAAAGAAAAGTAGACTAGGCATGCCACTTGATGTTTAAGGCGTGGCAAGCCAGGGCTAGAAGACCACGGGCATGCCACTTGAATGCTGGGCGTGCCACGCGAGCTACTGAATACAAGAACCTTATATGGGCATGGCATGCCTCCTACTGGGCGTGGCACGCCAGTTATGTTTTCTAGAGAGGAAGATGAAGAACCATATATGGGCGTGGCACGCCAGTTATGTTTTCCAGAAAGGAAGATGAAGAACCATACATCGGCATGGCACACCACCTACTGGGCATGGCACACCAGTTATGTTTTCCAGAGAAGAAGACGAAGCGCACACAATGGGCGTTGCATGACAAACCTTGGGCCTGCTATGCCAGTTCAACAACCCAGAGAAGAAAAGTGAGACGAAAGAGCTGGGCGTGCCACTTGGGTTCGACGGCGTGGCATGCCAAGTTAAAAGAAGGCCTTGGGTGTACCACTTGGGATTGAAGGCGTGGCACGCCAGGGAGGTTGATGCATGAAGCGTGCCACTTGAGGAGCTGGGCGTGGCGCGCCAAGCGAAACTGGGTGGCTAGGCGTGGCACACCACTCAAATGCCAGCCACACGCGAAGCTAAAGGGCCACGTTTTATGAGATTTTCCTTTCCCTTCAGCTGTAATTTTCTTTTCTCTTTTGTATTTTCTTAATTCTTGTGATAGGAGTAGTATAAATACCTCCTAGAAGTACTGAAAAGGGGGTTGGCATTGGAAAGTTTAGTTTTAGTTTTCACTTTACGCTTCTTCTCTTCCATCTCTTTTACTTCTCTCTTAGTTATGAGTAGCTAAACTCCCTCTCATTAGGAGAGGAAACTTTATTGTACTTGATGGATTAATGATAGTTAATTTCTTCTTCTCTTCATTTTCTCTTTGATTTGCTAGAGGCAATTTCGTTTTTCATGCTAGTGTTCAATCATATTGGGAAAGAGGTTGAATGCAAAATGGGTTTTATGGGAACCTTGGAAAAGGAAACATGAAACTATGCTTGAAATCTCTTCTCACACTTGAGTAGAATCTAGGTTTTGGGATTGGATATGGTGACATATAATGCACCCATTATTTGGATCTATAGTAATGTGTGGTATAATCTGGGGTCAAGCATATCTCTCTTCATGAGCAATTAGACCAAGAAATTGGTTGATAATCAAGATTTGAGAGATTGAGTTACCAAGGGATTGGGACTCCATCAATCAGGATTACGAAGAGGTCAATGAGTTGCATGATTGAAGATGAGATGAGTTGAATTTAATCTAAAGAGAGCAACATATCTTAATCCTAATGAATTCCCCTATTCTTATCTTCCACATACTTCATAGCTTTCTTTTACATTCTGCTACTTCCCCACACCCATTTACAAGTCAGCCATTTATGTTTCTGTTCTTTACATTCTTGCCATTTACATTTCTGCACTTTATTACTTACTTTTACTTTTGAGCCATTTACAATTCTGCAATTTAATTTACAGCACTCACTATCCTCTACTTTGATTAGCTTAACTAATTAACTCATTAATCAAAACTGCTCAATCAATCATTCTCTGTGGATATGATCCCACTCCTAGTGGGTTATTACTTTATGACAAGTTGGTGCGCTTGCCAAAGAACGGATTCATTTATTATGGGGAGTGAATTCCAATCATCAAAGAGTAAGGGGTCTCTGAAGTCACAGAGGGTATGGTAATTTGGCTTTGTGCCCTGGGGCCTTGGGTAAGTAATATAGGATGAGTGTCCAGAGTGATTGAAAAGGGGTTGTCAGGGTGCCTAGGGTGGATGTCTTTTAAATTTCTTTTGATGTCTATTGCCTTCCTCTTTTGGTGTTCAATGTCTACTCTGCTCCTTCCTGGGTGTTCTACTTCCATTCTGCTCCCTCCTAGGAATTTTACTTCCTCCTTGCCTGATGCCAAGGCATTTTAGGTTAGTTTTACTAGTCTTTTTCTTTTGTTTTTAGTAGGTTTTATGTACTTTCTTGAGCTATAAGTAAGCAATTGGGTTAAAAATTCATGTATGCCTAGATTTATTCAACCATGGTTATTTTGATGCAATTTCATAAGAATTATGCTATAATAATTTGTGTGCTAAGAATGATGCAATCTCTTATGATATTAGCAAGACTTTGATGCATGTATTGGTTGATGATAAGTGAAGGATAGAATGGAAGGATGTTGAAAAATGGCCATGGAAATGATGAAGAGGAAGCAATGTTGGTGGCCAAGTTGGACCACCAACGTTGCCTCAAACATTGAGAGGGAAGGTAAAGCAAAATCTACTGCATAATTCAGATACTCACGTTGGAGGGAGCGTTGGTGAGCCAAAGTTACCTCCAATACTTAATATAAAGTACTTTATGGAAAAATTGGAAAATTGTGGTGATGCGTACCCGTGCTATACGCGCACGCGTGGATAGGCCAACGTTGGAGGGAACGTTGCTAGTCCAACGTTGAGGCCAACGTGCGCGATTTGAGCTCTAAAATCTTGATTTTGAAAAAGCGCATCGACATGCATGCGTATGCCACGCGTAGGCGTGAGCGTGAAAATTGGCAATCCACGCGCACACGTAGGTGACGTGTAGGCGTGGATGAATCAACGTTGGAGGGAGCGTTGTTGGTCCAACGCTGAGGCCAACGTGTGCGAAAATGTTTCAAAATTAAATTTGGGACTTTTGCATCCATGCGCACACGTAGAAGACGCGCACGCGTGGATGAGCATTTTGGTCCCAAACACGCACACGCATAGGCAGCGTAGACGCGTGAAGTGGTAAGTTACACCATCCATGCGCACGTGCATGTCACGCGTATGCGTGGACAAGAAAACGTTAGCACTCCAACGTTGAGACAAACGTTGCTCAAAACATCCAAAATCAATTTTCTCTTAAGGACGTTTGACTCAACATTTGCCCTCAAACATGAACTCAAACATGGGCATCAGAACTCTGCATTTCAAAGCACCTCTCTTCTCAACAGTATTGATGCCAATTGGATCAACTTCATGATGCACAAAAACTTGCCTCTCAACAAATTTTCCTTCGGCAAGTATACTGAATTGTCGTCAAGTAAAAACTCGCAATAGAGTGAGGTCGAATCCAACAGAGATTGATTGGTCAAGCAACTTTAGTTGGAAGAATGTGCTAGTTGAGCTAAACAGAAATTGAGTTGAGAATTGCAGAAAATTAAATGGCAGGAAAGTAAAGTGCAGAAAGTAAATTGCAGTATCTTAAATGGGGATTTGGGGAAATGAGTATGAAGATAAATGGCATAAAGTAAGGAGAATGTGTAAGATCAGAAATGGGGGATTCATTGGGATTAGGTGATGTTGCATTCTCCGGATCAAGTTCATTATCATCTCTTCCTCAATCAATGCATTCATTGATCTCCTTGGCAATCTTAGGTGATTGGATCCCATTTTCTTGGCAACCCAATCTCTCTAAGCTTGAACAATTGCCCAATTTCTTGATTTAGCTGCTCATGGGAAGAGATGAAGTATGGTCACTGATTATACCACATGTATTTCCAATTCAAAGTGTTGGGAGGATTACATGTCACTGATGACAAGTCATCATATACCCATTTTTCAAGCTAATTTCACTTGTTTTGTTAGTCTTTATGCACTTTCTTGCTTCTTAAGTAAGTGATTTGGAGTGAAAATGCACAACTTCTTTAAATCAAGCAACCACCATGAAATTAATGTTAATCCATGAGGTTTAAGCTAATTTTAATTGAATTTTAATTGATTTATAAGCCTCTTGAATTTAGTGATACTTTGAGTGGTTGTTTTGGTTTATTGTAGGTGAAGAAAAGAAAAAAAAAGGAAAAGCGTAGCCTAAGGAAGTGTGGCCCAAGGAAAAGAAAGTGTGGTCAAAGAGAGAAGAAGTGTGGCGCACAACATGAGGAGAGGCAAGCATTGCCCTCCACAAGGGCACACTGCCCTCCAGGAGGGCAACATAATGAAACAAGCTTCCAAAGAAATTCTGCCTACCAATGCATGCCACAAGAATCGAACACGGACCAAGGAAGAAGCAAGGAACTAAGGTTGAGTGCCGTGCCAAGAAACCAAGGAAATTAATGGAAGGTGTGTCCCAGCCGTGTTTCGAACACGGGACAGCAAAGTGGCAACAATGCCCTGCCCTCCGCGAGGGCAGGGCAGCATTTGGATTGGTGCACAAATCTGGCGCACCACACACAAATCTGGCGCACCAATTCCCTCCTGGC
>NC_029775.3:19012069-19012152 GCF_000817695.3 Arachis duranensis
CACTACAAGGGCAGAGCACAAATTTGTGCCTTGGAATCAAGAGGAATAAAATGTTGCCCTGCCCTCCACAAGGGCAGTATCGA
>NC_029775.3:19012270-19013937 GCF_000817695.3 Arachis duranensis
GCAAAGAACTAAGGTTGAGTGCCGTGCCAAGAAACCAAGGAAATTAATGGAAGGTGTGTCCCAGCCGTGTTTCGAACACGGGACAGCAAAGTGGCAACACTGCCCTGCCCTCCGCGAGGGCAGGGTAGCATTTGGATTGGTGCACAAATCTGGCGCACCACACACAAATCTGGCGCACCAATTCTCTCCTGGCAGCACCAGCCGCGCACCACACACAATCCTGGCAGCACCAAATTTTTCTGCCCTGCCCTCCGCGAGGGCAGGGCAGCATTCTGCGCACCAAAGCTCGATCCTGGCAGCACCAAGCACGCACCGTGGCACATTTCTGGCGCACCAATTTTTCCTGCCCTGCCCTCGGCGCGGGCAGGGCAGCGTTTTGCGCACCAAAGCCGCACCAACATGCACCAAAGCCGCACCAACATGCACCAAATCCTGCCCTGCCCTCCACAAGGGCAGGGCAGCCTCCTGGGAGCTACCTGCCCTGCCCTCCGCAAGGGCAGGGCAGCCTCCTGGGAGCAACTTCTCATGGGCCGCAAATTCAAATTAAAACCCCATTTTAATTCATTTCTTCACCAAATCAAAGGCCCATCCAAATCCCAAAATCCAAGAATAGAAAGTGTATAAATAGGAGCTAGTTTGATGTAATTAGGACCTTTTACCACTTACCTTAGCTTGACTTTTGAATTTTACACTTTCCTTGAGTTTTGAATTTCTTGCAATTGTTCTTAAGAGACTTGACCGAGAGTTCTGGGGATTACGGGAGAATTGATTGATCTCCTTCCTCGTGTTTGCTCGGGCAATTCCACTCTTATTTTTCTGAGTTTTGGGTGTGTGAAATTGAGGAAACTTGTTTTGATTCTTGGGTGTTAAGAATTGAGGAAATTCTGTCTCAATCTCCACTCAAGAACTCTTTAGTTTTCTTTCTGCATAATTGAATCAATTTACATTCTCTTTACTGTTTCCTCTTTAATTTCTTGTCAATTGCTTTGTGAACTTGGATCTGGGAAGGCAAATAGAGATCTAGGCTCTGCTACCTAGTCTCTTGAGACCTGAGACCCCAATTTACTTTTGGTTCTTCTGTGAACCCTGCTGCAGTTTAATTTCATTTTCTGTTGCATTTCAGTTTATACCAATTCATCTTCTACTTTTATTGATTGTTGCATTTTACTTTCTCTTTGTTTAGATTCTGCAATCCCAGTCCTCAATTCCCTTTTATATTCAAGCAATTTACATTCCTTGCCATTTAAGTTACTACAATTTACATTTCTTGCACTTTAAGTTTCAGTCATTTAATTTCTTGTTCTTTAAGATTCAGTCTATTTTACTTTCCTGTTCTTTAATTTACTGCAATTTCCCTTCTTCTTTTACATTTCAAGCAATTTAGCTTCTGTTAAATACAACCCACTCAACCAAAACTTGATTCGCTTGACTAAATCAACCACTAAACTAAAATTGCTCAATCCTTCAATCCCTGTGGGATCGACCTCACTCATGTGAGTTATTATTACTTGATGCGACCCGGTACACTTGCCGGTGAGTTTTGTGTTGGATCGTTTTCCACACATCAAGTTTTTGGCGCCGTTGCCGGGGATTGAAATAGATTGACAATGATTAAGTGAAGTGCAGGTCTAGATTAAGCACTTTTTCTTTTCTGTTATTCTAATTCC
>NC_029775.3:19014405-19015231 GCF_000817695.3 Arachis duranensis
AAACAGACAAATGCACCATCAACCACAGCAAAACATGGAGCTGTCTGCTGCAGTGAGTGTCAAATTTCCACCATGGAGACCTCATTCTTATCTGAGAATGAGGGAGCCTCAACATCAAGAACAAGAAAGTTTCCACCAGGGCAACTCCATGACCACAAACACTCAACATCACCCACCCACTAATACCACTCAAAGCCAACACTCACAACACAGACACTCCCAGACTCATCTCAACTGGAGAAGAAACGAGTACCAAAATCACAAACCAAGGGACTTCAATTATAACAACCCCAACTTCACAAACCAACAAAAACACCATTACATCAATAACAACCATCACATGCCACCATTACACCCACCCTTCCAACCTTTAACATCTCATAACCAACCAATCTCACAAGACTCTCGAATAATCACAAACTTGGAGATCCTAATAGAGAGAATGATGAAACACCAAGAAGAAACAACAAGGAACCAAGAGATGTTAATCAAAGGAATTGAAGAGCAGATAGCTCAACTGGCGAAGTATTTTGCAGAAATGGGTGAGAAGAAGGCAAATACTTTCACCAGAGCCATTGAAGACAAACTGGCTAACAACGAAGTTGCTACAAAGAAGGAAGGATGGAAAAGGATCATGGAGGACAATGAGAAAATACTGGACAAAGGATGTACCAGCCAAGAAGAACACAACAAGGAATTCTTTCAAGGAGAAACAGAGGATAGAACTAAAGAAAAACAGAAAGCCCCCACTGGAAAATTTTCACCAGGGGATCGAGTGATGATCAATAGTCAAACCATGAAGGTGTCCCCACAGTTGTCTGAGCAC
>NC_029775.3:19015383-19016538 GCF_000817695.3 Arachis duranensis
AACAGAAGATGTCAAGCTAGTGACAATAAAAGAGCGCTTGTTGGGAGGCAACCCAACCTGAGGTAGTTCTCTTTCATAGCTCTTTCAATAAAAATGTTGAATAATTGGTATGCATTGCAAGGAGCTAAGTTTGGTGTTGCACACCAAAACAATTTGAGGGAGAATGAAAACTTCTAAGTTTGGTGTTCCACCAAAAATATCATTTAAAAACACATTCTCACCTCTTGCATGATTCTAGCTCCAAGAAATCACACATTATTCAACTGTTGAATTGTTTTCTAGCTTTAATTTCATTAACCTTTAGCAAGGATACATGGTTTCAAATATGGTTGACTTGTTGCATCTGAGGCAGTGGCAAACAATTAAGTTTGGTGTCCCTACACCAAAAATTAATCCTGAAACCACACTCAGTTTATGCATACTAACCATATAATTAAGGGCTTGAGAAGCAAGCAACTTTGAGGATTATGCAGGACATGAGTCAACAATTGAAGACATTATGCATCTTAACTCAAAGAAAACACAACAGAAGGAAAAATCAAAGGGCTGCAACTTCAAAGGTTGTATCTAAACTTAATCCTTGCTGTTGTGAAATGTTTTGAATCTGGAAACCATTGTATGTCTTGCTAAAGTGTTTATCTAGTTGCAAGTGAAATTGTTTGTTAAAAATGCTAAGTCTGCATAATGCTTGTTATCCATCACTTAGATTTAAAAATTGTTTTGTTTCCCATATGCTTAAATAAAAGAGATTGGTTTGAATTGAAAAGTGAAATATCAAATGTTGCATAAGTATGAATGGAAGTTTGTGGTGGTATATGTGTTTGATTAAATGCATAACTCATGAAATAATTGTTGCATAATATCATTCTCATTCAAGTGTAAGTTAGCTTGCTGTATAAAGACTCTTAGTAATAATGAAAAAGCCCTTGGTAACAAAAACAGAAAGAAAAAGGGAAAGAAAAAGCCAAAATGGCAAGAAAAAAACAAAGAATAAAGGTTGGACACCAATAGCTTGAACCTTAGGACAAATGCCTGTGGTGTTCTTGTACTAAGATATGCTTGGATGAGTAAATTCTAAGGGGTATTTTAAAACCCGGTCACTTAGATCAACTGATTTGGGATGGCCAATTGAAAATCCACAATAAAGAGCAACTT
>NC_029775.3:19017836-19028447 GCF_000817695.3 Arachis duranensis
GCTTTGCTTTTGAATTTTGCACTTTCTTTGAGCTTTGAATTTTATTTTGCCCTTTGGAACTTCTCTTGGTGTCTTCACTGAGATTTTAGAGAATTAGGGAGGAGAATTGATCTCTCTTCTTCCTCGTTCTTGCTTGGGTCTTTTTAATTTCCTTGTTTTGATTCTTGGGTGTTAAGAATTGAGGAAATTCTGTCTCAATCTCCGCTCAAGAACTCTTTAGTTTTCTTTCTGCATAATTGAATCAATTTACATTCTCTTTACTGTTTCCTCTTTAATTTCTTGTCAATTGCTTTGTGAACTTGGATCTGGGAAGGCAAATAGAGATCTAGGCTCTGCTACCTAGTCTCTTGAGACCTGAGACCCCAATTTACTTTTGGTTCTTCTGTGAACCCTGCTGCACTTTAATTTCATTTTCTGTTGCATTTCAATTTATACCAATTCATCTTCTACTTTTATTGATTGTTGCATTTTACTTTCTCTTTGTTTAGATTCTGCAATCCCAGTCCTCAATTCCCTTTTATATTCAAGCAATTTACATTCCTTGCCATTTAAGTTACTGTAATTTATATTTCTTGCACTTTAAGTTTCAGTCATTTAATTTCTTATTCTTTAAGATTCAGTCTATTTTACTTTCCTGTTCTTTAATTTACTGCAATTTCCCTTCTCCCTTTACATTTCAAGCAATTTAGCTTCTGTTAAATACAACCCACTCAACCAAAACTTAATTCGCTTGACTAAATCAACCACTAAACTAAAATTGCTCAATCTTTCAATCCCTGTGGGATCGACCTCACTCATGTGAGTTATTATTACTTGATGCGACCCGGTACACTTGCCGGTGAGTTTTGTGTTGGATCGTTTTCCACACATCAGTCACTATATCCATCCAAATCCCAATTTTGTCCAACATGAGAAAGCATTTCTAGCATGATCTCCTCATCCCTTTTCCAAGGCTCAGAGGAGATCCAATTATGGAGAGTTTCTTTTCCAAGACAACAAACCAATTGAATTAAGATCGAAAGCTTTCTAGTAAATCAAGAGAAAAGAAAGAGGAAGAAGAATGAAAACTACAATTGATCCATCAAATTACAACAGAGCTCCCTACCCCAATGAAAGGGGTTTAGTTGTTCATAGCTCTGAAAATGGAAAATGGTAGAGAAGAGTACATTCTTCACAAACTAGAAAGTGCAGAAAAGTAAATATACAGAGTGTAGTTCTCAAAATTGCCAAGCTCCTTTCTAGTTCAAAACTACTCCTATATATACTACTCTTCATGATCTTCTAGTTAGTTCTTCAAGTCTTGGATATGAGCCTTTGATCTTGAGTTGAAACATTTACAATCTTCAGTGGGCTCAACCTTCCTAGCATAAAAGTGTGAGTTAGGCATGGACGTTAGTTAAGACGTTAGTGGTGTTAACATTAAGTGAAAATGTGGGTTCGAGAACGTTAGTGACGATCACCTTTTTCACTAGCGTTCCAAACCAAAAAGATCCACATTAACTTCAATGTTAGTGGCACTAACATGACCACTAACGTTGCCTCTTGGTCCTTCATAAATATTATTGGCATTCACCTTTTCCAATAATGTTGCTTTTTGCCTCTTTTCCCCACTTTAGAGTTCACGTTAGTATAACTAACGTGACTCTTAACGTGGGCATGCCTAAGCTTCGAGAGCGTTAGTGACACTTACCTTTGTTACTAACGCTCCAAATGCCCCTCCTTCCCACGTTAGAGTTCATGTTAATTGGATTAACGTGGCCACTAACGTAGTGGTGATTGTCATCTCCAACGTTAGTGACAAAAGTGAGTGTCACTAACATTGGCTCATCATGCTTAGCTCCACGTTACTCTTCACGTTAGTGGTCTTAACGTGACCACTAATGTGGGACTCTTGGCTTAGTCCAACGTTAGTGACAAAGGTGAGTGTCACTAACGTTGGAAATTGCTTCCTCCTCCCACGTTAGAGTTCACCTTAATTGGATTAACGTGACTCTTAACATGGCTAGATGTGCCTTTTTGGAACGTTAGTGGCATTCACTTTTACCACTAACGTTGGAGCTCCTCTTTTCCTCCACGTTAGCTACCACATTAATGTACTTAACATGGGCTATGATGGCTTCGAAGGCGTTATTGGCGATCACTTTTTCCATTAACGCTACAAGCTTGTCCCCATTCTACGTTAGTGGTCACGTTAATTAGATTAACGTGGCTGCTACGTGGCTCCTTCTTGCTTCCTTTGTCCTGAAATCAAGCAATTAAAGTGCATCAAAGCTCTGTTCCAAGTCATGAGATTATGCATCATCAATTATATCATTCAATTCATGCATAATTCTCATAAAATCATGTAAAGTTCACAATGTTTTCTTGAATCAAGGTGTAAGTGTATTTTTGTCCAAAACTTGCTTATTTACTAAGAAAATGCATGAAACTACCATAAAATAGTAAAGAAAAGGTCAGTGAAACTGGCCAAGATGCCCTGGCATCACAACACCAAACTTAAAGCTTGCTTGTCCCTAAGCAAGTACCGAAACGTAGGAAAAATGAATGAAAGAACAAGATAAACAATCCATTGTTATAGAAGTCAAATTCCTAGTTTATGGGGTTTCATGCATAGTAACTTAGGTTCATTCATTCACTGGTTTTCAGGCCTTTATCATGCCCTTGAATACTCAGTTGATTGCATCCTTTGAGACTTCTTATTTATTGATCCTCCTTTCTTTTCAAGGGTTTATTGCATTCTTTTTAGGCTAAGTGCTTTGTGAGAGGGCGACTCTTTAAGATGAGCTTTCAGCCAACACTCCCAAACCAGTTGGTTCAGGGTGCTAGGTGTTGAGACACCCCTAAGGACTTACTCCCTCGAGTCTCTTTCCCCCATACATGCACACCACAGGCACATGGTTTGCTATTCTTCTTCCTTGAGACCTTGGTGTCCAGCACTTCTTTGGGTTACTAAGTGCTCTGTAGCAAAGGTTGCTCTTGATAGTGGACTTTCAGCTGATAATCCTGGGTTAGTTAACCCAAGTTTCCAAGTGATAAGGCACCCTTGAGAGCTTATTCATCCAAGCATATCATTTGCACAGGAACACCACAGACACATGCCTCAATATTCAAACCCTTGGTGCCTAGCCTTATTTCTTATTGTTTTTATTTCCTTTCCAAACTCTTGTTGTTCTTTCTCTTTTATTATTCGGATCTTGTTATTTGGTTAGTCTCAATAGGATATGTTCCAAGCATGTGATTAACAGTATATATTTGCCTATATACCTTGTTGGTGAACCCAACTTAGCTAATTAATTACCATGCCACAAACTTAAGAACTAACTTCACAAGATAAACCCACTCTTGTTTTTCATAACATTTTCTTTTTAATTGACTTAAAAGGACAAGCATACATATAAGCAAGATGAAAATGAAAGCTAGGGACTTAGACCAACACACTTAGACCTGAACAATGAAATTTTAAAGGTAGAATTGAAAGTTCCTAAGCTACTATGGAAGCATTTTCTATTTCATACATTATTTTCCTTATTTAAAAATTGAAAAGAAGATAGAATGAAGAGGGAGCTCCACCACCTTTTACTTATTAGAATGCTTATGTCCTTTTGTTTCCTTTGTCTTGGGATCCTTCTTGATTGCTCGAATCCCCATTTTCTTTGTGCTTCCTGATCAGCTTTTTCCAGAAACCAGCATCCTCCATCTTCTTCTTCAATGCTTCCTTCTGTTATTTCACCTTCCCCTCCTCTTGTTCTATTAGGTCTTTGCGAACTGCTTCATATATTGGGATGATAGGGTGCAAATTATGCATATGCCCAGCCACATAAGTCAACTTGGCCTGAGTGTTTATGCTAAACTCTTCCCGATGTAGCTGCCATCCTTCATTGAGCATGTTGAACTCGTTGAATGCTTTCATCTGAGACAACTAACATTGGTTGAGTTCTTGAAGGCGTTTGTCCTGACACTCTTGCCTTTCAGTTACTTGATTGATGGCTTGGGTGAGCTGGGAGTAATGCTCCTGTTGCTGCTTCATTTGTTGTTTCTGCCACTCCCTTTGTTGATTCATCCAATTAGAGAGCAGTTCTTCTTGACGATCCATCCTTTGGGATTGAACATGTAGTTGTTGTTCTTGTCCCTCCATATAACTCCTTCCTAAATCCTCAATGGCTCTTTGAATGTGATTCAAGTTTATGTTAGTTGGATCGTAGTACTCTTCTTGCTGGTATTCTTCTTGATGAGGATCTTCTTGCTGAGGTTCTTCCTGTGATGTTCTTTTCCTTATCTGAGGCCTTCTTTGTCGTTGAGCAGGTGCCACATAGGTTATACACTGGAGCGTAACTAACCTCCCAGAGTTTACCCATTTTGGATTGTTATCTTCGAATACTACCTTGGCTTTCATACATAGTCTAAGGATGGTGCTGAGGTACCAAAGTCTAGCACCGGGATCATTCTTCTCGGCTGAATCTTGGATTCCCTCAGCTATAATTTCGTGCACATTGATGCCTCCACCTTTTATTAAGCAATGTACAATAGTAGCTTGAGCAATGTTGACCTCAGAATTATTTGTGGCTGGGAGGATAGATCTCCTCACGAGCTCAAACCATCCCTTGGCTTCCGGGATGAGGTCTCCTCTGCTAATGAACCGCGGTCTTTTATTCGAGTACCTTTCCCAATAAGATCCTATAACACACATATCGTTCACAATTTCTTCAAGTTCATCATTGTCGGGGCCATTACTTATTCTTACTTGATAACTGGGCTCATCAAAATGTGGCAATCTCAGCTGAAGAGTCCTTGTTATAGCATTGGGGCTGAAGTCCACCTTTGTTCCTCTCACGTAGCTTTTGAAGGTGGGAGCTCTGGTAGTGTCTTCTCTGGCCATATTGGCATAGAACTCCTTGATGAGATTTGCATTTATCTTTGTTTCTGGGTTCGTGAGCTTTTTCCAACCCCTCTGTTCAATCTTCTCTCTAATATGTGGGCACTCATCCTCATTGAACTGGAATGTCAACTCTGGCAATATTTTCTTGTGTCTTATTCATTCAAATTGGAGCTCATGGAAGGCCGTCTTGAATCTCCCTCCATCGAAAGAAATGCTCTCCACCAGTTCCTTCCTCTTTCTCCTATTGGAGCTTGATGATGCCATGAGTAAGAATTGGTGTGTGAAGGTGTTGAGTGTGTGTGTTCGAAATAAAGAAGAGAGATAGATTGAGAGGATAATTGCATATGGAATGAGTTAGAATGGGGGTTATATAGGAGGACGATGAGATTGAAGGGTGTGGATTGATAGAAAAACCCAATGGTGGACGGTTGTGGTTTAGCATTAGATGGGCACAAGGATCACCAATTTTATGAATTGATTGGTTCGGTCTCCAAGGCTATCCTACTCCCAATATTTCATGGCAACACTTCCCAAGGTACTCCCCTTGAAGACAAGTGTGTAATTCCGTTGGTGAAGTGGCCAAACCCCCTTTCAATTGGTTGTCCCATAAAGTTCCTCCAACATTCCCTTCAAATTCCTTGCAAGACAAAAGAAAAGAGAGATTAGTTTGAATTGTGGCAGTAAAAAATTTTTTGGAGGCTAGCCCCCCTTTTTTTTATTTTTGCTTTTAACAAACTAAGAGCCATTCATGAATGCAAACCAACCAACCAATCAAGTGATCATGCATGCAACGTTGGTGTCACAAACTTAGTTTGTGATCATGTGGTAAAAAAAAGATTTGATTAAGGCTCTAAGGTTGACATAATATGAATTGTGTTCAAGCCCTCTTAGTGCGTCTTGAACACCAAACTTGTCATTCACTATATACTGCATGTAGAGAGTCTTATAAGTGCTTGTCAAAGTTGGTTTAGAATTCATGAACCTTGCTTTATTAACTGCTTATTAAAGATTAAAAAAGAAAGAAAGGATACAGAACATGGATTGCCTCCCATGAAGCGCTTCTTTAGCGTCATTAGCATGATGTCTGGCCTTTGTTAGGGTGGTTGGTAGTGCTTCAAATCTTCCCCTCTTGCAGTGAATCTATCTCCATTGGCTTTGTTAAGAAGCTCCACATGTTCTAAGGACAGAATTTTGCTGATGGTGTATGGTGCACGAAATTGTGATCATCAACAATGGCGCCAAAAACTTGGTAGCGCTCTCAAACGTGAATCATACTTAATCACAACTCCGCACAACTAACCAGCAAGTGCACTGGGTCATCCAAGTAATACCTTACGTGAGTAAGGGTCGATCCTACGGAGATTGTTGGTATGAAGCAAGCTATGGTCATCTTGTAAATCTCAGTTAGGCGGATAATAATTGATTATGGAGTTTTCGAATAATAATAATAAATAAAACATAAAATAAAGATAGAAATACTTATGTAAATCATTGGTGAGAATTTCGGATAAGTGTATGGAGATGAATTGTCCCTTTTGGATCTCTGCTTTCCTACTGCCTTCCCTCAATCCTTCTTACTCCTTTCCATGGCTAGCTGTATGTAGCGCATCACCGTTGTCAATGGCTACATCACATCCTCTCAGTGAAAATGGTCCAAATGCTCTGTCACAGCACGGCTAATCATCTGTCGGTTCTCGATCATGTCGGAATAGAATCCCTTGATTCTTTTGCGTTTGTCATCACGGCCAACAATCGCGAGTTTGAAGCTCGTCACAGTCATTCAATCCCAGAATCCTACTCAGAATACCACAGACAAGGTTAGACTTTCCGAATTCCCATGAATGCCGCCATCAATTCTAGCTTATACCGCGAAGATTCTGATTAAGGAATCCAAGAGATATGCGCCCGGTCTAAGGTAGAACGGAAGTGGTTGTCAGTCACGCGTTCATAGGTGAGAATAATGATGAGTGTCACGGATCATCACATTCATCATGTTGAAGTGCAACGAATATCTTAGAATAAGAATAAGTAGAATTGAATAGAAAATAGTAGTAATTGCATTGAAACTCGAGGTACAGCAGAGCTCCACACCCTTAATCTATAGTGTGTAGAAACTCCACCGTTGAAAATACGTAAGTGATGAAAGTCCAGGCATGGCCGAATGGCCAGCCCCCAAACGTGATCAATAGTCTCCTAAGATGAACAATAAAATAAAATTGAGACCAAAGATGTCTAATACAATAGTAAAGCGTCCTATTTATACTAGACTAGCTACTAGGGTTTACAAAAGTAAGTAATTAATGCAGAAATCCACTTCCGGGGCCCACTTGGTGTGTGATTGGGCTGAGCTTGATCTTTACACGAGCTGAGGCTTATCTTGGAGTTGAACGCCAAGTTGTAACGTATTTTTGGCGTTCAACTCTGGTTCGTGACGTGTTTTTGGCGTTTGACTCCAGAATGCAGCATGGAACTGGCGTTGAGCGCCAGTTTACATCATCTAATCACGAATAAAGTATGAACTATTATATATTGATGGAAAGCTCTCGATGTCTACTTTCCAACGTCGTTGAGAGCCTGCCATTTAGAGTTCTGTAGCTCCAGAAAATCCATTTCGAGTGCAGGGAGGTCAGAATCCAACAACATTAGCAGTCCTTTGTCAGCCTTTATCAGAGTTTTGCTCAGGCCCCTCAATTTTAGCCAGAAATTATCTGAAATCACAGAAAAACACACAAACTCATAGTAAAGTCCAGAAATGTGAATTTAGCATAAAAACTAATGAAAACATCCCTAAAAGTACGTATAAATTATCCGCTCATCACAACACCAAACTTAAATTGTTGCTTGTCCCCAAGCAACTGAAAATCAATTAGGATAAAAAGAAGATAATATACTATAAATCCCAAAATATCAATGAATATTAATTCTAATTAGATGAGCGGGACTTGTAGCTTTTTGCTTCTGAACAGTTTTGGCATCTCACTTTCTCCCTTGAAGTTTAGAATGATTAGCATCTCTAGGAACTTAGAATTTTAGATAGTGTTATTGATTCTCCTAGTTAAGTTTGCTGATTCTTGAACACAGCTACTTTTATGAGTCTTGGCCGTGGCCCTAAACACTTTGTTTCCAGTATTACCACCAGATACATAAATGCCACAGATTGTGACTCAGCTTTGCTAAAGTCCTCAGTTAGAGGTGTCCAGGGTTCTTAAGCACACTCTTTTTACTTTGGATCACGACTTTAACCACTCAGTCTCAAGCTTTTCACTTGGACCTGTATGCCACAAGCACATGGTTAGGGACAGCTTGATTTAGCCGCTTAGGCCTAGATTTTATTTCCTTGGGCCCTCCTATCCATTGATGCTCAAAGCCTTGGATCCTTTTTACCCTTGCCTTTTGGTCTTAAGGGCTATTGGCTTTTTCTGCTTGCTTTTTCTTTTTCTTTCTATTTTTTCACCAAATTTTTTTTTCGTAAGCTTTTGCTTTTTCACTGCTTTTTCTTGCTTCAAGAATCAATTTCATGATTTTTCAAATTGTCAATATCATTCTCTTTGTTCATCATTCTTTCAAGAGCCAACAATTTTAACATTCATAAACAACAAGATCAAAATTATGCACTGTTCAAGCATTCATTCAGAAGACAAAAAGTATTGTCACCACATCAATATAATTAAACTAAATTCAAGGATTATTTCGAAATTCATGTACTTCTTGTTCTTTTGAATTAGAAACATTTTTCATTTAAGAGAGGTGAAGGATTCATGGAATTATTTATAGCCTTAAGACATAGTTACTAAATACTAATGATCGTGAGGTAGAGGCACAAAACATAAACACACATATAGCATAAAAATTGAAAAAACAGAAAAAATAAGAACAAGGAATGAGTCCACCTGAGTGATGGTGGCACTTTCTTCTTGAAGAACCAATGGTGCTTTGAGCTCCTCTATGTCTCTTCCTTGCCTTTGTTGCATGATCCCTAGTGATTTTGGTGCTCCTATCCTTAGTTGCACCCAATAATTGTGTGGAGGAAAATGTATCCCCTGAGGTATCTCAGGGATTTCTTGATGAGGGAATTTCTCATGCTCTCTTGATGTGCAGTCAAATGCTCTATTACTGAGCTATGGACCCTTGAGATGAATCTCTCCATCTCCCATGACTCAGAGGTGGAAGCAATTGTCTTCCCTTTTTCTTCTTTTTCTTCTTTTTTTTTGAGGTTTTTCTAACCTTACGTGCCATCAATGGTTATAGAAAAGCAAAAAGCTATGCTTTTACCACACCAAACATAGAATGTTGCTCGCCCTCGAGCAACAGAAGAAATAATAGAAGAAGAAGAAGAATATATGGAGAAGAGGGAGAGAGGTGTGTATTCGGCTATGTAGGGTGGGTTTGGGTGGGTAAGAGATGATGAATGTGAGTGGTGAAGAGGTAATGGGGAAGAGAGATTGAGGTGATTGGTGAAGAAGAGAGGAGGTGAGTTGAGGTAAGTGGGGATCCTGTGGGGTCCACAGATCCTGGGATGATCCTGTGGGGTCCACAGATCCTGAGGTGTCAAGGATTTACATCCCTGCACCAATTAGGCATGTAAAATGCCTTTGCATGCAATTCTGGCATTTAAACGCCGAAGTGATGCATGTTCTGGGTGCTCAACGCCCATGTGCAGCATGTTTATGGCGTTGAACACCAGTTCCATGCTTGTTTCTGGTGTTTAGCGCCAGCTCTCCTCAGGGTGCATTCCTGGCGTTTGAACACCAGGATGTTGCTTGTTTTTGGCATTCAACGCCAGATCCATGCTCTATTCTGGCGTTGAACACCAGCCAAATGCTCCTTACTGGCGTTTAAACGCCAGTATGTCCTTCATCCAAGGTGTGATTTTTCTTCTGCTGTTTTGGATTCTGTTTTTAATTTTAATATTTTTTTCGTGACTCCACATGATCATGAACCTAATAAAACATAATAGAAAAATAAAATAAAAAATAAAAAATAAAATTAGATATATAAAATTTGGGTTGCCGCCCAATAAGCGCTTCTTTAATGTCAATAGCTTGACAGTGGGCTCTCATGGAGCCACACAGGTGATCAGGTCAATGTTGTATAGTCCCAACACCAAACTTAGAGTTTGGTTGTGGAGATTCAACACCAAACTTAGAGTTTTATTGTGGCCTCCTAACACCAAACTTAGAGTTTGACTGTGGAGGCTCTGTTTGACTCTATACTGAGAGAAGCTCTGCATGCTTACTCTCCCTTGTTACAGAATGATAGCCGTGTGCCTTAAACACAAGGTAGTCCCCATTCAATTAAAGGACTAATTCTCCTCTGTTAACATCTATCACAGCTTCTGCTGTGGCTAGGAAAGGTCTTCCAAGGATGATGTATTCATCCTCCTCCTTCCTAGTGTCTAAGATTATGAAATCAGCAGGGATGTAAAGGCCTTCAACCTTTACCAACACGTCCTCTACCAATCCATAAGCTTGTCTTACTGACTTATCTGCCATTTTTAATGAAAATATGGCAGGCTGTACCTTAATGATCCCCAGCTTCTCCATTACAGAGAGTGGCATAAGATTTATACCTGACCCTAGGTCACACAGAGCTTTTTCAAATATCATGGTGCCTATGGTGCAGGGTATTATGAATTTGCCAGGATCTTGTTTCTTTTGAGGTAAAGTTTGCTGAACCCATGTATCAAGTTCACTAATGAGCAAGGGAGGTTCACCTTCCCAAGTCTCATTACCAAA
>NC_029775.3:19029071-19029306 GCF_000817695.3 Arachis duranensis
GAGCTCCACACCTTAATCTATGGTGTGTAGAAACTCCACCGTTGAAAATACATAAGAACAAGGTCTAGGCATGGCCGTGAGAACATAGCTGTGGCCCAAAGCACTCTGTCTTCCAGTATTACCACCGGATACATACATGCCACAGACACATAATTGGGTGAACCTTTTCAGATTGTGACTCAGCTTTGCTAGAGTCCCCAACTAGAGGTGTCCAGGGTTCTTAAGCACACTTTTA
>NC_029775.3:19029587-19032119 GCF_000817695.3 Arachis duranensis
TGCCACCACATCAAAATAATTAAACTGTTGTAAAATTCAAAATTCATGCAATTCTTTTCTTTTTCAATTAAGAACATTTTTTTTTATTCAAGAGAGGTGATGGATTCATAGGACATTCATAACTTTAAGGCATAGACACTAAGACACTAATGATCACAAGACACAAACATGGATAAACATAAGCACTAAAATTCAAAAAAAAGAAGAATAAAGAACAACGAAATTAAGGAACGGGTCCACCTTAGTGATGGCGGCTCTTTCTTCCTCTTGAAGATCCTATGGAGTGCTTGAGCTCCTCAATGTCTCTTCCTTGTCTTTGTTGCTCCTCCCTCATGATTCTTTGATCTTCTCTAATTTCATGGAGGATGATGGAGTGTTCTTGATGCTCCATCCTTAGTTGTCCCATGTTGGAACTCAATTCTCCTAGGGAGGTGTTTAATTGCTCCCAATAGTCTTGTGGAGGAAAGTGCATCCCTTGAGGAATCTCAGGGATCTCATGATGAGTGGGGTCTCTTGTGTGCTCCATCCTCTTCTTAGTGATGGGCTTGTCCTCATCAATAGGGGTGTCTCCCTCTATGTCAACTCCAACTGAATAACAGAGGTGACAAATGAGATGAGGGAAGGCTAACCTTGCCAAGGTAGAGGACTTGTCTGCCACCTTATAAAGCACTTGGGCTATACCCTCATGAACTTCTATTTCTTCTCCAATCATGATGCTATGGATCATGATAGCCCGGTCTATGGTAACTTCGGACCGGTTGCTAGTGGGAATGATTGAGCGTTGGATGAACTCCAACCATCCTCTAGCCACGGGTTTGAGGTCATGCCTTCTCAATTGAACCGGCTTCCCTCTTGAATTTCTCTTCCATTGGGCGCCCTCTTCACATATGACTGTGAGGACTTGGTCCAACCTTTGATCAAAGTTGACCCTTCTAGTGTAATGATGTTCATCTCCTTGCATCATGGGCAAATTGAATGCCAACCTTACACTTTCCGGACTAAAATCCAAGTATTTCCCCCGAACCATAGTAAGATAATTCTTTGGATTCGGGTTCACACTTTAATCATGGTTCTTAGTGATCCATGTATTGGCATAGAACTCTTGAACCATCAAGATTCTGACTTGTTGAATGGGGTTGGTAAGAACTTCCCAACCTCTTCTTCGGATCTCATGTCGGATCTCCGGATATTCACCCTTTTTGAGTGAAAAAGGGACCTCGGGGATCACCTTCTTCAAGGCCACAACTTCATAGAAGTGGTCTTGATGCACCCTTGAGATGAATCTCTCCATCTCCCATGACTCGGACGTGGAAGCTTTTGCCTTCCCTTTCCTCTTTCTAGAGGTTTCTCCGGCCTTAGATGCCATAAATGGTTATGGAAAAACAAAAAGCAATGCTTTTACCACACCAAACTTAAAAGGTTTGCTCGTCCTCGAGCAAAAGAAGAAAGAAGAGAATAGAAGAAGAAGAAATGAGGGGAAAGGGAATGGCTTTTGTTTTCGGCCAAGAAGGGGAGAAGTGGGGTGTATGTTGTGTGAAAATGAAGGAGTGAAAGAGGGTATATATAGGAGAAGGGGAAGGGTAGGGTTCGGCCATTTGAGGGTGGGTTTGGGTTGGAAAGTGGTTTGAATTTGAATGGTGAGGTAGGTGGGGTTTTAAGAAGGATGGATGTGAGTGGTGAAGAGAAAGATGGGATTTGATAGGTGAAGGGTTTTTGGGGAAGAGGTGTTGAGATGATTGGTGAATGGGTGAAGAAGAGAGAGAGAGTGGTAGGGTAGGTGGGGATCCTGTGGGGTCCACAGATCCTGAGGTGTCAAGGAAAAGTCATCCCTGCACCAAATGGCAAACAAAATTACGTTTTTAGCCATTTCTGGCGTTAAACGCCGGGCTGGTGCCCATTTCTGGCGTTTAACGCCAGCTTCTTGCCCCTTTCTGGCGTTTAACGTCAGTCTGGTGCCCCTTTCTGGCGTTAAACGCCCAGAATGGTGCCAAACTGGGCGTTAAACGCCCAACAGCTAACCTCACTGGCGTTTAAACGCCAGTAGGTGCATCCTCCAGGGTGTGCTATTTTTCTTCCTGTTTTTCATTCTGTTTTTGCTTTTTTGATTGATTTTGTGACTTCTTCCCAACACCAAACTTAGAGTTTGGTTGTGGCCTCCCAACACCAAACTTAGAGTTTGACTGTGGGGGCTCTGTTTGGCTCTACTTTGAGAGAAGCTCTTCATGCTTCCTCTCCATGATGACAGAGGGATATCCTTGGGCCTTAAACACCAAGGATTCTTCATTCACTTGAATGATTAACTCTCCTCTATCAACATCAATCACAGCCTTTGATGTGGCTAGGAAGGGTCTGCCAAGGATGATGGATTCATCCATGCACTTCCCAGTCTCCAGGACTATGAAATCAGTAGGGATGTAATAGTCTTCAACTTTAACCAGAACATCCTCTACAAGTCCATGGGCTTGTTTTCTTGAGTTGTCTGCCATCTCTAGTGAGATTTTTGCAGCTTGCACCTCAGAGATCCCTAACTTA
>NC_029775.3:19032407-19032697 GCF_000817695.3 Arachis duranensis
TGACATACTCATCCTCTTCAGAGGAAGAATACTCATCAGAGCTCATGAATGGCAGAAGTAAGTCCAGTGGAATCTCTATGGTTTCATTTTGAGCCTCAGATTCCCATGGTTCCTCATTGGGGAACTCATTGGAGGCCAGTGGACGCCCAGTGAGGCCTTCCTCAGTGGCGTTCACTGCCTCTTCTCCCTCCGAAAATTCGGCCATGTTAATGGCCTTGCACTCTCCTTTTGGATTCTCTTCTGTATTGCTTGGAAGAGTACTAGGAGGGAGTTCAGTAATTTTCTTGCTC
>NC_029775.3:19033529-19034282 GCF_000817695.3 Arachis duranensis
TGGAAGTCCATGGAACTTGCAATTCTGTTGCATTAGAGAAACTAGTTGAGGCTTAAGCTCAAAGTTGTTTGCTCCAATGGCAGGGATAGAGATGCTTCTCCCATAGAAATCGGGAGTAGGTGCAGTGAAGTCACCCAGCACCTTCCTTGCATTGTTGGCATTGTTGTTGTTTTCGGCTGCCATGAGTTCTTCTTCTTTGAAGAATTCGGTCAGGTCCTCTAAAGAGAGTTGTCCTTTGGCTTCTCTTAGCTTTCTCTTCAAGGTCCTTTCAGGTTCAGGATCAGCCTCAACAAGAATGTTTTTGTCTTTGCTCCTGCTCATAAGAAAGAGAAGGGAACAAGAAAATGTGGAATCCTCTATGTTACAGTATAGAGATTCCTTTAGGTGTCAGAGGAAAAGAAAAGTAGAAGACAGAAGTAGAAAATTCGAACTTATCAAAGGAGATGGAGTTCGAATTTTGCATTAAGGGATAGTGTTAGTCCATAAATAGAAGGATGTGAGAAGAAGGGAAGTAATTTTCGAAAATTAAGTAAGAAATTTTGAAAACATTTTGAAAAACACTAATTAATTTTCGAAAATGAAGGTGGGAAAGAAGTAAAGTGATTTTTGAAAAAGATTTTGAAATTAGAAATCAAAAAGATTTGATTGAAAGCTATTTTGAAAAAGATGTGGTTAAGAAGATATGATTGATTTTAAAAAATGTGATTGAGAAGATATGATTCGAAAAACATTTTAAAAAGATTTGATTTGAAA
>NC_029775.3:19034589-19035170 GCF_000817695.3 Arachis duranensis
ACGCCCAGAATGGTGCACATTCTGGCGTTTAACGCCCAAAAATCTACCCTTTTGGGCGTTAAACGCCCAACCAGGTACCCTGGCTGGCGTTTAAATGCCAGTCTGTCTTCTTTACTGGGCGTTTTGAACGCCCAGCTTTTTCTGTGTAATTCCTCTGTAGTATGTTCTGAATCTTCAATTCTCTGTATTATTGACTTGAAAAGACACAAATTAAAAATATTTTTGGATTTTTAATCATAAGGAATAATCAAAATACAACTAAAATCAAATAACAATGCATGTAAGACACCAAACTTAGCAGTTTGTATACTACTGACACTAATGAGAATGCATATGAGATACATAAACACTCAAGTCAAGAGAATTCAAAGATCAGAGTAAGAAATCATCAAGAACAACTTGAAGATCCCTAAGACACATGAATGAATGCATGCAATTGACACCAAACTTAAAATGAGACACTAGACTCAAACAAGCAATTTTTTTTTTGGATTTTATGATTTTGTAATTTTTTTTTTGTGATTTTCGAAAATTAAGTGGAAAAAGATATCAAAATTCTTAATGAGAATTCCAGGAATCAT
>NC_029775.3:19036485-19045696 GCF_000817695.3 Arachis duranensis
CCCATTCTTGTGCCAGTTCCGGCGTTTAACGCTGGGAATTCTGAGGGTGACTTTGAACGCCGGTTTTGGCCATCAAATCTTGGGCAAAGTATGGACTATCATATATTGCTGGAAAGCCCAGGATGTCTACTTTCCAACGCCGTTGAGAGCGCGCCAATTGGGTTTTTGTAGCTCCAGAAAATCCACTTCGAGTGCAGGGAGGTCAGAATCCAACAGCATCTGCAGTCCTTTTCAGTCTCTGAAACAGATTTTTGCTCAGGTCCCTCAATTTCAGCCAGAAAATACCTGAAATCACAGAAAAACACACAAACTCATAGTAAAATCCAGAAAAGTGAATTTTAACTAAAAACTAATAAAAATATACTAAAAACTAACTAGATTATACTAAAAACAATGCCAAAAAGCGTACAAATTATCCGCTCATCATTCACCTTCCCAAGTCTCATTACCAAATAAATTGGCATTCAGCTTCATGATAGCTCCTAAATATTGAGCAACTTGCTCTCCAGTTACATCTTCATCCTCTTCAGAGGAAGAATAGTCTTCAGAGCTCATGAATGGCAGAAGGAGGTTTAATGGAATCTCTATGGTCTCTATATGAGCCTCAGATTCCCTTGGGTCCTCAATTGGGAACTCCTTCTTGCTTGAGAGATGTCCCATGAGATCTTCCTCATTAGGATTCGTGTCCTCTCCCTCCTCTTTGTATTCGGCCATATTGATTATATCAATGGCCTTGCACTCTCTTTTTGGATTTTCTTCAGTATTGCTTGGGATAGTACTAGGAGGGGTTTCAGTGATTTTCTTACTCAACTGGCCTACTTGTGTCTCCAGATTTCTGATGGAGGACCTTGTTTCATTCATGAAACTTAAAGTGGCCTTAGACAAATCAGAGACTAAATTTGCTAAGTTAGAGGTATTCTATTCATAATTCTCTGTCTGTTGCTGAGAAGATAATGGATAAGGCTTGATATTGCTGAGCCTATTTCTTCCACCATTATTAAAGCCTTGTTGAGGCTTTTGTTGATCCTTCCATGAGAAATTCAGATGATTTGTCCATGATGAATTATAGGTGTTTCCATAAGGTTCACCCATGTAATTTACCTCTGCCATTGCAGGGTTTTTAGGATCATAAGCTTCTTCTTCAGAAGATGCCTCTTTAGTACTGTTGGATGCATTTTGCCATCCATTCATACTTTGAGAAATCATGTTGACTTGCTGAGTCAACACTTTATTTTGAGACAATATGACATTCAGAGCATCTATTTCAAGAACTCCCTTCCTCTGAGGCATCCCATTATTCACAGAATTCCTCTCAGAAGTATACATGAATTGGTTATTTGCAACCATGTCAATAAGTTCCTGAGCTTCTGCAGGCATTTTCTTTAGGTGAATGGATCTACTTGCAGAGTGGTCCAATGACATCTTGGAAAACTCAGATAGACCATAATAGAATATATCTAATATGGTCTACTCTGAAAACATGTCAGAAGGACACTTTTTGGTTATCTGCTTGTATCTTTCCCAAGCTTCATAGAGGGATTCACAATCTTTTTGTTTGAAGGTCTGAACATCCACTCTAAGCTTGCTCAGCTTTTGAAGAGGAAGGAATTTATCCAAGAAGGCCATGACCAGCCTATCCCAGGAGTCCAAGCTATCTTTAGGTTGTGAGTCCAACCATGTTCTAGCTTTGTCTCTTATAGTAAAAGGGAAAAGCATGAGCCTGTACACTTCAGGATGTACTCCATTCGTCTTAATACTCTCACAAATCTGCAAGAACTCTGTTAAAAACTGGTAAGGATCTTCAGATGGAAGTCCATGAAACTTGCAGTTCTGTTGCATTAGAGCAACTAATTAAGGTTTCAGCTCAAAATTGTTTGCTCCAATGGCAGGAATTGAGATGCTTTTTCCATCAAACTTGGACGTGGGTTTAGTAAAATCACCAAGCATCCTCCTTGCATTATTCTTGTTGGGTTTGGCTGCCATCTCCTTCTCTTGTTCAAAAATTTCAAAAAGGTTGCCTCTGGATTGTTGTAATTTAGCTTCTCTTAGTTTCCTCTTCAGAGTCCTTTCAGGTTCAGGATCAGCTTCAACAAGAGTGTTTTTTTCCTTGTTCCTGTTCATATGAAAGAGAAGCGAACAAGAAAAGAAGAGTAATCATCTATGTCACAGTAAAGAGGATCCTTATTATTAGTAGAAGAAGAAAAGAACAAAGAAAGAAGAATCCAAGCACAAGGGTAAGGATAGAGGCAGTGATTGGAGATGAAGAGATGTGAAGAGAAGTGTTAGTACATGAATAAATAAATAGAAGAAGATGAGAGAGAGAATTCAAAAATTAATTTTGAAAAGGAGTTAATGATTTTCAAAAATTAAAGATGAGATAGAATTAAAATTAAAATTTAAAACAATTAGTTAATTAAAAAGAATTTTTTTGAAAAGAGGGAGGTATTTTCGAAAATTAGAGAGGGAAAAGTTGTTAGGTGGTTTTANTTTAAAGATTGAACCTTTCTTAACAAGAAAGTAACAAACTTCAAAATTTTGAATCAATCACATTAATTGTTAGTGTAATTTTCGAAAATCATGAAATAATATTAAGAAAAAGATTTTTGAAAAATATTTTTAAAATTTTCGAAAATAAATAAAAAAATGAACAAGATTTGATTTTTGAAAAGTTTTAAAAAGATAAGATTTTTAAAATTTGAATTTTTTACTTGACTAATAAGAAAACAACTTATTTTAAAAATTTTTGACCAAGTCAAACCAAAATTTTGAATTTTTGAGAAAAAAAAGGAAAAGATATTTTTTTGATTTTTAAATTTTATAATTATGAGGGGGAAAAACACAAATATGAACCAAAACATGAAAATTTTGGATCAAAACACATGATGCATGTAAGAACACTACGAATGTCAAGATGAACACCAAGAACACTTTGAAGATCATGATGAACATCAAGAACATATTTTTGAAAAAAAAATTTTGATGCAAAGAAAACATGTAAGACACCAAACTTAGAAATCTTTTATGCATGGACACTATGAATGCAAAAATGCATATGAAAAACAATGAAAGACACAAAACAAGAAAACATCAAGATCAATCAAGAAGACTTACCAAGAATAACTTGAAGATCATGAATAACACTATGAATGCATGAATTTTCAAAAATGCAAGAGATTTTTAAAACATGCAATTGACAGCAAACTTAAAAATTGACACAAGACTCAAACAAGAATCACAAAACATTTTTGATTTTTTATGATTTTATGATTTTTTTTGTATTTTTATTATTTTTTTCGAAAATATTCTTTAGAAAAACAAAAATAAAGACAAACTTTTGAAAACTTTTTTCTTGAAAATAAAATAAAAAAGAAAATTATCTAATCTGAGCAACAAGATGAACCGTCAGTTGTCCATACTCGAACAATCCCCGGCAACGGCGCCAAAAACTTGGTGCACGAAATTGTGATCATCAACAATGGCGCCAAAAACATGGTAGCGCTCTCAAACGTGAATCACACTTAGTCACAACTCCGCACAACTAACCAGCAAGTGCACTGGGTCGTCCAAGTAATACCTTACGTGAGTAAGGGTCGATCCCACAGAGATTGTTGGTATGAAGCAAGCTATGGTCATCTTGTGAATCTCAATTAGGCGGATAATAATTGATTATGGAGTTTTCGAATAATAATAATAAATAAAACATAAAATAAAGATAGAAATACTTATGTAAATCATTGGTGAGAATTTCAGACAAGTGTATGGAGATGAATTGTCCCTTTTGGATCTCTGCTTTCCTACTGCCTTCCCTCAATCCTTCTTACTCCTTTCCATGGCAAGCTGTATGTAGGGCATCACCATTGTCAATGGCTACATCCCATCCTCTCAGTGAAAATGGTCCAAATGCTCTGTCACAGCACGGCTAATCATCTGTCGGTTCTCGATCATGTCGGAATAGAATCACTTGATTCTTTTGCGTTTGTCATCACGCCCAACAATCGCGAGTTTAAAGCTCGTCACAGTCATTCAATCCCAGAATCCTACTCGGAATACCACAGACAAGGTTAGACTTTTCGGATTCCCATGAATGCCGCCATCAATTCTAGCTTATACCACGAAGATTCTGATTAAGGAATCCAAGAGATATGCGCCCGGTCTAAGGTAGAACGGAAGTGGTTGTCAGTCACGCGTTCATTGGTGAGAATAATGATGAGTGTCACGGATCATCACATTCATCATGTTGAAGTGCAACGAATATCTTAGAATAAGAACAAGTAGAATTGAATAGAAAATAGTAGTAATTGCATTTAAACTCGAGGTATAGCAGAGCTCCACACCCTTAATCTATAGTGTGTAGAAACTCCACCGTTGAAAACACATAAGTGATTAAGGTCCAAGCATGGCCGAATGGCCAGCCCCCAAACGTGATCAATAGTCTCCTAAGATGAATAATAAAATAAAACTGAGACCAAAGATGTCTAATACGATAGTAAAGCATCCTATTTATACTAGACTAGCTACTAGGGTTTACATAAGTAAGTAATTGATGCAGAAATCCACTTCCGGGGTCCACTTGGTGTGTACCTGGGCTGAGCTTGATCTTTACACGAGCTGAGACTTATCTTGGAGTTGAACGCCAAGTTGTAACATGTTTTTGGCGTTCAACTCTGGTTCGTGACGTGTTTCTGGTGTTTGACTCCAGAATGCAGCATGGAACTAGCGTTGAGCACCAGTTTACGTCATCTAATCACGAATAAAGTATAAACTATTATATATTGCTGGAAATCTCTGGATGTCTACTTTCCAACGTCGTTAAGAGCGCGCCATTTGGAGTTTTGTAGCTCCAGAAAATCCATTTCGAGTGTAGGGAGGTCAGAATCCAACAACATTAGCAGTTCTTTGTCAGCCTTTTATCAGAGTTTTGCTCAGGTCCCTGAATTACAGCCAAAAATTACCTGAAATCACAGGAAAACACACAAACTCATAGTAAAGTCCAGAAATGTGAATTTAGCATAAAAACTAATGAAAATATCCCTAAAAGTAGCTAGATCCTACTAAAAACTACCTAAAAACAATGCCAAAAAGCGTATAAATTATCTGCTCATCAGTGTACACTTGAGGCAGCTGAGATGGGATGATGGGGAGATTAGGTGGGATAGGTGGAATATATGCAGAGACCACTTCATCTCCTGGAGAGAAACCCTCTGTAGGAATCTTCTTGTTCCTCCATCCCCTTGGGGCCTTTTTCCATGTTTCCCTTGATGTTACTTTGCTCCTTGTGGTTTCTTCTTTTAGGATGGTTTTGTTGCTTGTCTCATGTGACTCTGGTGGGTCTAACTCCTCTTGGGTTACACTTGGCTGTTGCTCCTTGTGACCACATTGCTTGTCAACCATAGGGGTTCTCAGTGTGGTGCTTGTGCTCCCGTGCTTGTCTCTTCCATCAGTTCCTTATTGTGCTCTTCCCTTGACTCTTTGTTATCATGATCTGCTTGTTGTGATGGTTTAAAGACATTGAAGGTGAGTTGTTCATCATGTATCCTCAATATTAGTTCTCCTCACTCCATATCTATAAGTGCCCTGGCTGTGGCTAAGAATGGTCTCCCCAGGATGATGGGATGGATGTGATTCTCTTCCATCTCCAAGATAACAAAGTATGTGGGAAAGAAGTAGTTCCCAACCTTCACTAACATGTTTTCAATCACTCCTATTGCTTGTTTTTGTGTTTTGTCAGCCAGTTTGATGATTACGTCTGTGGGCGTTAGCTTATTGATTTGAAGCTTTTTCATGAGGGATAGAGGCATTAAGTTGATGCTTGCTCCAAGGTCACAGAGTCTCTTATCAATCATTGTTTCCCCTATAGCACAGGGGATGCGAAAACTCCCTGATTCCTTCTTTTTTGTAGGTGGCTCTGTTTGAATGAGAGCAATGTACTCCCTATTCATCACTATTGTTTGCCCACCTTTCAGTGAACTCTTTTTGGTTAGCAACTCCTTTATGTACTTGATGTTTGAGGGCATCTGCTGTAGAGCCTTAATGAACAGTATCCTCACATGAAGGGATGCAAACATGTCGAGGAACCTTGAATATGCTCTCCTTGCTACACCACCCTTGAGCCTTTGGGGAAAAGGTGCATATGGGTTCAGAGTCTCCTCTTTCCTTAGCTCCTCCCTGTGTGTGGGATGGGGTGCTTGATTTCTCTCTTCATTCTTTTCCTTTGGATTATTTTGGAAGTGTTATGTTCGTGTGTTTGCTTCTTGCACACTCCTCTCATCACTTAGAGTGATCATCTTACATTCTTCCCATCTTACTTTCTTTGCTTCTCCTCTTGGGTTATTCTCTGTATCACTTGGGAAACTATTAGTAGGTTTGGAAAACTGTTGAGATAGATACCCCACTTGGGACTCCAGCCTCTTGATGGTGTCTCCCTGGTTTTTGATATTGGCTCGCACTTCATCCTTGAACACTATGTTGTCTTGGACTTTCTTACATATGTCTTCAAGTAAAGTCTCAATTCCGGAGAGTCTATCTTTGGTTGGTAATGGTGGGTTGAGGTTAGGAGGTTGAGAGTGGTCACGTTGGTTTTGATATGGAGGTTGAGAAGGGTGATTAGGTGGGTGTTGATATGATCTCTGTGAGGGGTGTTGGTGAGTTGCATTGTTGTTGGGATTGTGGTTGTGGCGTCTCTGGTCTTGGCCTTGGTCTTGTTGGTTTCCCCACCCAAAATTAGGGTGGTTTCTCTAACCAGAATTGTAAGTTTTGGAGTATGGATCATGGGTCTGTCTGGGTGAGTTTCTAACATAGTTGGCTTGTTCCCAGTCACCTTCTTTTCTTGTATTCACTCCTTCTTGAGCTGGTGATGAAGTGATGACTGCTGCAACTTGGTTTTCTTCCACCTTATTGGTAAGATCAGCTAACTGCTTGGTGATCATGTTATTTTGAGCCAGCAGCACATCCATATGGTTCAGCTCCATCACTCCTCGAGTGTTGCTCCTTTCAGAAGCATAGAAGTAGTTATTCTCAGCTACAGTCTCAATGACATCTATGGCTTTTTCAATGGTCTTCTTCTTGTTTAGAGAACACCCTGATGAATAGTCTACGGCCTTCTTTGATTCGTAGGAAAGACCTTCATAGAAAATATGCAGTTGAACCCATTCATTGAACATGTCTGGTGGGCACCTTCTTGTTAAGTCCTTAAATCTCTCCCATGCCTCATAGAGAGTTTCACCATCTTGTTGCCTGAAGGTTTGTACCTCATCTCTCAACCTGTTGATTCTTTGAAGAGGGTAGAATCTTGCCAAAAATTTGTTCACCACATCTTCCCAATTTGTCAAACTCTCCTTCGGGAAAGATTACAACCATTTAGATGCTTTGTCCCTGAGTGAGAAAGGGAACAATAGCAGTCTATAGACATCCGGATGAACACCATTAGACTTCACAGTGTCACATATTCTTAGGAAGGTGTTTTGATGTTGATTGGGGTCTTCTTGGGCACTTCCTCTAAATGAACAGTTGTTGTGAACAAGGGTGATAAGCTGGGGTTTTAATTCAAAGTTATTGGCATCTATGGTTGCTTTTGGATGCTACTTCCACAATTTTCTGGGTTTAGATTGATGTAAGAGCCTAGAACTCTTCTCTCTTGCCCAGCATGATTCACAGGGCCTTCTCTGGCATGGTTGTTGGCTTCTCCTTCATGGTTGTTTTCCATGTTCTCCTCTATGTTTGTTACAAAGTACTTGGTGCACAAAATTGCAATCACACTTTTGCAATCCGCACAACTAACCAGCAAGTGCACTTGGTCGTCCAAGTAATACCTTATGTGAGTAAGGGTCGAATCCCACGGAGATTGTTGGCTTGAAGCAAGCTATGGTTATCTTATTAATCTTAGTCAGGATGCCAATAAGGTTATTTGGATTTAATTGTAAGAAGTAAAAGTGTTTGGAATAAGTAATTGTTACTCAATAATGGAGAATATGTTGGAGTTTTGGAGATGCTTTGTCCTTTGAATTTCAACTCTTCCTTGAAATCCTTTTTCCACACGCAAGGCTCCTTCCATGGCAAGCTATATGTAGGGTGTCACCGTTGTCAATGGTTACTTCCCATCCTCTCAGTGAAAATGGTCCAAATGCTCTATCAAAGCACGGCTAATCAGCTATTGGTTCTCGATCATGTCGGAATATAATCCATTGATTCTTTTGCGTTTGTCATCACGCCCAACACTCGCGAGTTTGAAGCTCGTCACAGCCATCCAATTCCAGAATCCTACTCAGAATACCACAGACAAGGTTTAGACTTTCCGGATTCTCATGAATGCCGCCATCAATTCCAGCTTATACCACGAAGATTCTGATTAAGGAATCTAAGAGATACTCATTCAATCTGATGTAGAACGGAGGTGGTTGTCAGGCACACGTTCATGGATTGAGGAAGGTGATGAGTGTCATGGATCATCACCTTCTTCACGTTTAAGCGCGAGTGAACATCTTAGATAAGAACAAGCGTGTTTGAAAGGAAAACAAAAGTAATTGCATTAATTCATCGAGAAGCTGTAGAGCTCCTCACCCCCAACAATGGAGTTTAGAGACTCATGCCATCAAAGAGTATGTAATTCAGATCTGAAAATGTCATGAGGTACAAGATAAGTCTCTAAAAGTTGTTTAAATAGTAAACTAGTAACCTAGGTTTATAAAAAATGAGTAAACTAAGATAATTGGTGCAGAAATCCACTTATGGGGCCCACTTGGTGTGTGCTGGGGCTGAGACTAAAGCTTCTCACGTGCTTGGGCTGTTTCTGGAGTTGAACGCCAGGTTGTAACGTATTTTGGGCGCTGAACTCTAACTTGTAACCTGTTTCTGGCGCTGGACGCCAGACAGCAGCATGAAACTGGCGTTGAACGCAAGTTTACGTCATCTATTTTCGCGCAAAGTATGAACTATTATATATTGCTGGAAAGCCCTGGATGTCTATTTTCCAACCCAATTGAGTGCGCGTCAATTGGACTTCTGTAGCTCCAAAAAGTCCATTCCGAGTGCAGAGAGGTCAGGATCCAACAACATCAGTAGTCCTTTTTCAGCCTAACTCAGATTTTTGCTCAGCTCCCTCAATTTCAGCCAGAAAATACCTAAAATCATAAAAAAATACACAAACTCATAGTAAAGTCCAGAAATATGATTTTTGCCTAAAAACTAATAATATTCTACTAAAAACTAATTAAAA